>NC_079377.1:20190000-20525000 GCF_021018895.1 Seriola aureovittata
AGAAAAAAACACCACCACAGCTCAACAAGAGCCACAGTTGCCATGGAAACAGACCCCACCCCCCACCATCATCTCCTCTTCTCTCCTTCTCTCACACACTCTTCTGTCTCATTTTTTCTCTTTCACTTAGCTCGTCCTCTCCATCTCTCAGCCTCCATCACGTTCTCAAACACACCTCTTTCTCTCTCTCTCTGTGTCTGCACCAATTGCATCACTTCCTCTCTCCTGTCTGGTTTATTCCCTCTTTCACTACTTATTCTCCTTTAAGGCTCCTTCAATTTCCTATTTTCTTTATCATTTCCCTTTTTTTTTTCCTTTCTCATCCTGTCCCACTCCTCTCCTTCCATCTTTTGCTTGCTTCTTGTCTCTCGATCAATTTAATCCAATTCAAGTAAGATTTACTGGCATCGACGGAAGAGCACTGACGCCGCAAGACGTTTTTAATGCACCACAAAGCAGCTGCTATATTTAACTTAAAGGTGCATCAGCCTTTCTTGGTTTTTCAACTCAATTCAGCAGGCTTTATTTGCACTATAATTACAGCTGAAACAATTAGCTGATTAGTTGATTTGTCATTTGAAACTATTTCAATAGTAGTTTCACTAATTTTTCAAGCAAAAATATTTCTGCTCTTTCATTGTGATGATCTGCTGCTTGTCTCTGTGTTACAACAATGTAAAGAAATATCATTGTGTTTTGGACTATTATTCGAACAAAACAAGCAATCTGAAGATTTAATCCCAGGTTCTGAGAAATAGTGAGAAATTTGACATTTTGTACATTAAACATTTAATTGAGAGCAGATTAATCAAGAGAGAAAATAATCATTAGTTGCAGCCCTATTCATAAAATAACCATTAAACAGATAAGAAATACTAAATGAACGCAGCCATTTTAAGATGATGACAGCAGCCAAGGCTTTGTATGACAACCTGTAATTTTGTTTGCCTTGAAAAACACAACACATTAAAAAAACACATAAAAAAGTCAAAGTAGGAACACCTATTTCCAAAATGGTTGCAAAAGTTAAAAGATGGCGGAACTGCAACAATCAATCATTTAGCTGATCGACAGAGAGTCAATCTGCAACTATTTAGATAAAGAGACATTTCAGGAAAGAAAATCACAAATATTCTCTGATTCTCAAGAGTGAGGATTTGATCCATTTCTTTTTGTCATATATGATAGAAAACTGAACATATTTGGGTTTTGGATCGTTGATCAAATAAATCATCAGCTTGGGCTGTGGGGAATTTATCAAGGATTTTTCACTGTTTTCTGACTTATTAATCGCTTAATTGAATCGCTTAAAATAATCTACTGAACAATTATTGGAATTATAATAATTGAAAATAATTGTGAGGTACAGCCCTAAAAGAAAGACACAAAACATGTAACACCAAAATGTAACAAGAGAATCTAAAAAAAAACAAAAACAATGTGCAGACGGATCTTTTCCTTTCTAATTGTGCATGTGAGGCTAATTTTAGAAACCATCTGCATTGATCTTCCTCTCTTTGCATTAGCAGTTCAACAAAGTTCTAGTTGAAATCTGAGAGAAGCAAACATTTGAGGATAGTGTGCTCTTTACCTGCGACAGTCCTGGTGAGACAATGAGGTTACTACAGGTCAAGTCAGAGAGGGCCTCTCAGCGTTCTGTGAGTCTTTGAAACATTAATGTTTTATATTTGTTGCATAAGACAGTTGACAGAAGCAGCTTCATTCTGACTAGTCAGTGTGTCCATAGTTGAGAACAATAAAAACCCTGTGCAACTGTTAAAGACAAACGAACACGTGATCACTAAAAGATGGCTGTGGAAAGCAGCAACGTTCGACAAAAGAATGTGTTGAATGCAAATATTTGGCGCATGATGACGGGTCAGCACACTCAGCAGCCAAGACACTGCAAACCACTTCACAATCAAAACAAAGTTAATCATACAGGAAACTCAGGAAACCCTCAACTGCTTCTTTTGTTATGAGATGTTAAAAAACATGGGCTGGAAAATAGGATCTAAAATTCAAATCATTGTAACAATGAATGTGATAACGAGTAATTACTTGGTACATCAGTACGTGACATGTCATTTCTCATGCTGACTACCTTTTTATGTTTGTCCCGTCAGTAATAATTACAGACAAAGCAGTGGAAGACTCTGTGCTAAGAGAAATTTTTTAATTATTTGGTAATAACAGCTTTTAATTGAACGTTACAATGCGAGCAAATATAGGTCAGTAAGAGATTCAACAATTATTTTCATTTTCATAAATTAATCTGATAATTATTTTCCTGATTAAATTGATTAATTTTCTATGTCAGAAAATATTTTCCCAAAACTCAAGGTGACGTCTTCATATGTCTCGTTTTGTCTGATCAATAGTCCAAAAATATTAAGTTTACTGTCACATGAGAAAGAAAAACAGCAAGATGTTGAAACTACATGATGGCTGGCATTTTTGCTAGAAGAATAATTTATCAATTAATTTAATATAAATAAATTTTCTCTTATTAATTGTTTTCAAATCAGAGATCTTTGGAGATAGCTCTCTTCCTGACTCGTTAAACACTGGTGAAACACTTATCAGCATACCAGAGCTGTCTGCCTGTGACAAGTGACTTTTTAACCAATCCTGGTCCTCTCTGTGCCTTTTCACCTTTTCATTGCCCTGTCATGACAATCAGGAGATGTGACTCTTTCACAACAGACTGCTGAAGAGAACAGAATGATTCTGTCTGGCTTATTGAGGCAAAGTCCATTTTCAGATTAGAGCCACCAAATTTGATTTTGGGATTTCAGGTCATGGGTGAACCACCTGCAAATGCGTATTTTATGCCTTTTACCAACTTCTCATGGTGTTAGCAATGAAAGTGTCGACAGAAACTGTTGCTGTTGTTAACTGTTGCTGCTACAAACAGAGTAAAACAGCATTAAAATCTGTTGATTTTCCTTACTGAGCAGGATAGACATCTAAGTGTTTAATGTGAATCATATCATGTCATATGAAAGTGTTTGTGATGATTTAGAACAGCGAGTGTGTGACAGCCTCTTGTCAATTAAACTACTGGGGCCTGAGGATTTACACTGTAATCTGCATCAACACCTGACAGCGTAATAAATCTAATACATTATTCCTGCAAGAAATAGCTACTCAAACTGCTCAATTTTGTGGGTGGAATTGTGTGATAGTCTGTGATGGTGTTGTATTGAAATGCACATGTTGGCCATGTGACTTTTGTGCACATGGCTATTGAAACATCTGCTACCTAGTAGTAACTGAAACCACCACCATCACTGCTGCTCCTGTTACCTGCTCATAACCTGCTGCTGCTCTACTACAGTGGTCAGTGTTTGGTTACTTCCAGCAGGAGTCACCTATCACCTCCTTTATTGTTTGGTTGACTTTTTGTCATCGTCCCCTTTTACCTACTGACCTGCTCTGATGTCTGTAAACATGAACTGAGACGCACTGATTTTGCCGTTGAAAAAGGTCAAAAAGCTGGTTCGTGTGGTTTTTTTGTTACAACCAGAACATTAAAAATAGATTTGTGGTGTGTTTTTATGCTGTGCACAATTTCAACTAATCTCATTACATTTTTTCCACTTGTGACAACATTGCTCTAAGACTCATTACTCAACCCACCTACTGGACAAACAGGGAGCTAGATAATGATTGCTCTTGTTCTCTCTTTTTTTTTTTAATGTTTCATTACAATGCATGTACACGAGGGAAAACATTTGTTTTCCCACAACAGAATTCTTTACTGAGGTCAGCTACTTCAGCCTCGAAGCCATCTCTGCCTTTGAAATGATCTTCTCTGATAAAATGGAAGCATAAGCAGGAGTGTTAGAGGCCAGCCAAGGTGCATGACGGCGTCTGCCTCAAGTGACAATCACATTTTCCTCCACAGCCCGAGCCAAAAACACACTCACAACCAGCACATGACATGATCCAAATAAAATCAAACATATATATATATATATATATATATATATATATATATATATATATATATATATATATATGTAATCATAGCTTGTTGTCTGAAGTAAATACACAAATAAATATCATACTGATATTTTGAGTTGCTAGGGGAGAGTATTTTGTGCTAATGTGGCCTCAAATTGAACCTTTCATGTAGTTCACACATTCAGTTTCTCTTCTTATAATTTAATGTTGTCATAGAGGAAACTCCCACACTGAAACCAGTGCTAATAAGGAAGACATGTACTCAGTGGGCGAGGAAAACAAATTACACACTTTTCAGTAAATCAATGTTGCAACAGTTCTCATTCTAGTGAAGACTATACTTTTCTGTCTTCATTAGAGCTGAAATGATTAGTTGATTAAATAATCGGCAGCTATATTGACAAATGATTCATCGTTTCAGCCATTTTTCAAGCAAAAACAGTTGTGAATGCCAAATAATCGATAGTTGCAGCCCTAATCGAACATGCACAACTTCTGACCTTTACCACAACCCAAACTGAGTAACTCACTTTTAAAGCCTTGAACATGAACACTTTTGCTTAAGAGCCCTTCTAAGATGATTTTCAGCAAAGTACAGAATTAAAGTGACAAGGAATAACCAGCAGTTTTGGATGCCTTTCCAATGCATGTCATGCTTGTAGTGAGTATAAATGTTAAATTACAGCCTGAACATTTCCTTATAGCATTAATGGGTGCTTGTAGTTTTAGATAACAAAAGTGTTCCACTCCCCTGATAGCAAGGCAAACAGGTTGATTGCTATGTGAACGTTTCTCTCACTCTTTTAATATTGAGCAACATGTGTGCGCAGAAATTAAAATAATGTAAGTATTTTTCATTGTGGCATGTCAAACTTGAAATATAAGGCAGGATTTTTTTTTTTTTTTTTTAAGTTGTGGACACATATTGGAGTTTTTTTTTCTGTGGTAAAATACAGTTGAAGTTCAAAGAATGACACCAGTCTTTTTTATTTAACCTGTGTATCTAAGGCCTATTGAATGTATGGAGTAAATTGTCTGTCAAGTCAAGTCAAGTCAAGTAAATTTTTATTTGTATAACACCAATTCACAACATACGTTATCTCAAGGCACTTTCCAAAATAGAGCAGGTCTAGACCTTCTCTATGTAATAATATTTACAGAAACCCAATAATTCCCACCAAGAGCAAGCACTGGCTCTGTCATTAGTCTACTTGACATGTATTGGCTGCATTACTCCCATGATCATTCCCTTGTGCAGTGGAAAAACAACAAACGACTCACAAAAAAATTAATACATGATGCCAGAGGAAACATTACTGCTTAGCAGTCAGTGATATCAAGAGATATGGACGCACCGAATGAAGAGACAGGCCAACATTCTTTCTTTCATTCACCTACTTAAGCCTTGAAGCTAAATCTACATCTACATCTTATACAAAAAACCCCAGGAACTATAATGGAGCAACGCTTCTGTAATTCCTGTGTAACATTTCTCGATCAAGACATTTCAGTCATGTCATGTCAGCCTCATGGTAAAGCAGCTGAAAAACCGCAGCTCTTACTTTCTTATATTAATAACTGAAAATTCTAAACATCACATGATTATTAATTTTCCTGTGTGTCCTATAGACCTCATCACAGGTGCCCACTTATCCTCAGTTTCTATTTAAACAGCACATATGTCACTCACACACATGCACGCACGCACGCAAAGTGTCCAGTCAAAGGTCAGTGTTACAAAGAGCAGGGTTGAGGAGTGATTTGTGTCCATGTAGGTGAAAGGTCTCTGGCCCGACACTCTGCCTTGCCCATGTGGTAGATACAGTATGTAAGTGTGAAAGTGTAGAAGGACTCATAACATTTATTTTTTTCCACCGTGCTTACTTTCCAACATGACCTCAGGGATTACCGGCAACAATAAACAGTTTCTATTAAATTTCCTATTGCTTAAACTGTGTGTGTGTGTGTGTGTGTGTGTGTGTGTGTGCGTGTGTGTGTGTGTGTGTGTGTGTGTGTGCTTGCGTGCGTGCGACTACACTGTGCAGACAGCACAGGACAAAACCAGCACTTGTACAGCATGTTGTATGATAAGAAGAAAATACACCACTGGTCTGGATACAATAACATACACTCATTACTAATCACACATCACTGGAAGTTTTGTCCTGTCACTCTCTTCACTGATTCAGAGTTTCACCGTTAATGTCCTCATAGTACTATAACTATCACTACATCCACTGCCACTGCTTTTATGACTACATTGTTTAGTCCTATAGTTACTATGGTAGACCTCATACAATTAATTGATTATTCAATTGACTAAAATGAATCTACAATTGTTTCTATTAAATAATCAAAGTGATTTTTCAAGCAGAAATATACAAATTATTTCCTTGCTGCTGGTTCCTCATTGTGAGTATTTGCTGTAGTAAACAAATTAAGGGCTCACTGTTTTCATTATTGATTAATCTGCCAATTATTTTCATAATTAATCCATAAACCAATTTTTGTCCGATGAACAGTAGAAAATCCAATTTGCAGCGATGTAAAATAAAGAAGAGTAGCACAGAATTTTTTTGACATTTCTGTTTGAAAAATGATCAAATGATTATCAATATGGCTGGCAATTCATTTTCTGACTAATTGACAGATTGTCTATCTTGCAGATCACTGAGCAGATGACTGACAAATGACACTTTTATATCTGGGAAAACAAGAAATGCTAAACATGTAGGTTTCTGCACAGTTTCAGACAGAAGGAAGAGTTTCTGTGGTTTTCGGGTGTGCCATGGAGTGAACAATTCCCATCATCTTGATTTACATTATCCTTAATACTCCCCCCATTCCCCTCCCTCCTGAAATCACCTACACCCTTACTGAAACTTGTTAGCATGTGATCCATCTGCAATAGACAGTGGTTGAACATTGACTTGACCTGTGGAAGACCTTTCTGACAAACCTATACCTTTTAATGGGAGTTACTCTGTTACTGAATTAACACACAAACTCAGGCTGTTACTGTTCACCAAAACCCGCTGAAAACTGGCTGAGCCATAGCCCTCAGTTAAAGGTTCTACAACTAAGAAACATCCAGGTGTGGTCAGTTGGGAATGTTTTAATTTCCCAGGTGCTGATACAACCACCATGTACTAGCAGTTAAACCGTAGTCTCAACACTAAGCAATTTCTCTCTATAGAGATTCCTTGGAAAGTATGTTTTTTTCCGTGACTTCCTACATTATATGCCCGTTATCTCGGAAAAATGCAAATTTCTCTGTGACTCCGTCAAAACACTTAATCACACAATATTGTTCAAGTCAAAATTCCTCGAAAACTGATACCAAACACAACAGGTTGTGCCTCAATTTGACCATTCTGCACGTCCGGATTTCTTGAAAAGCTTTGGCAAAAATCAGCTCTCCGCCTTGCAAATGAAACACTGCTGATACTGTATATGAAACTTACAATTCCATGTGATAATTATATAGGCTACTAATACTGCTGAGCTTCCTGTTTTTATTTTAAGGTGACGCCACACAGCAGATGTGACAGCGCAATGCACGTCGCTCAAAGCCGTGTGTCTCACTGACACATGGACACAGCAGTCTACAACGCCTGTTCAGGACAAAAGAAACAACAGAGAGAAAGGCGAAGGGTAAAAGATAAAAGTTTCATCCTCTTTCTTCTACTGTCATCATTGTAATGACTTCCCAACGCTGGGATGTCAAGCCCAGCTTGATTGCTCACCCACCTATTCTGCCCACTACTGACCACGCCCATAAGATCACATACAGGGTGATTTAAACACTATATGCCAAAATGTCCACAAAACTGTTTTGGGCAAATTAAGGTATGATACAAAGAGTAGAAATAATTTACAATATGTGCTGTGCATTAGGCATAAAATAAAGCGCACTTCAGCAACAGATGAAGAGCTAAATTCATTTAGTATATGATATCTACAAATACAACCAGATTTTGGAAATTATAATTGCTGGTACGTTTGCACATTTCACTTTGTGTTGAAACGCTGCATATTTCTCCAAATTGCCTCATACACAAATTAGATATGAAGTATAAAAAGAAACTTCAGCCCTGTCACACAAGTGATGGAGCTGGAGAATAAGCCTGCTGGTTAAAATAAAAGCAATTCTGTTCCAGGAGAGAGTCAGTGAAATTGCTGCCAAGTTACTTCTGGTGTAAACAAGAGGAATTGCTGGCAGCGCTACCCAAAAGTAACCCCGATCCAAAACCACCTCAATCCCTGAGTAGAGAAAAGTCTGGGGACAAAAGTGAAAAATCACATCCCCGAGGGGAATACATTCCACGGCTGGCCCTCAGTGAGGAAAAGCTTAGAGGGTTATCTGGGTTTATCAGAACGGCTGGCCTCCATCCAAGGATAACTCAGCCATAAAGCATAGGAGCTCTGACCGGACATTTCAAAGTTTACTGATGAGATGTCCCTTAATTACTTCATTTGGGCCAGCTCTCACACTACTATTCATCACTGAAAACCACAGAAAAGATTCATTGCATTATCCGGCAGTCAGTCAGTTCATTGCAACATCACACTTCTCCAGTAACTTATGAACCCATATTCACAAGACCATATGATGCAAGATGAGAAGACTGTCAAGTTTGTGTATGGTGGAGTTTTCTCATGAGGATTTTCCTGTTTTATGGCTGGTTTGTTTTAACCTTTCATCATATCAGTACAAGAAATATCTCATCCCACTGACAGATACACAATCTGGACTACATACTGTATATTTACAGTGGTGCCTAATAAATTGTCAACATTTCTTGAATGTGGTCATTTGGTTTTATCTAAACAGCTAATACACATCTTTCATATTCCAGGGAGAGGTGACAACCGGTGCTTACGTTAACACTGAATAGATGTCCGCAGATTTCCATATTGTGTTATAATCTACAACAAGTTACAAATTTCTATGAATCAATCAATCAAGGATGCAAGAACAGAAATGGTCCTGTGTGGTGCCTGAACAAGAGTAATTGTGAAAACACATACAGTGCCGCATTATTGGAAAAGAAAACTAAACACTTAATTTACTAAAATCAAAACCTGTTAAGACATGATCGCAAGCGAAAGCTGTAGTTAACTGGTCTTGCACAGGTATAACCTGTCAGACCCAAAGTCTAAGATGGAGGTAAACAAATAGTTAAATTAGAGGGGATGTAGCCTAAAGCGGAGACTCCTTAAAAATGCAATAAATATTGTAAAACCTTGTAGATGGAGCCACATAATAAGTGAATAACTGCATCGTGAATCAGTAAAATGTTTCTGACTACTGTATACGTCGGAGATAAGCAGCAATTGATATAACAGTAAATACCGCAACTTTATCACAGTAATGGTGTTGCAATATTTACTTAAGCATCCCTGGTCATACAGTAAAAGGTCTAATTTGATGCACTTCCTGTTGTGTCAAATGGTTTCTGAATAAAATCAAAATAAAATCTTATAGTTTTTAACATTTCTATGATAGCAGAAACCAAAACTGATGCCCCACCCTTTCACCCTTACACAATTACATTTAGATATAAAGAATGCTGACTGGCTGACTAAGCAGCGAGGCTTCTAAACTTAAAGCACTTATCTCTGCAAAATGAGAACAAATTTCACCATGACAGCCGCACTCAGGCACAACAAATCATGGGGCTTTGACTTAAAAGGAGCTGTGAGGAATCTTGGTTAGTCAGTGGCAATTCCCTGCAATGGAAAACAATCAGCTGTCTGCAAAAGAATGACTTTAAAGAGCACGTACTGAGAAAGTCCAGTCCGTTGTGTTTCTTTGTTGAAGTCAACAATCTTTGTCTTTTTATCATGATTTAAATGTGCAACAGTCTGACTGACGCATTAATTTATGAAGATAATGAATTTTTGGAAAATAAGAGATTTGTTTTCATAGCATTTGAAGAGATTTAAATGTTTTGTTACATGATTTGTACCTAGGTCTTCTCATTGCAATGAAACACAAACCAACTCAGACTTACCGGGCTTCTTTTCACTTATAAGCTTCATAGTTGAGGCAAAATATCAGCTCACTGGTACATACAAAACAAAAATATAAATTTGAAAAAAAAAATGATATTAAACAAGCTTGCCAGAGAAGAGTTAAGCAGGGCTCAGTCAGTCTCAGACTTCACACAACGAAGAAAACGACACTTTCACTACATTCTGCGCTAAAACGGGAAAGTTTTCCTGGATGATCTTTACTCACATCATCCGAAACACTCGGTAAATAAGGGGGCGGGGTGCCGACCCATTCACCCTGCCTTCTGAAGACAAGAGGCGGGTGTTGGTTGGCTGAGGCAAGCCAAGCCCACTTATCAGGAGCTTTTTCACCACCGGGAACCGACCAATCACACCGCACCAAATGGAACCTGAGGGTTCATAAAAACAAAAGGGGGTCTCCCTGACGACGGCAGGCTTGGAGATTGGACTGAGCAGCTAGAGTCATGACACCTAATCTAAAAAAAAAAAAAAAAAAAAAAAAAAAAAAAAAAAGACAAGATTGTGACCTAAAACACAAATTAACAACCGAACAATAAGAGCAGTGAATATAAAGGCAGTGAAAGGAGAACGCAAGCTGAGTGTCAGAGGTTGTTCTCTTGTTGCAGCACGGCGTGGTTGTGCAAACCCCGGCTGATCAGTATTGCACAGTGGAGGGTTACAGTCACCCGGTTTCACACAAACAGCACATCATCATGTCAGACCATGTGTGCAATTTCAATGACAGCAGAAGCTGGTTGACACTCACGGGGTCTGTTCCGTCTCACCGACTCCGTCCTCCTCCGCAGCCTGCACCTCTTGGCCGGGGACCCGTTGCACTCTGCATCGTCGCTGCGGTGCAGATGATGCATGTTCTCAAACGTGCTGCTGCAGTTGGGTCCGGCGCTCGAGCCGAACGCATTGCCGCTGCAGCAACTGCCGTTAGCAGCCACAACGACGTGGCCGTGAAACCCCCTCTGGTTCTGCCCGTTGTTGACATGAAAGGGTCCCGACGCTCCTTTCTTGTCCATCATTGACTTTGCTTTATCCATGGCAATAGCTAGCCGAGCCTAGCCTAGCTTAGCTTAGCATCTGCGGGAAACAAAATGTACAAGCCCGGCCGCTAGCAATGACAAACCGGGCTGCTGTAGCTTAGCTAGCTAATGTTAGCCGCTTGCAAGCTAGTGAGACAGCCGAGCGATTAGCTAACGTTACTCTTTCCCGTGATATGACGTGATTTTACCGTAAAAATGTCTAGCTAAAATTCAACATCCATTCTTGCTTTAATGTAGTGTAAAATAAAAACGCGAGCAGCGCTAAAATACAGTGTTTCCTTTGAGGTCACTCGCGGTCATTTCCCTACATTGAGGTCCTGGCAGGCGCAGCAGCAGCCGGTGTTTGTGTGTGTGTGTGTGTGCGGACTGCTACTTCACTCCACCTCCTCCAACCGAGGCCCGAACCCGTTCACCTCCTCCGACCGGTTTTCTCTCCCCTCTGCGGTAAAATTACACTGTAATTCAACGCTCGAACACAAAGGAACGCAAGAAAGGACTCGTCCTGTGTTGCCTGCTGTACAGTGATGGGCTGCGGCAGCTCCCCGCTGGAATATTAAGCAAAGTCCGACACACGCACACACACACTCGGTACCAGTCCGTGCAGCTGTGGGCGCTTTATTTATAAGCGTCGCTGTCCGCTGTCATCCTCATTCCCCGCAGTCCTCTCCACGCGTGATGTGCACACAAAGCTGCCTGTCAATATTATCTGTCATGGTAATAAACCGGAGTAACCCTGTTGTTGCATGCAAAAGCAAGGCAAATTATACAAATGTGTTTTTTTTAGCAATAGGCTCTGATAAGAAGTCTTGTCGTTACATTTTAAATTGTCGGATCTGATTTGTATATATGTCTAGTTGTGTGGCACAATAAAAGGCAATGACATTGCAAAGAATCTGCTCTAATTAACAGGTATAGTGGTAATGAGATTAACATTTATTTGAAGAGAGACCTGATATCAAGCAGAGCATTGAATAGCAAACTCAAAGCAGGCAAGATACAAAGGTCAAACAACAATCTCAGCTTGATAAAGACAAAAAACTTGAAACAATCACTAGAACCATTAGGAAGACATTTATTTATTTTCTTTCTTTCTTTCTTTCTTCTTTCTTTCTTTCTTTCTTTCCAATGAATTCCTAACCTAAATTTCAGTTTTCAAAAGCTATACAAGTATCCAGAAACATATGTTAAGAAATAAAATCTATAATCATTGTTTTAAAAACAGTTGTGTAAAGTGATACTGTCAAAAACACACATAACCATAAGGTTATTATATAGTCATACAATAACTAAGTACCACAGACACCCCTGCTGTTCATTGGATAGTTAAGTAATACCATAAATTAATAGATGCAGATTAAGAAGTGCCATAAAGAGTAAAAATGCACCATTATATAAGACCCTCACCGTAAAGTTTAAAGTCACTCATGGAGCAATGCAGGCATATTGTAATCTCAGCCACGGAGGGAAGATTATTGTAACATCACTTTACTAAACAATCAATAAATGGAAGTTTACTGTGATGAAGCCCATACGACAACAATGGATTTACAGATGCCATCATTTCCACAATGTCAGTAAAGAACATTAATTAAGTTTTAAATGCTGCCATCTTCTGGTTAAAGTAATTATTGTTGAGTTGTTTCTACTCACCGACTAAAAGAAGGAAATGTAAGGAATTTTTAATTATCATTTAAGTAAGTAGGCTGGCTTCTGAGGAGACAGTCTCCATCTTGAAAGTGGGAATGTTATTTAATTTTCTGGTTAAATGTATGTAATTATGGTCTAATGAATTAACCTGGTAACCTCAATTTGTTAAGAATCAGGTCAACATTGTATAGCCTTCAGGTGTAAGTCTCTTAATAGGATTGAGTTCAGTCATTACCCAGCCAATTAGTCATAGCCCTTTGCGCCTTAAGTCTCTGTTCTTCTGTAAAGAAGAGCTGCACAAACACAATCACAGACATGCAGTGCAGCAGGTTTGCTCCTGAAAGCACTCATTTACAAGAAAAATATTTATTTATTTATTTATTATTTCGTGCCTGACTTCTATCCTCTGTTATTCAAAGAAATGCAACACTTTTTCCTCAACGTCGTGACTGAGGATGCAACACACTTTAAAAGCCTTCAAGGTGTAAATGCCATACCCCCTGCTGGGCACATCCCTGCAATGTATCTGAATCCCACACAGATGCTGCACCCACAGTAATAAAGGTTGCCCATATAACCCTGTTTATTCCTGGGAATGATTTCATGTAATTGTTTTGAATCTCTCAGTGAAACCACATTATCTTAAGATACTGTGCCACATACAATAATTCAACACTCTAATGTCATGACAAAAAGTGATTTTATTCAACAATAAGAAATGAAAGACACCAAGGAATAATTGAAGTTGTTTATACCTGTCACACTTAAAGGAATAGGTTTGGTTTCATTTGCTTCGTTGCTGAGCATTACATGAGAAGATCAATACTGTAAAACCAGTTTTTCATTTTTATAGTTGGGTTTTTGTACAGATTAACCTAACGAGATATACCATGTTAATTTGTAAGCTTTAGCCATGATAGCCGTTTCCCGTCTTTATGGTAAGCTAACCTCCTGTTTCTAGCGTCATACTGAATGAGCAAATACCGTATAAGAGTGTGATCAATCTCATCATCTAACTCTTGGAAAGGAAGTGAATAAACATATCTCCCAAAATGTCAAACTATTCCTTTAAAATAAACCACTTGATACTGCAGAAAACACTCAAGATTGGTATGATTATATATTATTTCTGCTGCCAACATGAGCCCCACTCATGTTACATTAGGTCAATAGAATAGTTACAGCTGCATCAGCCACATAAGGCCTTCATGTGATGGCGTCACAGGTGATTGTAGCACTTTGGTTGGTTGTGAGGTAGTAGAAAAGGTTTGTTTTTGACTGGTTAGACTGACTCCACCAGGGACCTCCTTTCCATTTATTGATTCTACCAAGGAAGTTCAGTCCCATCCCAGTTGTAAGCCTTGCCAGTCTTTTCGATACTCAGTGCATCTACGATGCTCATCAGACAGCTGACAGATTGTTCGGTGCTGAACAACTTGTCTTTTGGCACATTCTTGTGATATGGCCGGGAGAGGTCTGTGTTTACTGTTCCTGGATGTAAGGACACACACACCACCTGGAGAAGAATCAGAAACACAAGTTGATCAGATCACTATAAGATCCTGTGGTATAAGGACATCATATGCATCCAGTGACGAACATGTTTTCTCTGCTAGTGTTGGAGCAGATATAGAGGCTATCAATAGTCTCCGCTATTGTGTCATTTGTTTTTGGTATTTATGAAATTAAAAAATGTAAAAGCATGTCTGAGAGCACTCAGACCGACCTTGGGTCGACTGCGGCCCAGTTCTATAGACAGATTCCTGGTGGCCATGTTGAGAGCTGCTTTAGACATCCTGTAGCTGTACCAACCCCCAAGACCTGAGAGAAGAAGGTGGAGTTGAGAGAGGAAGTTAGATTGGAAGACAAATGCAGCATATTATTCTCCATTAACATGCATACACTGCATAAACAACTTATTTTGTGATTCCCTTGACTTCTACTCCAGGCAACAGCAGTGGTGTCATCTACATAATGTGTGTAGATATATATAAAAGGTTTCTGAATTGTAACGTAGTTGCTGGTGGTTGATGTTTTTTCCCCCTACAATGCCTACCGTTGTCGCCAATGGATCCCACTTTGGCAGTGATGTTGACAATGATGCCACTGTGCTGCTTGGCTTTTTCTGCAGGCTGTTGGCCGAAACCACCTCCACCCTTCTGAAGGAGAGGCGCAAAATATTTTGCCATAACCAGTGGACCCATTGTGTTGGTTGTCAAAGTGGAAATGATGCCCTAACAGAGAAAATCAATCAGTCAGTACAGATCCATGGTTCAGCTGAAAGATGTAGTGGGTTCTTTGGTGGTGTTCCAGGACACAAATGTTACCTCCCTGATTATTTCCATGGAGCCATGGGATGTGGATGAAAAAGCATATGAATGAACAAAACAAAACGATGCCCAAAAGAGAAGGGAAGGGAACTAAGTGAATTACCCGATAAGTTATTTATAAAAATGATAAGTTTAGACTTTTAGTGAAGGATGTGATGATTTTGTTGTGAACTCCAGACAATGTCAACAGGATCACTGGGTGGTTCCCTTGACCTCAGGATAGACATGGCTGACAAGTTTACATGATGTTGTAGACTCGTAGAATAAGATACCTAACTTTAAAGCATTTTTATGCCACTCAACATATTGTGAGAGCAGCTCAAACATCGTCAGTAAACATGCCTTACCTGAGCAGAAACATCTCTCAGGCTGGTCTCTCCTTTCCCCGAGGGGTGAAGCATTGCCGACGAGTTGACAATCAAATCCAGCCGACCGAAGCTTTCCTTAACTCGCTCCGCTGCTCCGCGGATGTCCTCCTCCCGGTTCACATCCAGCCTGAGGACCGTCAGCCTGCCTGGGTGTTGACCGGTCAGGCTCCGCAGCTCGGCCGCTCCGTCCGGGTTTCGGCATGTCGCTATAACGGCAGCAGGGGTTTTGTTTTTCAAGATATGCTTGCAGAATTCAAGCCCCAGGCCTCTGCTGGCGCCTTGAATGAGAGCGATGGGGGCAGCCATTGCAGGAAAATGACATAACAGTGGAGGTGAGCAGAGTAAGCTAGTATTTGCTGCGTTCAAGTTCCATCACAAAAGTCGTAATTTCGAAAGTTTAGAATAGCAAAATAGTAAGGACATTGCTGGCAAATGACTTTTACAAAGTATGCAATGGGTATGTATTTATTTACCACCTAGAGAAGCAATAAACACGTGTTTTGAAATCACGTTTTCGACATAAACATTGAAAAAGGGAAGCTGACGAGGAGAACTTAAAGGCAGCATGTTTCACAATATAATACGCCCTCTGTATGTCATAAGGAAGGTTACACAACTCTGCATACACACGTGTCTGCTCTATAAGGAGTTAAATTTGTCTCAGTATGGTGTGAACAGATCGACAATCAGTGTGTAAATGTTTAAACTGTAAATATAAAACACCTTCCACAATACAAAAATTTATTTGTAAGCACACAAAATATCTTGCATGTTTAAAACGGATCTGCAAATTCACAAACAAATTTACATATGAATTAAAAGTATTCAAGATGTATATAATATTTAAAACTTTCAAACAGACATTTGTGAATCAATTTTCTATTTGTGAGGTGCTGTGTAGTGGCCAGATTTGGAGCTTCAGACCTGAATTAAACATTGTCATTGTCAACTATTTTCAACATGACAAATTCTTACTTGCAAGTAACCATAGAAACATATAGAGGTAGCCATTTAATTAACCACATATAAGAAGCAACTTTAGCAGATTTCTTTTTTTCAACAGCTCCATCCTCCAGCCAGTAGATGGCGTTAGCTCAATACCAGGAGGAAATCATGTCAGATGGTCTCTCTTTTCATGTATAATAAATTCGATTATAAATATAGAAAAGATTAATACACCACAAGTGTTGTAAAACATAGTTACAAATAATAAATACACAATATATAGGAACGAGGTTAATATAGACAATTAATTAAATCCAGTCAAGCCCAAGCCTCAAGAGGAACTCGGTTGCCTAGCGACCAGGGGAAGTGTAGAGTCAGCTAGCTAGCTAACGCATGGATTATGACCCATAAAAAAAGCAAATAAATGCCACCAAAAAGAAAAGGACCGTTACAACTTGTCCAGAGAGAAGTGGACGAAATCAAGAAACAGGTTTGTTAAAGAATGGGGCCTGCTTATGTGTTTTTCACGGCGACGTTTAAACTCCAACTGTGTGTTACAGAATGTCAGACAGTATGAATAGACAAGTTGTTGCAGCGGTAATTCTTACATTAATCAACCACTCTCCAAATAGAGCGATCCTGAGCTTTGAGCTGTAGCAGCTCGGTTAAGGTAGCATACAGTTTGGCCAATTTTATCGTAAGAGGTCTTTACAGTTGTATCTTGTAGCCTCTTATACCCATACGTTTATTTCAGTAAACAGAGGTAAAAATTGAGAACTTCTTAAAAGCAAGTGCTTTTTGGTGGATCAAGTTTATGCCGAAGTTTGTAGAGTACACTAAGGTAAAGTACCTTATGACTTGTTTAGTGAAGCGCTCAGTCAAGAACCAGGGAAACATTAAAAAGGCCAGATTTTAAATGAAGACTGGCCTGCAGCATAGCATCTGTAATGGGCTTGCACATTTTAAAAAATTTTTTTTGCACACAGCACAACTTTTGTTTACATTGCTCACTGAAATAAACGTATGAAACTAAGAGACTAACCACGGACAGGCTTATAGATGATCTGTGCTTATTTTGATTTACACAAGCAACAAAAGTATGACTCATGTGTCATTAAGCATATACATTGTAAAATATATGTGTGCAGTTCAACCTCAATTGCACATTGGTATCAATATTCTTGTATTCATTGTTGTTTTTTCTCATGGTTCTCCAACCAAGGTTGATAGTCTGGTCAAGGATGTGCAGAGTCAGGGTGGATCTACTGAAGAGGAATTCCGGAGGTAAACAGCTCTGACAGAGCCACAGCAGTGCTTCCTAAACTGTAACTCCAGTTAAGACCAGGACAAGCTCTGAAACTATTGAAGGGACATGGCGTCGCTCTGCTTTTATTTCTATTGCTTTTTCATCCTGTTAAAATTTAGGTGATTTTTCTCACGAATGCTTTCAGGTATGATTTTAAATGTGTCTAATTCCAAACAGATGTCAAGACCTGCAGATGTTGGCTGAGAAGACACTAAGGACACTGATGAAACTAACAAAGGTTAATGCTGTATACTGTCAGTAAACATGAATTATGCCGAAGTCTAAGTAACTTCTTTGCAACAAGTACAGTTCAACTTCTGGATGATGAAAAATACAAGCAAACAATACCATTCTTCACAAATATTATTTTTTTGTATCCTGAAAATTGACTTTAAATTGACAACATTTAAGTCATAATGAGGTTTTCAGGTTTGCATTAAGGTAATTGTTCAATTAAATTTAAGAGAAACTTTGGAATATAACAAACTGAACACAACATTCTATGTTATGGATTAAATAATGTATGATTTGCTTCTAGGCTAATGAGCCAGCTCCGGTGGGAAACTACGATCAGAGGAAACAGGAAGAGGAGAGACGACTGCAGAACATCTTGGAGCGTCTGAACACGCTCTCTCTGGAGCTTTCACCACCAGGACCGAGCACTGCTGCAGGGTCAGTGACCTGTGTGCTCACTGCAAAGAAAAAAGCAATATGATGGGGGTCATTTATGATTGTTTTATGTACAACACTGTTTCTCTTTGTTATCCAGTTAAGAGCACCATATTCCCGGCTGCAGTGGCTCAATTTGAACCTAACAATTGAAACAACAGTTGAGATTTATCACATCCAGTGCATTTGAACTTTGAAACTCAATTTTTTTAGGTTGTACAAAAGAAACAAAACAATAGTTTGATATGTCATCCTAAATTTAAAAATATGTTTTCATGTTAACATGTTTTTATCCACAGCGATGTTTCAAAAGAAGATAGCGAGGATGATGATGACGAAGACAGTAATAATGATGATGAAGACGATGCTGATAGTGATGGTAATGAGGATGAGAATGAGACCCGAGCTGTGAAACCACCCTCTCAGTCAGATCCTCGAATCTACACAGTCCTCAGTGATTTCAAAGGAGAGCAGGAAGGAGATCTGTCTGTTCAGGTGAGGTACTTTCTGTTTCACAGACAGAGATAAAGCACAGTGAGGTGACATGTCAACAACATGCAGGGGTCTACGAAGTGGTTAAAATGAGAAGGAGAGCGTGAGCTGTGATAACCAACAGTTTCCTCTTCTCAACAAACTGGTTCCACTCCAAACCCCCTCCTTTACTTCTCTCTTCATACTGTCTTTTTAAAGTTGCAAAGTAGGTGGAGTGGGTGAGAAATTATTCTCTTAGGGCATGCCTGTTCAGTTTAAAAGTATTTGCTTGAACCTGGGTGTATGCTCTGTAAGTGACCTCTTACTCTTGCTCATAAATCAGATGATTTCAAGTGATGTAAGTACTTTTGTAATATGTAATTTCACTGTATTTTATTTTGTATAGACAGGCTTGTTCCCAGATCAGATTTACTTGTCTTTTCTTGAGTTTTATCTCCTTTGGTCTCAAAATGTTGTTTTTTTTCATTTAAAAAATAATTAACAAGTCTGTTCGTTAGTGATGCATAACTAACATGAAATTACATGACTTGTTCAATTCCCTACTGTTTTAAGAGGGGGGAGGCATTGAGGATTATCAGGAAGACAGCAGATGGATGGTGGCTTGCCCAGGACACTAAAGGCAACAGAGGAGTGGTTCCAAAAACCTACCTGAAGGTACACAACCTGCTAGAGTACAACTTATTATAACATGAAACTGCAAACATGGTGTATGATGTATATTGAAAATGTTTTGAGCTTTTTCAGCATTTTTCCATATTTTTTAACCATATTTGTTTCCCCACACTCAACACAACTTGCACAAAAGTGCACAGGGAAACAACATTGTAAATGGCTGTTTTTTTAAATCATCCTTACAGAGGCCCATTTATATTCAAAGATATTAAACCTTCCTGTGTTGTTAATGTTAAATGTAAGTAACTGTAGTGTGCTATTGTAAACTATAGGGATCTTAAGGAGTTAAAACCACAAATTTTTCAGATTGGCCCTGGTGTTGACGATGAAGACGAAGATGATGAAGACGACGACGATGAAAAGGA
Source organism: Seriola aureovittata (assembly GCF_021018895.1). Lineage (NCBI taxonomy): Eukaryota > Metazoa > Chordata > Actinopteri > Carangiformes > Carangidae > Seriola > Seriola aureovittata. Next base: position 20,209,834 of record NC_079377.1, read on the forward strand.
CGACAGTGATGATGAAAATGAGGAGGAGTCGTCAGAGGAGGGGGAAGAGCAAGATGTTGAAGAACTGACTGATGCCCAAGACAAACAGAGGTTTAACTTTAAAATATAAGATTTTAAATTTAATGACGTTTAGCTATCAGATGTTTTTGGATCAGTGCTCCTCAGATTATTGTGAGTCTTTGATCAAAAGTACCTCGTCCGAGTTGGACGACGTCGACTGCATTTATCCAGATGACCAACAACCACCAAATATCAATCATTTGAATCTTGGTTTGAAATTAGTAATGATAGTAACTTCATCCTTGTCATTTGTTCTGTGACAGCGGAGCTTTACACTCCAACTGGTCCACTGTGAGAAAGGCTCTGACTGAGGTAAAACTACATACTCTGCTATTACAACAACTGGAACTGATGCCACTGATCATTTACCTGTCAACAAATACTGTATATTCAATATGTTTAGACTTTTTAATGTGTGTGTGTGTGTGTGTGTGTGTGTGTGTGTGTGTGTGTGTGTGTGTGTGTGTGTGTGTGTGTGTGTGTGTGTGTGTGTGTGTGTGTGTGTGTGTGTGTGTGACAGATTGATGCAACGGATGTGCTGTCTGCCATGGGGGCTATACCATCAGGATTCAGACCATCAACTCTCAACCAACTGCTGGTGGATGAAGGTCATTATACATTCTAACAAACACACACCATATAGGTGAAAGTGCTCTGGTCTGACATGCTGCCTTGCCCATGTGGTAACTACAGTATGAAAGTGTGTACAGTCTGACATGAATAACAAAGTCTAGAAGGACTATATTTTTCCAACCATGCTTATACACACACTCATAGTTCCCAGAAACACACATTAACACGGTCATTAAATAAAGTATGTCACGTGTGTTAGAAGCACTCAGTCAGTAGATTCAGAAGATCATCAATTAAATATTTTATGGCTTTTTTCTCAATTAATCAAGTCATCATAATGTCTATAAAATGTTATAAAATTGTGAAAATGCAGATTACAATTTCACAGAGTCCCAGTGACTTCAAATTGCTCATTTTAACTGTCCAACTCTCAAAAGCTCGAACAACGAAAAGCTGAAATCAGAGGATATTTTTGCCCGTAAAATTATTATAATTTATCTGTATATTAATAATAGCTAATAATTACTTGATAATAAAATTGTCTACATTTTTGTCAACAAGCTTCTTGAATAATTAAGTCATTTCAGCTCTGAACTGTTTATAAGAAAATTACACCTAATTAATAATTCTATTATCAGGTTGTTTCTAGTATTTTCTCCCCGTGTTACATTTCATTAGCTTTATTAGTGATATTATTATACTATTACTATATTAGTTTTTACAAACAATTAAAGAGTAGCAATCATGAGGGGAGAAGCAGAGGGAGCTAGACTACAGAGGTGTCAGTCACTGTTAGTAACTTTAGCTCTTTAAAAATACTGTATGATTAACAGGCAAAAAAATCATACGTTTCTTTTTCTAGGTGTAAAATACAGAGGAAGTCACCATATTCAGCCTGAGCTCAGCCAATCACAGCTCTCCTTTAAAGACCTCTTTCTGGACCCAGACACTGGCAGGGTGAGACAGTCTCTCTTTCTTTCAGTTTTTCTCTCAGTTTCTTGTGTCATGAACACGCTCTCTTGACTGAAGCGGTTCACTTTTCTGTGAACTTGTCGTGTAGGTTCGTGCTCGGCAGGTCCGGACGTGTGTTTGTTTCACTTTGTGGAGTTGCAGGATGATTCCCACTCCTGGGGTTGGAGTTCAGGTCCTCAGCAGACACATCCGCCTCTGTGCCTTTGATGGAACTCAGGTATCAGGGGTATCTATGTTGTAAATACAGCTGTACTTCCTTACTTCCCTCCTACCCAAGTCTCTGTTGAATGGAAACAGTTTAATAAATACACTTTATTTATTAGTTAATAGCCAAAAAGTAGTGGGTGATTCATCTCCTCGATTTCTTTATCAGGAAGACTCATGTCAGACCAGACTTTTCTACTTTTAACTCTCTTTTTCCATCCTAGTTTTTTTTTTTTTTTTAAATGACTACTTGTGTTTCAGGTGTTAAGTAACATCCACACAGTGAGGGCAACCTACAACTCCAGGAGCCCCAAGACCTGGAGCTTCTCTCCCAGGGTATGTTTGCAGCATTATGTAGATTGGAATCACACACTGTTGTTGTTTCCCTTTGTTGTCTGTTCAGGTGATTTGAACTTTGCTCAAACTACTTCTGGCACAAAAAATGTGATGGTTGTTACAGAGGTGAAACATAGCATTGAACATAAACTCGTGCTTAAAGCTGAACTCAAATCTGAAATCCAGCACAAGTGTTTTTGTGTGTGTTTGCTCTAGATGGCAGGTATCCTGCCCAACCTCCTAGATGGAGACTGTTTCCTACGCTGCAACTCTGCTTCTCCTGACCTCGGTATCCTCTTTGAACTGGGAGTCACCTTTATACGGAATGTAAGAACCAACACACACATTCAGATACACGTGATGGGATTAAGTCACTGCAGATAAGATACAAAGAGACCTTTTTTTGTTGTGATGTAAGACAAGAAAAAGCAAATCCCTTCTCTAAAAATGGACAAGCAGAGAGTGTTTGTGAGGGAATCATGTTCGATCTTTAGTTATGTGTGTGTTTTAGTCTACAGGTGAGAGAGGAGACCTGAGCTGTGGCTGGGCTTTCCTCAAACTGACCGATGACACAGGAAGTCCACTCCCCAACAGGTAGACACGCAGATATATCAGTGCATACAATGCACACACAGTCTTATATACATAAAAATAATAAAAACACTGTTTTGTACATGTATTCATTAATGCAGCCTGCTACATATTATACATACACAGAATATCTGTATACTGTAAATAGACAGACATACACATAATTAGAGCCACACATAAATATGAAATCACCCAAACACACATCACTTATTCATTCATTTTCATATGCATGTCTCATATGAAAAATGAATGGATGGATAACTGAAGATGAAACTGACCACACCTACCTAACGCATGAATAATGTGTTTTAAAAAAAGGGACAGACTAAACTCTGCTCTGAATACTTAAACTTCTTATCTAATCTGTGTGTAGGACCTATGAGCTGCCAGTGAACGGTGGAACTCCTTACGAGAAGGATGTAGCAGTGGAGGCTTCAGTCACCAGAGGATGTAAGAAGACACAGCAGAGCTCAACACAAGTCCAGTCAAAAAGTTCATCAGATCACAATCAGACAAACAATCAGTGTGACTGTTAACTTTGATTTATAAATACTCCTCTCCTCTCCTCTCCTCTCCTCTCAGCTCAAACTGGTGTTTTCCAGCAGATGCTTCAGGCCAGGCGGCAGCCGAAACTGATTGTCAAGTTGAAATCAGCCAACAGCCGGACCAGAACGCAGCTCAGGTGGGAGGATCAGAAAGAAAAAACTACAACAGAACTTGAACACCTGCAGTAGATTATGTGATCTAATTCAGTATTATATATATATATATATATATATATATATATAATCATTACCAGATTTAGATGTGCGTAGTAACAAGTACTTTTTCTCCCTTCAGTCTCCTGCCAGACACTCTGCTGCACTGTTTGAGCTGTGTCCATCTGCTGGCTCTACACAGACAGCTGCTAGCTGACACACTACTGATGGACAGGCCTACCATGCAGAATGCAGGTAGCACACGCATGTCCATGCCTCTTTTTCAAACTGCAGACATCCACAATTCTCAGAAAAACTATTTGAATAATATTGCTGTCTGTTTCAGATTTGATATGCAGTCCTATACTTTCTACCTTCCCTGTGCTGTTGGACCAACCAGACCTGCTGGATGCCCTCAGGGTCAGTTGGGAGGGCATCATGGTCATATTTGTTCCTGGTTGCTTTTTCTGAGGGGATTATAGCAGGAATTATTATATTCCTACTCGTTTGTTGCTATATAAGTTGTATTGTAGTTTTTTGTATCAAATACCTAGAATGACCAGTACTCAGCATTTCTCCCACTGAAACAGCATTTAGACCAAAACTCAGTAATAAAAAATATTTTAGGGTTAGTTGGTTTTTAAGCAGCTGCACTCATCCCGATCTGTGTAATAACAAGGAAATCTTGAATATATCACTCAATGATTTGGGAATAAAAGGATCTGATGTTTTCCCTCAGGGTGCTTGGCTGGATGCTGAGACCAATATGAGCAGAGCACAGAAGGTGAGCTTGTGTGTTTGTGTGTGTAAAACCACTACAGACCTGTAGAGGGTGATGTCAGCATGAGTAACCTGGTGGCTTTTCTCTTCCAAGAAGTGTGTTTGTGTGTGTTCCTCCCTGAATGTGCATCCAGTGCATCCAGTCACTGCAGGCTGCTGATGAGGTGTGTATATAAACTGTCTCTTCCTCCCTGTATGTTTTGCAGAGAGACCTGAATTTTCTGAAACAGGAGTTTGTTAAAGTCTACATGTCGTCCGTCTATTTCCTCCTTCACTCGCCCTCGCTGCCGTGTCATCGCTGGGCGGACCCTCTCTCAGAGGAGCAGCGGGCCAGGGTCATCTACGCCATCCTGGATTCTCTCAAACACACCCAGCACACCACCAGCCAATCAGGAGGTCCAGAGGTCTTTGTCGACCCCATGCACCCTCATCTCGCCTTTGATGTCACAGAGTTGACCTTTGACCTCCTCCATGTAGCGCGGTAACAATTACATTACATCACTCAGAGGGAAGGTATAATTTAATTGGAGTTTGATTGAAATTTTAAAGTAATTGTATCTAGACATCAGTTGGTCTATTAAAAAGAATAAAGCCCCTAAATGTGCCATAAATATATTTTTAAAATGTGTAAACTTAAATGATGAAGATGGCAATGTTCTATTTTATTGTTATTGTGAATAAATCCCATAAAAAGACAAAAACCAGCAATAGGTTAGTTCATTCCTCAGTATTTTCTGACCTCCTCATCCTGTCTGTGGCTCTCAGGCTCAAGCCCACTGGTTCCTTCTGAAGATGTAAAGCTTTAAAAAATGTATCATGAATAAATACTTGAATTAAAAAAACAAAAGACAAATACATTTCTAGAAGACCTGGGCACTGTGGTTCATAGAAAATGTTACTCGATCAGATGTAAACATTGCATTTGTTGGGGACTATTTTAAGGTGTGGATTAATACACAGTTGCTGTTCTAGTGAGTATTTATGCTAACACATACTGTTCATAACATGCAGTACATACACAAGACATCTTTGTGTACCTTGTGATAACCTGAGACACTGATCATGGCTAATGAGCCTGTTAAGTTGCCTGAATAGGTGTAAAATAAAGGTTGAGAAAATGAAAACATTATCAACAAAGATGCCTCTTTAATCTAATCATTGAGTTCACTTTGCTCCTGTTAAATGCAAAGTAGATTTTGTAATATTAGACCCAGTGACATTACTAGCATGTTTTGAAACTGCTATTTTCTGTCAGATTGTTTTATTTTGTAATAAACTATTAAAATCACATGATTTATTACGGCCTCACTTGCTGTCAAGTTGTTTTGTTCAACCTTGTCATCTGGCTGGTCACTGCACTGCTTCATTCATCTCCTCCCATTAGTTCAACATCAGTCATGTGTGTGTTTGTCTTTGTGTGTGTGTGTGTGTGTGTGTGTGTGTGTGTGTGTGTGTGTGTGTGTGTGTGGTGTAGAGTTACAGGGCATAAGAGCGGTGTTCACAGTTAATAATTAGTCTGTGGTCGTCTTTTTATAGCCTGGTATAAAAGAACAGGAGCAGTGAGAGGTTGGATCAGTGTGAGCACAGACTCTTTGTCCATCACTTGTGGTTTCACATCTCAGGTAATAATAACAATATTACAACAGTTCAACATATAACAATATGTGATATGTGATGTGAACATTGTAACTGTTAACATTACATTCATGCAAATTAGAATCCCCTACGGGTTGTGATTCGGACAGATCTTATCTTTTTTTATGAGCTCAGTATAAAAAGTCAGTTTTTAAATTGATAAGACTGAGATTTACACTGGCCATCATGATATTAAGATGGTGAAGAATGTTTTCAAAACGTATAAGCAAGGTGTAGGTACTTGTGAACTCTAAAAATGTTGGAACAGTCTTTATGCTAAGATAAACCAACCAGCTGCTCAGGGTCATTTACTGTATAGATTTTAGAGATGTATTGCACTTCTCATCTACCTCATTCAGCCTTTGGCAAGAGAGTATTTGCCAAAAAAAGTGTCAAACTATTCCTTTAAGAGTATAGAAAACTTGGTCACACCCATGAACATATAGCTACTTATGTGGACATCCCTTCAGTGGGAAATCAAAGGCTCTTACCTTAACCTTAAATGTAACACACAAAACCCACAACTTAACCTCTGACCTACAAATGGCTTCTTGTAAAACTGAGGACAGACTAAAATGTCCTCATGTCCCTGAAAAGACCTTTATAATTCAGGTCCAGAACTTAAGTCATCTTGCTAAGTGTGTACACATACACACACACACACACACACACACACACACACACACACACAGAAAGCCTTTCTTTGGTGCAGTGTTTCCTGCTGAATAATATTACATATCCTGCATTTCCACATTCCTGCGATGTTGGCATGGTGACCAGAGAGTGGTGTTTAATGTTGAGCAGAAAAATCTAAGAAATATATTGTTTATTGAAGCTTTTTTGGGTATATATATATATATATATATATGAAGGCTTCAATAAACAAAGAGATGGAAAACACACCTGAAAGATCATTTAAAAGGATCAATAGAAATGAGTGTGACCAAAAATGTCTGTGATCTTAGATAGTTATGGAGACAAAGAGTAAAAAAATTTCAAAAAATTATCAAATTCTGACAAGACATTAACAAGCACAAACCACACCGTTCCACACTGCTGTTCACAGCAGAGTCACGCCCTCACCGCTCCATGATCGGTTTGACTCATCAGGCATTCATTTCAGCATTTGCTCATTTTCCTCTTCATTGCCAAAGACACTTTGTCCTTTGTATGAGTTAGTTAACACCCCTTTAAGATCTAAGGAATGTGCAGAAAACCTGACATTATTAATCCTCGGTCACATCAAATGATAGAACCTTCATAACTGCTGGTGAGGACAGTCCTGCAATTTAGAGGCAAGATTTATAAGGCGACCCTTCTGCACATCACTGAACATCCACCAATCTTGTGTGTAATTCAAAGAAACTCAACCACGGACAGGAAACGTCAGTGTAGACGTGACTGCTATTGTCACCTGGAAATGTTGAGACGTTCTCACCCAGTTCCCTTTGTGCCCCAGATGACCTTTTGTGTCTGAGGAGGAATAAGAAAAAGAAGAGGAGGAGGAAGAAGAGGAGGAGGAGGGGGCCCGAGAGCAGGTTAAGACCAGTTGAGCAGGAAAGTGAGTTTCCTGAGTATAGTTGGGCTTGAGCTGGAAAGAGAATCCAAGAGGTGTTTTTTTCTTTCTCCTTGTTTGAATAAGTAAACATCCATCCATTACAACCTGTAGTCAAAGGTTCTATGAACAAGAACACAAAACAAAAAAACACACAACAACAATAAAAAAACAACAAGCAACATATCTGAATGTTGTTATCATACAAAATAATGCTACATTTATTGTAGTAATACAGATTCTAATGCCAATAACAGTCAGGGTTATGTTTCCGACATGTAGGATGTTCAATATTGGTAAAGCATTTGTGTCTGTCATCCTCCTGGGTAGGTCAAAGGTCAGGGTCAGCTACTCAGCAGATCCCCTGGAGCTTGCAGGGATTCAGCAAAGCATATACTCACTACAAAGACAAAGGGCTTGAACCTGGTTCCTCAAGTTGAAGTTCAGTTTGTCCGACCATCAGGCCGTCCTGCTCAGCTTGGTGGAGAGAAGTCCAGGGACATTAAATGTTTTCTTTCTCCTTTTGTGAATGAAAAATATTTGGATTTGTCATTCAAGATACAAAACACAATGCATTCTTTATCAGTGTTCGTGTATGTGTGTTACATTGTGTAACTACACTTCACACTGACAAATAGCCATTGTATTTTGGCAGAGCTGGCAGGGGTTCCCATGGAGCTATTTGTGTACATATAGGTGTGTGTGTGTGTGTGTGTGTGTGTGTGTGCGTGTAGGCCTGTAACCAGATCCATAATGAAAGCTAGTCCAATGTGTGTCTCTCTTAACACTGGCCAAACGCAGCTTGTTGGCTGTCTGGTGAGTGTAACCCAGTTTCTCTGTGTGTTTGTCTGGTGGTTAAGACGAGCCTAATATAGTTTTATATTTCATCAAGTGAGATAAAACAAAACAAAAAAAAAACATTAAACATTACATGGGTGAATATTCAAGCTTGTTAAGGAAATCAATTGTTGGAGAGAATATGTCTGGAAAAGAAAATGATATTTGCCTCAGGAGTTGGTGAAGAACAAACCAGAACCAAGGAGAGTATTGACATTTCATTCATCAGGTGGATATTTTTAGCCATTTTGGGGCTATAAACTGTTATACTGTTAAATTTATATATTTATAGATGTTGGAAAAAAAATCGCTAAATGTTATTGTAGAAGTGGAATCTTTGAATGGTGTTGTTGGAGGACTGTGTCATCTTCTATAGTTCATTACAAATGCTACTTTGTGAATATTTATGCTTTAAAGTTTGTAAAACTAATGTTAATGTGAACATTACCTCATCTGAGACATCTGAATACTGCATCATGAGACTAGAGCATGTTCAAAAACCCCTGAGGGTATACTGGGGGGTGTGGTCATTCAATTGTTGGCAAAAGGTGACTAACTGGGCATCCTTCCAAATTAAATGAAATATCATAACTTATTTCCTGGACTGACTTCTTTCAATCCAAACCAACCTGTCTTGTCGCTGCCAGAAATAGGAAGGGCATCTCGTCCCACCTCTCGCTCTTATTCCCAAGTGTTTAAACAGCAAATGTAATGGCTATAATGAGCTAGAGGGCTCCGGAAAAACCCTCTGCACTCAGGTGCATGTCAGGTTGGCTGGATCATGTCATCAGAAGGAACAACCCCCTCTCCGTTTGGGTGTCACTGACCTTTCGCTCTGAAGCAACAGAGGAAGGTCTCCAAACACACTTAAGTGACCATAGCAGAGGCTAACAGACAAACAGGTTGACTCAGGGTGTGTCAGCATCTGCAAAACAAAGCCAGTTTCTGCCTCTGAAAGAGACATAAAAGTTCAACTTCAGAATGACTCACTGCACAATATTAAAAAGGCTAGTTAGTCAAGTGCATCGTTAGAATGAATCACAAGATGGCCAGCCAGTCCGCTTCTAAAATATCTACTATAGTGCAGCTAGCTGGTAATACAGCGAACCAAGACACACAAACACAGAGGTTCAACAGTGAAGTGAAATGAAATAGACATTGTTTGACTTTAAGATTATGTGTAATTTGAGCATGTAGCTACATCGTTTCCTGTCATTTCTAAACTCTGACTTACAAAAAACCCCCCCCAAAAAAAACACAACTTGGAAAACATTTATTGAAACCTATAAAGAACAATGTCAAGCACTGGGGTCTGGGAGCTGTCAACACATAGTCCCAAACTGATGAGAAACTGAAACTCTAGACCCTGAACCTCCAGCTGCTGACCTCCAGAAAAATAGTGGTTGGTACAGGCTCCATGCTGGGTGCTATATATAGTCTATGGGTGCTGCCATAAAACCCACTTCTTCTTCTTCTTCTTCTTCTTCTGATTTTCTTTTTTGGTGGTTGCATTTCCACACTTCTATGAAGCACACATTCACAATCACCAGCTGCAAACAGATACGGTCAGTTCACCGTTGGCCAAAAACATGAGCACGTTCAATTAACACTCTTTTAGTGTGTTCATGTACGTCACTGAATTTGTGTGTGACAATGTTATAATTTTCTTTGGGCAGAGGGATTGATGAGATGAGATGAAAAGACCGAAAGTCATCCCACACAATGGGGTGTGTATGTTGTCCTGAGGTTTAATCCCTCAGCCTGGAAACCATCACGCTGTGTTTGTCAGTTGGACTGGGCGACACACATAGAGACAAAAAGCACATTCTGACTAATGCATCTTCTCACATAACTCACATATGACTCACAGATGACTGATCTGCCATCTCCGACAAACAAACAGAATGTAATATCAATAATTTGGAAAAATACTGTGTATTTATTTGCTTTTGTACCTTGATTTAGATATAAGGAGTGATACTGCTATCATGCATTTACAGTAAATATGATGCTTAGCTTAGCACAAAGACTGGAAACAGTGGGAAACTGCAAGCACAGTCCCCCATCAGCACATCTAAAGCTCACCAATCAATACCTTATACCACTTTTGTTTAATCCATATAAAAACTATTTTGCTTTGTTTGCTCTTTTGTTTCACTCCAAACCACTTCATCTACTTGTGTGTCCCTGTTTGTCTTTACCCATCCCATCCTCTTACTGTCCTCATCCCTCATGCTCTCTTGCTCAGCCACATGTGCACTCTGCGTTAAACAAACCAAACAGACCGTCCTTCTCTGCCTCCGCTCATTTATTTTAACCTTGAAGATTTCAGTTCCAGTGGAAAGCTGGTGAAACAAATCCCATCAGTTTAACAAGAGGGCAGGTCAGTGGGTTCCTATAAAAACACATGCATCATACACAGACTCAACTCAGCTGTTTACTTACCAGTCTAGAGGAAGTGTTGTGAGTTCAGCATCAAACTTAATTCATTTACTTGCCAGGAGCTATCTACAACGGTGGAAAGTAACACCAATGTTAACTATCTTGTGTCCATCACTTCTTTTCTTCTTCTCAAGTTAGCGCGCTAACCAGCTAGCACAGGCTGTCTCTTCACTTTCCGATGGCGATTCACTGTAGCCTCCGATCTGCCTCATTTTGAGATTAGGATTAAGATTATAAATAAACGTAAACTATGTTGGAAATCCTTTCTTAAAAATTCACGACTTTCATTTATTACTTTGACTATTTAAATTTCGTCATGTATATGTCGACATTTAAGAAGCTAATCAGGGTGGAGCTGATTTGAGCAACATTATTCAACAATCATATTGTGTTTCTTTTTATATACAATCTGGACGGCTAGTCGGATTATTTCAACATGATTATGATAGAAATTAAAATGTTTCAAGCACATTTTGAAAATCACTCTTGAAAGAAAAAGACTCAAGATAAAAGCCATTGCCAAAGGCCTAAATACAGACCGATAAAAAGTTGAAATTGAAGTTGAAGAGTCCACGATGTGCTAATGCTACTGTTGGTCACATTTATTACTTATTCTGTATGTAGCAAAAATGTCACCTTTGTGTAAATGCTTCACATCCACACATCCAGAGGCCTTATTGGGAAAAGGAGACAACAAACTTTAAACCTCAAACACTGCAGGTCACTATTTTGATTATACTTTGAGCTCAGTGGCCTAAACAGAGATTTCTGTTCGGTGTGATGATGCACAATAAAATTCAAATTAAATTGGCTACCAAACTGATGCCAAGTCCAGTTACTGGAAAGAGTGCTTTAATTTTATCACTGATTAAGTTAATTTCTTAACCATGGTCATAGTGAATGACATTCACCTGCAGCTCCTTTGATAACCAATGACAACGCTGCATTACTTGCCTCACAATCACTTTTTTTGTATGCATGTAAACAGCGTTCTTGTCTCACACTAAAACTATAAACATGTGAGGGCACACACAAACACATAAGAAAACGGCACAAAAACTCACACATACACAGACAGAGAGAGAGAGAAAGAGAGAGGGAGAGAGAGAGAGAGAGAGAGAGAGAGAGAGAGAGAGAGAGAGAGAGAGACATCCTGTTGCACAAACAAACCCAAAAAGCACCTGTAGGTAGTTTCGAGCAGAGGAATGGATGGGTAGGTGTGGTGGAGGGAGGTGCAGTAAGAGAGAGAGAGGTGGGGGGGAAGATGGCCTTTAAAAAGCAGATTAAAACAGGTTACACATCTCATTCTAGAGGAAATTTCACATACATACACAGACACACAGTGTTTGGACTATGGCCTCCACCACCTCCGGTGATGTTCTGCCCACAGGCGGCAGGATCTTCACCACCATGCCTGACATGTGCTTCATCCCTGAGTTTGTGAGTTTCTTATTTGTTAATCGTACATTGAGTATTTTCCCTCTTTCCTGTTTGACATATTATCCCATTTAATCTTGGTTGTCTCTCCGCTTTTACTCTGCTTATACCCAAGTGAGTCGTAGACTAAGATCTCTTTCTATTTGCTTTTATCTGCCTCTTTCCTTCTGGCTCATCCTCCTCTGTCATTCCTCATTCACTGAGCATCAATTAGATCTTGGATCTTGTTTTCTTGCTTCTATCTGCCTCCTCATAATTGCCCCACTGAACGAAGCCTCCATCCAGATAGGAATCAGTCTTGTCTTGTTAAAATGGTGTTCGATCAGTGGAGCCAACACAGAGAAGAAGGACCAGCTAAACAACCGTGAAGACTGGAGGCGTTGATATGTTTGGTTTGGTCTTGTAAAGCTGGTGAAACTGATTAATGAGCAGTTAAGAGTTCAAGTTAAAACAACTCCTACCTGCCCATCAGCTACTAAATGATTGTTGCCACATTATAATAAGTTTTTATCTCCATAGGACAAAGTGTTTCCAGTAAAAAACATGTTTCCATAGAAACAGAAAAACAGCAACCACGGCCGATGTTAGCAACAAAAAGCAAAAAATTGTGTGAAACACTTGAAGCTGAAGTATTCTATCAGCACATGAGGAGACCAATGGTGCAATAATGTCACTGAATGTGTGAAATTTTACAGTGACACGTTAAAATTACTTATTTCATATGTTGAAAAAATGTCACCTTTGTGGCAATGCAACAATGAGTACATGCACAGCCACATGTGAAGGAGCATTAGTGGGAAAAGGAGCAAACAAACTTTACACTTGACACAAAATTTCAAAGAGGATAAAGATATTTTAAAATACCATTTTCCAGTAGGATTTTTTTTTTTAAATCTCTCTTTTAAAAGTGGGTCTACAAAATTTAATGGAGGCCTCTTTTCTTATTTTAATTCCTTGGTGACAGGATGTTGTGCATTTTAAATATACTGAATAACTTTTGGATATTGCTATTTACAAATATGTGGAATAGATGTTATCCTCAAACTACAATACCGTGTTTACATTTTTAAGATTTAAGATTAACTCTTATCAATGTCAGTTTGTTTCTGTCCTCATTGAATGCAATATCATTGCTCTACTTTGTCAATTAAAGGTCAGTTTATTATTGAATGCAACACATAAAATGCTGTTTTATGAACCATTCAGGAACAATTACAGACTGACTGCAGTTTCGTTACAGGGAACTCAGAAGATTAAATCTGTGTGACACAGGCGGAAAAACAGCGTTAGTTGCAAAGGGAGGTGTAAATCTAAACCAACCGTCACCTCATGTGGTTTACTTGCTGCCTCAGGTCTTTTCTATTGAAGCACACCTTTTCATGACATAAAATGATCTGCAGCTCAGGTATGGAAATGTACTGGTAATGCTTACTGATCTGAGTTTGCAATGTAAATCTAAACCATTACAACTAAAAAAAAAAAAAAAAGGGCAGGCAGGGCAACTGGCTGAGGACAGGCTTGGCAGCTTTTTTTTTTTCTTTCCCCGAAGTGGAATTGATTGATGGAGCAATTTCATATTTCAAAAGAAAGTTCAGAGGGCGAAGCCGACAAGAGGAAACTGCTGTTTTTGATGTCTTTTTGCAAAGACAAATGAACCTGAACTCAAAGCTTCTCAAAAAGAAAAGCAGCACAGAGAGCTGATGTGTGCCATGTGAATCAATGAATGAATGAAATAATGTAGGCTGCAAACAATGAAACAATACTGTACATGGAATGTTGTTTGAGTTGACTTCATTTCAAACAAACATTTTAAAGTAAGCTCAGATCAGGCGTGTCACAAAAGGTCAGGCTCGACTTATTTAAAGCAATAGCTCTCGACTATAAAACGATCACCGATTGTTGGCACGAAGGGAAACTGGAAGAACTGTACTCAGCTTCATAATAGTTACAATGGATACCAGTGGCAATGCAGCGTCAAGACAGATGATTTCACAAAGCATTTAAAAACACACACAAAAACATCCTCTCTGTCAGATCTATATGTATCTATACACTATATCTATGTTCCATATGTATCTAAAATGTATATGCTCCAAATAATAAATGCCAGAAGAGACATATTTAGCTATTTATTGATGATGCAGGGATTGTTTGAACATGTGGATCAACAGCAGTGAAGTGGATAATGCTTCAGGAGTTAATGGATGTTCAGGTATATTTTATTATTTTGTTGGACATTTAATGGAACAAAGGTTGATTCCCTTTAACCTGGAATGGATATAAGTGGATAAGGTTCCTCTGGTGTGCAGTTAGATAAGTCTGATATGTAGTGGAGATAAGGTTTATGTAATATTTGCTGATAAAGTCTACCACTGAAACAGCTTAAAGTAATGTTTGTATGCGTGTTGTCACAGTAATGTACTGTTGCTTCAGGCGTGTGCTCACCTCTGTATCTCGTTCTCTCATCGCTCTGTGCTTCAGGTGGTTTTAAGTTTTCATCATAATCAGATATTTGATGAACGTGGCTTTCTCCCATCAAAGGACCTGTTACATAACGATAGACACTGAAAGGTTGAGGCGGTTGAACTGTTTGATTACTTAATGTGACCAGTTTAACAGACATGCGATGACTGATTTGTACAGACATTTCTATTTTATTTTCTACTGCAAAACTATCACTTACATAAAACATCAGTTTAAAGGATATTTTCCCATTACAAATATTATTAACAGTGTCATATCCTTATATTATTAGGACATGAAGGATTTATTATTATATATTGAAAAAATGTGTTTGTGTTATGCTAAAACATATTTTACAGTAGTTATGAGGATCAGCCAATTGTAGCATTACTTTTAACTTTTATCATTAAGTGTTTTGATTGTGATTGAAAAGTATAAATTTCTCCACTAGTGAATCGTCCATTTTATTTTTCATGTTTCGTAGACGAACATTTAAAACAAACAGATCTTCATTTGAAATTTTAATCAAGGCTGAAAAGTTTTTAAAGTGAACTACTGCTTGGAAATTATGACATCTTGATTGAAAGAAAAAAAAAAAACAGCATAAGCATCACATGGCTTTAATTGAATATTGGAGAAAGCAAATACCAAATATTTTCTATAGGTGATATTGTCATACAGATGAGAAAATGTCCAACTTTAAGATACTTAAACTTCCTGCAGGTGTATTGTTTAATTCAGGGCGTTGCACGCTCGCTGCATGTGGTCAGACTGAATGTTGGTTGCCGAGTTACAAAATGTTGTCTGCCGTCAGCTGATTGAAACCTGCTGTCACTGCATTTGTGAAAAAAGAGGGCTCAATATCTTTTATTTTATTTTTACATATTGGTTAGATCTTTAGAGTGCAGTTAAATTTCCAGAATGATGTCAGGATATCAGCTGGATAAAATGATTGATTGAATAGATGAACTCGTTGACCAACATTTTAAAGTAGTACCGATGATCAGTTTCTCACTCTAAGCACAGCACAGCAGACTGAATGATTTTTATTTACAAATTTTTATTGGAAATCCCTGTGGAAATTCACCCCTCAAAATCCTTTTTTAGCAGGGAGCATAAAACAGGAAAGGGAGAAAAGTCTTTTGTTTTGTTTCTCACTGTAAATGAGATGAGGTAAGTGCTTGCTTGAGCTCTGCTCCTGCACACCTGATACTTGTAGGTTTAATGCTGATTGGTTGAGTTGCAGCACCTGAAGGGGGTTGGGCTGTGTGTACAGCACCACTGTTAAAGCTGGGACACAATAGGCCTGTTTCACAGCAGACATTTTGATCTGTCAGAACAGGAAAAGCACAGGTGTTCCGTGCGACACAGACGAGGAAGCTGAAACTGAAGCAGCAATTAATGATTTTATACTTCACACCTGTGATCACCACCGCCTACTGTGACATGTCAAAAATGTTTCATGACACTAAGAGAAAATCCTGTTGCACAATAAAAAGTAAAGGATGTTTTTCATGTTCCCAGTATTCATAGTATCACAGACCTTCTTATCAGTGAACAATGTTTGTCGAAGGAGGAGGGAGAAAGACTGTGGAAATACACCAGAGAGTGTGTGTGTGTGTGTGTTTTGTACTAGAGACTAAATATTTAGATATCTGCTGTATTGATTATGTAATTTTTTAATTCATCACTTGCAAGTTCCTCCTTGCGAGCTTTATGGCACCGCAGTATGATCACTAGTGTGCTGCTTTAAAGTGGCTGTAATGTATATTATTCAAATAACAATGTATCAGGCTTTACTGTTGTGGTTCACTCTCACTGTTAGCAACTAGCTGATGAAGTCAGTGGAGCGTTAGCAGCTAAAGAGCCAGATATTTCCCTCAGGAGTAATTAGAGGTCAAAAACGAGAGGCTAGAAGAGAGGGAGTATTTGAATATTGGGTTTACATTCATCAGGAGGCCAGAATCATGTCTGTAGCTTTCACAGACTTTCTGTCTTAATGACCTGTATTAATAGGAAGTGGATCTGAGCGAGTACATGATGAAAACTGACAATTTCCTCTAATTTATCATGAGACTGTACACTAACAAAAACTACATTTCAAATCCATTTCTCTGTCTCTGTCTCTTCTTCTCTGCTCCTCCCCTGTCACCCACCTCCCTGCAGGTGTTTGGAGGTTTGGTGTGGATCCTGGTGGCATCGACTCGAATCCCCCAGGAAAACCCTCTGGGCTGGGTGATGTTCGTGTCCGTCTTCTGCTTCGTAATGACAACACTCTGGCTCTTCATCTTCCTCTGCGGAGCCAATCAGAGCAGCATCTGGCCCTCCCTGGTTAGACACACCCACCACCCGCTGATTGGCTTAAAAAAGGGTTGACAGTAGATAGAGTACATGGCCTAAAGAATGTGAGAGTATAGAGAATATGTGATGGATGCACAAGTCATTGCAAACCAGGGATATTAGTATTGATGCTAACAGCCTCCATTCATCCAACATAATGTTCTTGTATGTTGGTGTAATGCTGGGTAATGAGGCCTGGCTTGTAGTTCCATATTGTCCCAAAGGTAATGGATGGAGTTGAGGTCAGGGCTCTGTCTTACACTCTTATGTGTCTTTCATAAACTTCCTCCTTCCTCCACCTGTCTCCACTTTTTCTCTCTCTCTCTCTCTCTCTCTGCAGGATGCAGGTTACCATTTTGTGGCTGTGGTTTTCTACCTCAGTGCGTCGGTGGCTCTGGCGTACATCACCCTCACGAATGCGACTCTATTGGCTGCATTTCCTTCTCCTGAATTACTCAAAATCTACCGACTGGATATTTCTGCAGTGGTATGATGTCATACACACACACACACACACGCACACGCACGCACGCACGCACACACACACACACACACACACACACACACACACACACACACACACACACACACACGTACACACACACACACACACACACACACACACACATATGAATGCAATCAAAAAGCATCTCTATTTGTCACGTCATCATCATCCGTCTGTGTTTTCAGGTGATGTCCTACATTGCCACTCTTCTCTACTTCATCCATGCCATTTTCTCTGCCTTGCGATGGAAGAGGTCCTAAAAGAAAACAACCATCGACAAGCCAAGAAACAGGACGACCGAAAAGAGAAGAATCCAAAGAAGCAGCTGAGCTTTCATTGGACTAAACACAAAACAACTTTTTTTTTTTTTTTGCTCTTTTTATTTTCATGTCAATAAAGAGGACTTCATGCTTTTGAACCAATGTCACAAAATGTTGAACGAAAGCAAGCAGGTTGTTGATAAATGTCACCTGTGCATTGGTCTGATTACTGAGTCTGTACATTATGAATCAGAATATACACAAACAAACCTCAAATTCGTTAGTCACAAATAAATGTGCCGTGAGGAAGGCGGATGGGTGTATATAACTAATTAAAACTCAGATCTAATTAATTCAGGATCATTATATGTAAAGATAAAATTATGAGGACATCCAGTGTGCTGTATTTTTTCTCATTAAATAAGAATTATAGAAAAAAAACATTGGTGACTTTACTGACCAATGACCCCAAAACTTGGTGTACTTCTTCACAGATGGTTCACAGTTTTTTGTAACGATGTATAACAGCTCAACGACGAAGTCGCATTTTAATGTCAGCAGGTCCAACTCACGGTAAACACTTCTACAAATCAAAGAGACACTGAAGCATTTCACTAAATAAAAGTCATGCAGTAGCAGATCGAGTGTGAGTTCAGCACTAATCTAAATTACTAATAAATCCCGGGAGGGTTTTACCATTCAAAAGCTTAAACCTTGAATATTCAAAAGATTAGATTAGAGATAGGACCGTCCTTTATTTCCTGCATGTTTACTATGAATAATGGTAAATGTCTAAAGAGAAATAGAAAAACGACTCTTCCTTTTTTCATTTTTTTTTTGATGTAACGTATGGATGAATGATTCCACATGATTTGTTGTCTGCATTTTTATGAGAACTTCCAAAAAATTTCAACATGTAAATATTGAGATGATTTCACTTCATGGTATTTTTTGGAAATTTCTGATGTGAAAATAATAAATGGGAAATTCCAACACGATAGTTTTACTGTTTGTTCAGATGTTGACAGAGTGAACATAAGTGAGTGAAGCCATAAAATATCTATGCGACAAAAGAATTACATCGACATATCAGTTTCACCCGTTTATCATTAAAAAAAAAATCTGCAAATTATCACAGAAAATATGTTACAGAAGGTTTGTCTCTTTATCTTAAATCATATTAAAGTACTACATACACACATTTTATCAGCTTGACTTAGTTCTGATTGGCTCACATGATTAAACAAGTATCAGGCCGCTGGAATCTGTCCAGTCACGGCCGTGTAACTTCACTTTAAGTGAAACAAATATTATGTGCTGAGCATCACAAAGAACACTTATCTTGTCCTGAGCCAGAGTGGACTGAATGATATGGAGCCTTTAAGATATTTGCATCCATGCTCTCTGTAAAAGGTAACGACAGGTTAGTAAACCTGCAGATAGGTTTGGTATTACATAGCCCCAGGACAAGTTTTTCTCCGGATAGTAAACCTGAATATTTATGGTTTCCAGTAATAAAAAAAAAAGAAGAAAAAAGCTGCATTTACCACAAATACAACAAATCCAATATCTGAAGGTGAAAAACTCACAAACCCAGTAACTTCACTGGTTTAATTACCTCTGTATGTAAATATTAAGATACTGAATTTTTGTGTTGTGTTTGGGTTTTTACCAACACAGCGATCCAGAGTAAAACAGTATATCATGACAAGATGAGCCATGGCTTCTCTTTTTCTTCATTTTTCTACATAATTTTATAGATTAGCTTGTATTGTGTCAGTGCATCACTAAAACACATTTGTTTGCCAAATGTGGAGCAATCTTTGGAGCAGCTGAATAAACTGTAAATACAACATTGATATGACAAACATGTTAGCAGACAGTTGCTGATTTACATAACAAGTCATTTAGCTCTGGTGAGGCCAAAGCTCGCTGTCTTTTTAGTTCTGGTTTGGTCTCCACCAGCTCCTGAGGGAACTGGCTCGGACTTCATGCTCCATGTGTCTGTCTTCTGTTTAGTGCAGGTAGGCAGGTGGTGCAGAACGGGCTTATCAAAGCTCTTTTAGCTGATGTGCTGTGGCTGGAAACGGGTTGATGAGAGCAGTGTGAACGAAAACAATAAAGTTGTTGGTCATAAAAACCAAAACAATAAGCAGAAAAAAAGCGAAAATGCTCCATGAAACTGAGGAGAACTGCAGAGCTGGGTGACCACAAGTGACATGATTCACACCGCACTCATTTGATCAACTGTCAACTTAAAAATACTGATTAGTGCAGCTTTAAAGTGAAGCCACGTGAACCTGACAAAGAAGTAACCTGTACAGCTAATCATGATATCTATTCTGAAAAGAAACTCTTGTTATAGCCTCTGTGTGCACTCCGCTAACATAAAGGGCCATAAAGTTCATGCAACCTAAATCTCAGTGAAGTGTTTCTTTACCCAACGGTAACAACAGAGATATTTCAGCTGTACAGCTTTTACTGCTGCCTGTGGGCACAAAAATTCCTCCGCTGCTTGTATCAAAATCCCTTCACAGGTCCCCAGCTCACATGCTCACATTAACCACCAGGTAGCCTTGGGTGCTGTGAGATGAAGGGTGTGTCCAGCGCAAAAGAGCTGTTTTGGGAAAGGCATCTCTCTGGCACAGTAGCAGAACAGGTTTGTGTGTTAACTTAGCTTTCCTATAAGGGGCAGGAACACCTGCTGCAGCTCCGTTAGTTCAGAGGAGAAGGCAGGACGCTCACCGTTGACTCTCTGGGTGAAGGAACAGGCAGAGATGGCTGCAACCACCGCTCAGCCAATGGGGAGCCTGCCCAGCGGACTGGGGATATGCACCACGGCCCCGGATATATTTTACCTGCCTGAACTGGTGAGTGGACAACGACAAGAGGACACAGCAGCTGACCTTGAAGATAATTATCACGGGATTCTGTCCATATTTTTGAAATTGTGATTTTCAAAATTATTCAGTTTTTCTTCTTTTGTTTTAACTGATTTGCTTTTTAAGTATTTTAGATACAAGAAATATTGCACCAAACTGCCATAAATTTCTTTCATGGCAACAATGAACAATGAATTTTGTTCAAACGGTAAAGATCTCAAACGTAAAACATGTTATCCGTCCTAAAATATGATAAAATATTAAAAATTGGTAGACACTGTATTTAACAGTTATTGTTACACTTGAGAGATTGACAAATAATTAACTTTTTTTTTTTTTTTACCTCAAAATGTAAAAACACTGTCGCCCATAAAGTTGGAATCATTTTGTTTTCAGACATGATCCTCTGTTTATTCCTATTTAAATGCATCAGTAATCACTTTTGACCAGGTGCAATGATTACATTATGTGTCCCAATTACACAGGTGAAATGAAATAAATCACACTGTCACAATCATTTCATGGAAAGAGGTGAAAAATATTTTATACCAACTTTATGAGCAACTGTATATATATGGCATTTTTAAAAAATCAGCACCTATTATATATGAATATGAATTCATCTGCTACAGCTCATGTGATAACTTCATGATGCTGATCTCTAAATAAAAAAATACTAGAATTTGCTTTAATTTTTTTAATTTACACATAAATATAATGTGTAGCTGAAGATTGATTTTGATGCAATTTACAGAAAATGGTGCATTTTTTGGTGAAATGGGAGACAATGAAACGTACTCGTCACCCCCCCGACAGTCACATCTCACATTTCACTCGTATTGTACCTGTGCTACTGATCTAAGAAAGAATGCGGCCAACTCTTCTTCCCCCTGGATGATGATAAAAGAGAGAAACTGTTCAGATAACGGCTGGAAAAATAACTGCACGGAGGAAAGTGTTTCAGTTTATACAGTATGTCTGTTTATTTGAGCTGTTATCTGTTTAAGGGCTGTAAGTTTACCTTCACTGATGATCTCCTTTGGCAGTTCAGTTCCTGCGGCTGCAGTATGATGCTTTATGCAGATGTGATGATGAAACTCTTTTCATTCTCCATCAGCATTATCAGACTTTTTTATGGTCACGAAAAGACACTCACATCACTTAGTTTACGACTGGGGAAAGATCCTGGTCTGTTTTAATACAGAAAAATGTCCCAGTGACTTCAGACGTGTTTATTTACATTTAACCAAAACCTGCTGCTGTTAAAACCTGCAGCGCTTCATTCATTAAAAACAAACCTTGCCCCTGTAATGGGGAAAAAAAACTCAAGCCGAAGGTGAACATAATTTCCGGGAGACTGGCTGAGTCCCTTCATCATTAAACATTTGCGAAGCTCTTAGGCGCTACTACACGTCAAAAACCTCACCTCCACCTTCAAATCAGACACGACACATAAACTGCTGAGAAGCCGTGTTGAGATCTGGATCCGGTTATTCGCAAACTTTTATTTTAGATGCTCATAGGATCAGCTCAGTCGGGCGTGACACAGTATCACACTATGAATTCCAGAGAATTCAGACTATTTGGATGTGGTTAGCACTCCATCTAAAGCAAGCTGACAGATTAAACACTACCCAACCTGAACTCAGAGTACACAACACATAGGGAGTAAAGAGAAGTGTTACTCAACACTCGGAGAGATGTGGCCTCTGAGCCTCCTGAATTATTATTCACACGCTGTATTTTGACCAATTTTTCATGTCTCTCTCTTTGATTTTGCTTTTACATTTTATAGTTTTGCTTTTATACACTGTTTCCTGTCTTTTGTAAGTTTGGTTTGCTGATTCTTGGTTCTTGATTCGTGCTGGGATTATTATTGAAAAATTCAATCTTCAAATTATAGTTAATGCAAATCCAGTGATTCTTCTTTTTGCTAATAGTATTTGATGCTTGTGTAGCTTTGTTACACAGCCTGCATTCATGTCCTGTTTGATCAACAACACAGGTGACCTATCACATCCCGTCCCAGTCAAAATAATGGTACTGAAGCATGAGCCAACATGTTATCATCATCACCACAATCACGATTATAGGAATATCTTCTCATTGCACACCGCATCCTTCCCTCCATCTGTTTCTAAACCGTCACGGCCGAGGTGGCTTTAAAAAGGTGACATCATAAAATGATCACAGCCCGGCCCGAGTACGTCTGCAGGTCGTTCTGGGGAAAATATCCCGCCAGAGGAGCAGAAAACAAGAGTATAAAGACACGTTCCTCCTGCTGCTGCTGCTGCTGGGAGGATTTCATGTCTTCAGGGAGTTAGTGCACTGCATCTCAGAAAAACATTTCAGACCGACTGAAGGATTCAGTTCTTCGCTGTAGTTACTGTCACAGTGAGACAAAGGGAATGAGGCATTTAGGATGGATAAATAGAGGAGAAGATGGAGGAGTTGGACAGACACCAGATGGGTGGAGTTTGGTTTGACTCAACAGCGAGAAGCAGAGAACTTGGGCAATCACATGAAAATATCTGAGAGTCTTTGTACACTTAGTGATTTACATCTTTCCCAAACACTGCTTGCACAGAACATCTCTTCGCTCTATTCCTAACTAAATACCTTTCAGACTTTCGTTCTCTTTTCATTGACACGTTTGACTACTGAGCACGTTTTGAACTTTTAAAGCGTGTGCTCAGCTTTATTGATGATCTTTATAAGAAATCACAGTGGAGGTTCGTGGCTCTGAGCTGACTTTCAACTTTTCAAACAAGAAAAACCTATTTTCAAACTGTCTCGGTTTCTGAGACTTCACCTCGACACATTCCTCTATATCATCTGTCAAAGTCTTATTTGAAGATAGTCTTTTCACTTACATAAGCATATATTCTCAACTCATTCTCGAAAACGAAACCTCTAATTTCAAGCTTCACTCTTTCGCTTTGCGTCTCTGGAGGGATGTTTGGTTTATACACAACTTGTAAAAGGGCCGTTATGTCGCCTAGTGGTCTAAGCTGTGTACCATGTCATCATCTTAGTGCCGGACTTCCTGTTTTATCTCTCAACAACAAAGGCAAACATGCCCCTGAATAAAACCTCTTCAGAGGCGCTTCACTGATTTTAAATGTGACGGCATTAGGCCGTAATAAGTTGTCGCACCATAACAGCTGCCCTCCGCTCTGCAGGTGTTTGGCGGTCTGGTTTGGATCCTGGTAGCGTCGACCCACGTGGACCCACCAAACCCTCTGGGCTGGGTGATGTTCGTCTCCGTCTTCTGCTTCGTCCTGACCTTCCTCTGGATGATCATCTTCGCTGCCGACGGCCATAAGAGCGGCTCCGCCTGGGCTGCCGCTGTAAGAGAGAGGGAGAGTTCATGAGATGGGGGAATGAAGAGAAAGAGAGAAGAGAAAGAGTCTTTAAATATTTCTGTTTTACCTTTCTGTGTCCAGGACTTGGCTTACCACGGCCTGGCAGCGTTCTTCTACCTCAGTGCAGGTGTGGATTTGGCTTACATCACCTTCTTGAATAAAGCAGGCGAATTAAGAATCTACCAGATTGACATCGCCGCTGTGGTGAGAACCGATTTCAAGACGGACATATAGACAATTAGTGAAAAACTCACTCCTGAAGGCATTTTACTCTTTGTTCTTTCTTATTCCTCTGAAAAACTGCTCACATCAAATTGGTGACATGTCAAAATAACATTAAGTCACTTCCAGCTGCTACGATGGAGTTTACAGGAGCAGTTCAATATGCTAATCTGATTTCATGTCCGTATGATAACTTTAGTATACATTTGCAAAATGTCAGGTTACTCCTTTAAGAGCAGGCAGTGCAAAAGAGCAATTCATTTCTATTAATGTGCGTCTGTGTGTCAGGTGTTCGCCTACGTGGCCACGCTGCTCTACTTCATCCACGCCATCCTCTCCGCCATCCGATGGAAAACCTTCTGAAGAGCGACGCTGATCCACAAACCTGTGTGTCCAAGTGGTCCTGTGTGAATGTGTGTGTGTGTGTGCGCTTGTGTGTGTACAGTGGAATTATTCAGTCTGCTCGGATTAACAATGAAGGATTTAAACCCCATTTTGGGACATGTGATAATGTCCAGTGAAGGTATTGAGTAGATGGAGATTTGTGATGAAGAACAAAGAGGAAGAAAAAAAGAAAACATTTAACGCATGCAGGCAAAAACAAAGTTGAACAATAGAAACAAGAGCTGCAAACTAGAAATGTCATCCTGTTTGTTCTAATGAAAACAAATGAAATGTATAATTTACAGTCTAAAACTGGTCAAAGTGCAGTCGCTCTGTGACGCAGCAGCTCAGTGTTTTCTTATTTTTACCAGACGACACTTTGAGCCAATGGTCATTTATTACATGTCATATTTACCTGACTAACAGACCTTTGTTTCTCTGCAGTGACTATAAAGAGTTAGTTGCTCATTTTTAGATTTTGTATTTTCTGTCATATAGAATTTAACATCAGAAAATGATCAGCACTTAAAGGACGGTGAAGTGTATTTTTATAAGACCTTCCTATGAAATTTACAGTTGATAAATAGTAAATAATTTTTTGTATTCTCGAGATTAAAACAAGATATAGGTGTAAACATTGCTGTGTCCTTATTTCATTTGCTCCACTACATTTGAACAAATTCATTCACTGATCCACTTTGATGTAACCCCAACGTGGCCATCGCCTTCTCATGATGACGGCGGCCATGTTGTCTTCTTTGCACTGGTGGAGTAGATGTTGGTTGGAAATTCTTGCAGTATTTTTTCCGTAGACTTTTCGTCTTTCTCAGCTTGGTGCTGGTGCTGGTGCTGGTGCTGTACTGGCCCCGACTTGGCGTTTCAGGCCCGGCTGCTCCCCCGTCGTGTCTGACGGTGCTTCCTCGGTAGGTGAACTCTTCAGTTGCGGGCAGGTTCGTCCTGTCTTCTTGGATCGGTGGAGGAGTCTGGGATGTTTAGCATCATCAACTCTTGTTTTCTACAGGTTGATCTTGGTGCTGGTGTGTGTACAAGACGAAGGCCACGTCATCGGCAGAGCCTAGATCTCCCACTGATGAGACGAGAGTCCATCTGACGCCTCGTTTGGTCTTGAACGGTTCTTCTCATCAAACAGTCCGCTTTGGAGTTGCGTACAGAGCGTTAAGAGATTTAATTTTAATTTTCAGAGTCATTTGGGAATATTTCAGTTTTAGTTCAACTGCTCAATATGCTCCAGGTTCCTCCTGCGGTCCACCTACAGCGTCGCCGTTGGTCTTGTGTAATTCCAAAGCCAGTCACACATCTAACAGTGGGTAAATATTTACCCCGTTCTTTTCAATATTGAAAGTCGATAAGCAGGATAAGAGTCCTGGAACTATTACAGCAGCTTTGTTCAGAGGCTGAGCTGCAGAAAAACACGTTGGCAAGATGTTTGTGAAGGAAGAACAACTGAGAGGGAGAAGAAGCAGTTCTGAGAATATTTAGCGACTGAAAAAAGAAACTGTGATGTGAAATTGTATGCAGGCATTCATGGCCCCCAGAGGATGAACCCTCCTGATGATCACCTGACTGACTCTGTAGCACCCACGTTATCGGTATCATTGGTAGCATGCTGGTATTAGCATTTAGCTGTGCCTAAGCACAGTCTTAGAGAGATGTGAACACAGCTGTAGACTCTTAGTGTTGTTCGATGAATTCAGTGTTTAGTTTACGTTGCCTGCTGGAGCCACTCGAGCTTATATTTCAAGGGAAACCTACTGCAATGTTTATTCAGAAAATAATAATTATATTCAGAGGCAAAAAGATGTGCAGTCCACTCTTATGCTTCTTCTTGTCTCTTCTATTTCCCGCCACAATTCTTGCTCCAGATCACATCTACATGTGCCATGACGTCTGTCTTTTCCCCTCATATTCTCATTCCTTCTCTCTTTATTTATTTAGATTCGGGTTCAGTGGAGTAGATGGAGCAAGGATTCCCCCTGGTGACTCTTTCTAGAACATACAGACACAAAGGAACCATATTTTAAAGAATCACAAATGATTAATCCATGTGTTGGCGTCTAGATTAACCTTTCCCAATCTGAATGTGGATAGGAAAACTAGAACAACATCCTGCAGCAATTAACTCCATCCTACACATGTGTACACATCTTCTATGTAATGAAGTCAACAAACAAGCTCCCGTGGTTAATGGTTAGCGGTGTTATATCACCTCTGCTGCTCAACATGAAAAGCATGTTGCTAACGGCTGTTTCTTTGGTGTCGTGTCCTTGAGCAGCGCTCTGCGCTCCCTTTGTGATCCGACGTGGCTCGGCTGCCTTCGAGTCCAATCAATAACTTCATCTTTCAGCTCATCTCTGCAGATGTGCAGTGAATGTAATAATAGATTAGCAGCAGTCAGAAAACACTGCGGCCCTGAGAACATCCACAATGAAGATCAAAGATCAAAATGAAGTGGTGATACATAAATCTTTTCACTGACCAAATTATTTGCTTCAAGGTTAGTGAACTAAAATCAGAGCAGTATCCATCTTTTAATTCAACTATGTGGAAAGAAAACAGAAATAAGAAAAACTATTTTACCCCATTTCCACAACTGAAGTGGGAAAAGTACCTGAACGAGTCATTGTTTTTGTCCTTGATCATCAGTGTCCGACTACAGGCGTTAACTGTGTGGCTCCCTTTCAGATTTAATTTTGATATTTCAATTTCATTCATCCATCCATCCATCCATCCATCCATCCATCCATCCATCCATCCAGACAATCAGCAGCTCAGTGTGAAGGTCAGCTGTTGAGGGAAAAATCACTTTCAATGAATTAAGCTTTTTTACATTTATATTTTATTTATACTGTATTTTTGAACAATTCCAACAATTCAAACATCGATATCTAGGGCATTAATATTTTACTGAGTGTGAATATCGGCCTCTGTGGGGTGCAGCTGGAGAGTTGTCATTATAAATGAGATATTTTCACTTTGAGAGACGTGTAACTTAACGTGTAACTTAAGTCCTTAGCTGACAAAACAATCACAGATTTGAAAACTGGAAATTCTGCTTGAAAAAAAAAAAAAGTTTTTGTTCCACACATAAATCGGACCCTCCATCAGACACCTCTGGCCTTTATCGGTCCAATCATCTGTCCTGTGGTCTGATCCAGTCATCAGCCCACTCCCGTCCTACCAGATGGTGCGTTTGACACCGGCCCAGATCGAGCGTTTGGTCCCCTGGGTGGCTCGCACGTCGTCCCAGTGCAGCCGGGTGTTGGGGATCTCGTCCGTGGGCTCTGGGTCGGGCTGTGCCCCGTCTTTAGGAGTCGCCACCACAGTGGGCAGCGGGCCTCGCTCCGACTGAAACTCGACGACGTGGAGCTTCTTCTTGTCGGCCAGACTCTGGTGGGTTTTCTGCCGGGTGGCAAAGAAGAAGAGGGGGATGTTAGTGAAGACAGGAATAATAATAACAGATGAAGAAGAAGACAGATGTTGCTGAGGCTCCGATCTCTGAACTTGTTGGGGACATACGTGACGTGGTGTGTTTACAGCATTCACAAAGATGTTGAAAAGTGAGCAAGAACAGCTAGTTGAGCATCATCAGAGATCACACACGCTTTTGTAAAACCTGCGTAAAATGAGATGACTCACCTTTACACACCTGCTTTATAAAGATCTAACAAAATGTTTCAGGCCTCGCTTTATTGCACAGCACTTTGCTTTGTTGTCTGTGACTCAGAAAATAAAAGGGAGAGTGGTGCTTTTCCAGTAGCAGTTAAAGCTAAGGACCCCCACGCCCCACCACATGCCAACATGACCTCACCTGATTGGCTAATCCAGTGAAGAGGGCCCTGGTGATGTTGAGGTAATTGATGGATCCCTCTACTTTGCAGTACATGTCCTCTATGCCGATCAGCTTGCACAGAGTGATGACCGCCCGGTGGCAGTGCAGACCATAACCTGCAGAGACACAGAGAGAGAGACGCACTGACGTCACCAGCGCCGGACTCTACAGGTGGACAATATAAAGTCTTCTGTCAAAATAGAGACATTATTATATTAGTGCACTTCCTATAAATGTATTATATTTTCAAGTGTAAGAGTATGAGTCAGTGCACAGCAGGTCAGCTGAGATGCACATAAATCATACATCTCAACATTTATAGAGAACACAGATTCCAATAATAAACAAATAATGAATCAATGGTATTAAATGGAGCATTTATTTAAATACATTCCTACTTTCCCTGTAATTTGGACCAGATGACATATTTCTTTCCAGGAAACTATTTGGACACAGACGTGTAAAACAAATCATTTCCTAGAATTCATCTCAAAGTATTTATCGTCATGTACAACCGACCTCACTGAGTAAAACTACAGCTTAAAGGATAAATCAACCATATCCAATGATCTGACCTGATAGAGGTTATTTAAAAACTATAACTATTAAAAACACATCAGTGAGTCACACTGTTGCACCATCATGTTCCATCATTATGATGAAAGTGGGCACTGTGTTTTGTTTTGAGTCAATGCCGCCTACTCCTTTCTGCTGCTGTAAATACCCACAAGAGCACCAAATGTGTATTAATCCACAGCTGAAAATAGTCCCCATAAATGCACTTTATATTTCTGTTTGATTAACAACATCTTAAAACCACAGTGACCAGGTGCTTTGGGAAATTGCTGAACTTAAAAAAAAAAAAAAAAAATAGACCTCTATTTATGTTTATGACTCATTGTTTAACGTCTCCAGCAGGAATGAAAGGGCTTGGGGCTGCAACTAAACATAGAGAGGGAGATGGACTAATGCACTGTTGGTTAGAATATCGCCAGTCTTATCCTTTAACCTCAGTCCTGGCAACTAAATGCTGAATGAATACAGATGTACCTTTGTTTTGTTTCCTCATGCGGAGCGTCGTCCTCTTGAACTTGGATTCAATATCATGATAAACTGTTGGAGAGGAAAACAACAACCGGATTACACTCACTGACTGTAGAGCGGGGAAAGAGAGGGAACAAACAGCCGAGCTGACGCACAATAAACCCACAAAATGATTCCACAAAGTCGAATTACACTCCTGTATTTTGTGCCATTTCCAAGTGAACGCACTTGTGTTTTGTTATGCATCTTTTCTTCCTGTTCTCCCTCAGGACTTGTGTTTCTCTACCTGCCCACCAGATGTCCTTCCACATGCCAGCGTCTCCTGCTCACTGCAGCAGCTGCGGCTCTTTAGTTATGCAGACACACACACACACACACACACACACACACACACACACACACACACACACACACACACACACACACACACACACACACACTGGCCCCATGTGGGAGCTGTGTGTTGCTGATTGAAGGCTGAGAGGACTGTACAGCTCCACAGCTTCAGGTTAAAATCTTGTTGTGGTGTCACATCACTTTAAAACATCTCATGGCTGCTGGCCCTGCATCCTTCTAGACATCCAGTTGGAATTTATCACACTTTAATGAATTAGGATTCTGTTACTGCGATGATGCAACAGAAGAGAGGAAGGAGTTACGGATGGAGGGAACAAACGAAAGAGAGGACAAAATTATTAAAAGAGGTAGAGAATTAGGTTTGCTCATCCGGCTGGGGAAAATGTCAAATGCGCACACTCATGCAGAAACGCACACACAGAAGGAGCGAAACATTTGCTGTGGCTGCAGGGGGTCCAGCCTCAGTTGGAACAGAGTGTGTGTGTCTTTTGTGTCATGAGTGACTCACAGATCCAAACAGCGACAAAGTCAGAGCACATAAAAAAAAAAGAAAAACAAAAGGCAAATTACTCCATGATCTTTCAATATCCAGTAACTCTGACTGTTTCCACTGTTTTTCAATCCGACAGTCTAACCTGACTTGAACCGAAGTGACTGCACTTTGTTTGTTCGGCTGCTCTTTCATACAAACAATCTTGTTTTCTTCACACAAAACACTGTCCAAACATTCTGCATGAATTCAAATTCACTTTGGTTTTGTATTGTTCATTAACTGCAGCTGAACATCACCGAGGCCACAAATATTACTATTCACAAATATTCACAAAACAACCCTGGTCCTGTGAGAGCGGGAGCACTGGCGCCAACAACAACGACAACAACTGGAAGGTGTGTGGAGCTCAGACACCTGCCGGATCTGCACAGTTCTCCAGCTTTATCAACCTGGAGCTTCCCCGGTGTTTTCTGTTTGTTTATCAGGTTTGTTTTACCAAACCGGGTATAACGCGTTTAATGACTGCGCTGGGGGCAAGCAGAAGTGATGGTTAAAACTGTTAATCATCTGGTGGCTGAAAATCCCAGATCTGCACCGTCACCAAAACATGAGTCAACACTGCTGTTGATCCGACCGCTGGATTTCAACGAGGAGTCGGAAATCCTGCAACTTTGCCTGGAACTCTGTCGAGTGAGCAACAAAGATAACAGAGGAATGTAACAGTAACACGAGCCTCTAAATGTCTTTGTCTTCAAGCGTTAGGACGAGGAAGGAAACAAACAACCAATCACACGACGGTTCAGACAGGTCGCAGATGGTCACACAGTGCGAGCTGGCATATGGATCTGTTTTTTATCTATGGGCCTGCGAAAAATTAAATATACCACAGCTCAAACTGTGTGGAAACACACACATAGACACACACAAACACACACAGAGACACTTCTCGTCTGGTTTCGGGCCAAAGCAGGAAGCTAACTTTCTCCTCCGGTGGGCGCGGTGGAGGCTGATGACTCACGCATATGCCATTAATCTTTCTGGCTTTGCTCTCCAGCAGCGGCAGCAGCCAAATGGAGTTTTACAATGAGAAAGTACAAGCGGTGCATTTTAACTCTTGCACCTTTTTTTTCTTTCCATAAATCCATTTTTCTTCTGATTATGTCGCTTGTATGAGAACAAGCAGGCGATGGGAGGAGATGGTGCGGGACAGGAGGAGTGGAAGGGACGCAGGACAGGAAGAGGAAAATTAGAAAAGAGATGGAGGCGGAGGGGAGATGACGAGAGATGGATAGAGAGAGAGAGAGCTGGAAGTGGGGCAACCAAAGGGGTGGGAGAAATAGAGTTGTGAAGTGGGAGAGCCTATTTCGGGCACCATTGGTTCTGGAAGTGAAGTCCCCCAGTCTCATTTTTTATTTTTTTTCATTGGAAATGTTTCATGGCTCACAGTTGGAAACTCTCCAGCTGTGTTAGAAAACATCTAGTCCTTAGTGTTTGCACGTGCCGCACTATATTTCAGCTCCTGCTTTGATTAACCGGCCCTTCCTCACAGCAACGGCAGCTAAAGCTCATGGGTATTGTAGTATTTTGAGTCGTCAAATGAAGACACTGATGGACAAAACACCATTTCTCAGAAAATATAAATAAATTATGAAAGTTTATGCAGCAAGGCGCAGCAAAATCTAATCAGATCATCTGCTCCATATAAGGTACCTGTGATGAGAATATGAAGTTTCTACTACGTATCCTCAACTTATCATGTTCACAAGTTCGGCCTGCAGAGCGTCAGAGTCGCAGAGGTCAGCATGAGGCTGTGCTGTTGGACTAAACTGAAATGTGAATTCAGAGTGGGGACTAAAACTTGTGGAATCAGCTGTTTGTCCGTCTCTACAACTGTATGAAGGAGAAGACATGAGAGAAGGATGCGAATGAACAGTCGAAGGAGGAGGGGAAGGTGCAGGAGGGAAAAGTAAATAAAGGAGAAAACACACACACTTCACTTACTGGTGTGGTTGTTGTATCGATCTATATAGTACAAGTAGTGGATGGCTCTGTTCTTGGCCTGCAGAGGGAGAGAGAGAGAGAGAGAGACACACACACACACACACACAGAGAGAGAGAGAGAGGAGGAGAGAGAAAGGGTTAGCTCCAGTTGGGCAGCTTGGTGGCTGCTGTAGCTACAGATAAATTATAGTGGTATAAATAAATAAAGTGAACTGAATAGAAGAGGGTGGGTTAAGTTTATCTTGGGACTTCGCTCATGTACCTGGACTGAATCAAACTCAGGTAAATATCTCACACTTAACAAAAAGTTAAGACAGAAATGTGAAGGGCGCCAACACGTGTTAATTCATCTATATAATGACTCAGTTATTGTTGTGTTGGTTTGTGGATTTTACACCATTAAATGGTAAATGTGATCCAATGAATCATAATGTGGTATAATCTACTGCAACTCAGGAGCATTAGAGAGGCTTATTGGTATTCTGGGTTACTGAGGAGATTTAGTGAGAGAGATATTTTTGTCTAAAGTCTAAATACTGTTTCTACCCCGACAATAAAATATAGCTCATTACTGTTTGACTTCATTTTTATTTAAATCCAAAATCCAAAAAACAGACATTAGAAATTCCACAAATTGAGGAAATAAACAAAAACAGGGACTGACTCACCTTCCTCAGAGCTGTGTTCCTGTCTGCTGCTTTACCCAGTGCGAAGCCTGGAGGGAGGGAGGACAGTCAGCTTTAAAACACCTCTGAGAGCAGAGTGACGAACACCATCAGTCACGGTCAAGAGACGATATCACATGAAGGAAAGTTCACTGTGTTATTTATTAGGGATGTTGCCAATTAAAGCCAGATTTACAAGTTCCAGATGCGGTTAAATGAGTGTTATTCATAATGAGCCGCCGTGAGGCAGGTGAACCTCAGGAGTCTGTGAAGACCTCCCTCAGCATTTTTACTTTATTTTGCCGCTCACTTCTGATGATGAGTGTGAAAAATGTCAAAACCATTTCCTGCACTTCCCCGTGTTTTCAATGTTTCCGACACCGTGAAACTGTCAAAATCATTTTTTTGGTTCTGTTCCATGATTTTAGAAACCAAGAGGTTAAGATAACTTTTTCCAAACCAGTTCTAAGATTTCAAAACAACGATCCCTCTCCTTCACATTACTCTTTAAAATATATTATTATTTATGTCTTATTGTATGAAAAAAAAAAAAAGATAACATTCGTACCTGCGGCTCCGTTGCCGTTTCCCACGGCGACCAGACAGCTGATGGACCTCTTCCTGCCTTCTTTGGCCGTCATGTTGAACACACTCTTCACCTAGAAAACATCAAACAACAATATACAATATAAGACATTACATTAGCCCCCTGTAACATGTAACATTACACACTAACTGACACTATATAAGAGTAAAATCTGGCAGATACATCAGTACAAGAAATATCAGAGACACTGCCATTAAGACACATCTCAGTTTGTTTTGAATAGAATCGCTTTTTTAATGTTATGACTGATACTGGTCATTATGTGCTCCTGTAAATATCGACAGAGGTCGATTTATCAGCGGTTTGACAGAAAAATGTCCAACTCCAACATAAACCAAGAAAAAAGCTGAGGCAAATCTAAAAGCAAAGGAAACAGAACAACAGGCTCGTTATGCTTTTTGATTCATCTCAAACATCAGACAGTTTGAAATGGTTTCATGAGCTCAGGAGTTTGGGATATTTCTCATGACATAATAATTATTTTGAAGAGGTTTTACGATATGGAAATCAAAACTCTGTCGGGTGATTATGTTTTATTTCTTCTTTTAATGATCATTTAACATTTATAATAACATTCCTCGGTTTCTGCTCCGCTGAAAAAAAAAAAAGCTTCTCCGTCCTCCCTTGTACAAACACACCGGCTGATCAACCACCTGCAGCTTGACTTTTAAAAACACCAGGGGGCAGCAGTGATACACTACAGAGAGGAGGAGGGAGCGGAGGAAGGGAAGGGAGGTGATTAGGAGTTCACCAGAGAGGAGAGAGACAACAGGAATCAAAGAGATACAGAGGTCAGAAAGAAGAACAGGGCAGGTCAGAGAGAAAGGATGAAGAGAGGGAAGAAGGCAGGGGAGAGGAGGAGAGGAGGGGGAGGAGAGAGAGAGAGAGAGAGAGGGAAAGCTAAAGAGAAGCAGGGTGGAGGCAGGAGGACAGAAGAGGAAAGGTAAAGAGGATTTATTGCTTCTTTAGATATTAAATATGAGGAGCAAGAAGATGCAGAGGAAGGTTGGGAGAAGAAATAAAAGCAGCAGACTGTGAAAGGTCTCCGTCTGGGAGAAAATAGTTAACTTCAAAAGAATCACAATGTGTGTGTGTGTGTGTGTGTGTGTGTGGTGTGTGTGTGTGTGATATGTGCATGTGCAGTGTTATACATGTAGTCAAACACGCAAAACAATTTAGCACAAACACTTCCAATTCACATTCTGATGATAAAACCAACTAGAAATGCCAAAAATAAAATCAAGTAGAAGGGCACAGAGAGAGCACAGCGCTCTGCCAAGGCCAATGTCAAACAACATGCACCAGACTTGAGAGAAAAGAGATAAAAAATGATCAGGATCTGCCCCTGAGTTTGATGGGTTCTCCACGACCCCTCCCTCCACAAAGTTCGGTGCAAATCGGTTCTGAACTTTACGTGTAAGTGTAAACCTGCAGACGAATTAACAGAACAGGTGAAAACACAACCTGCTCGGCGGAGGTAAAAAGATCAGAAGCCCAAGATTAAACTTCCATCTTCTCCCGCTGCACACAAAACTTATCTCAGAGGCAATTCACAGCTCAGTGTCTCACCACTGTTCACTCTTGAACACACACGTGAACTCTCCTCATTCTGGCTGTCAAGTTACGACTGGAACAAACACACCCGTGTTTCTGACAGAAGATCTTGGACTAAAGATAAAACCTTTCTTCAAAATGCTGAAACCACGACTTTAAAACACCACAAAAATAAAAAATCCAGGTGTGCTATATATTGGCTCTGTTTTGTATTGTTCTTTATTAACGATCATTTTAATTCATGTAAAGCTTGTTAGAGTACCCTGAAACGTTCTCTTTAAACAAACTGTATTCTTATGATTATTATCATTCTCATCATTATTATCAGTAGTAGTAGTACAGCTGGTGCAGGGATCGGCGGCAGCAGCCTTTCGGTGACTTATCTGGGCCGAAACACACAGTTCACCACGTCGCTTTCATCCTCACCAGAGAGCACAAGTGACAGAACAGTGCTGAATTTCAGCTGAGGGAACTTCAAAGTCGAGATCTGCCTTCAGCTTCTCTGGTTATGCAACACACATTTCAGTAAAGGGGGGTTTACAATTTGACTACAGGGCCACAGCAGAAGGATTGGGGTCAGGGTAGCAGCAAAACACCAAAACACTGAAAACATACACACCCTGAAGGCGACACACACACACAAACACACATGAGTGCACAAATCTCTCTACTAGGTCCTAATACTGCCACATATTCTAAACATATTCTTACCTCACTGTGCAAACACACAATGCCTTTAATGAAGTTTTTATAATTAAATACAAAACATATACACAACACTTTTCTTGCATACTGTGGCTGCAGGGTGTGTGTGTGTGGGTGTGTGTGTGTTGAGAATAAGGAAACACGGCCTCTGCAAAGATCTCGACCAGATGGGATCTTTCTTATTGTCAATCAAAATTCAACTCGTCACCATGTTTCAATGCGACTTGCAGCAGCAGCAGCTTACAGCCAGTTTCTATTAGAAGTGTGTGTGAATGCCTCCAGTGTTGTCGAGGCCTTTGGCTTCACGCGCCTCGTTTTCAGTGAGGATGCAGCAGTTTTGGCCGAGCGTTAGCAGCAGAGCAGATGGGCTGAGTTTCTCTCTGCCGGATGAACGACAGCACGGCGGTGGGAGGATGCTTCTAGCTCGCTCTCACTTCTGTTTCATCTCTTATTTTCTCAATCTGTTGCTGCATGTCTCCCTATCTGTAAACGTCTAGACTCTGCGGTGCAGGGGAGGAGTTCTCACCACACGGAGCCAGCAGGCACCGCAAGAGCGCAAACCTCCGCCAGCACCCGACACTTCTCTGACTGGCTCTGACACAACTTCGCATCTTTTCTTTCATGCGGATTTGAAGTCGACATCTTGATCCTGCAAACGCACTGAATAGTAGAAAGAATTTATTTACTCCTGTACTGAAAAGATTTCTTGCATTCAGTGCTGTCGAGGACAAATCTCTGATGCAAGAATTGTTACATATTAAAGGTGCTATATGTTAGTTTTTGCTATCGCTACGTAGCCTGAACAGCTGTACAGCATTCACAGCTGTTTACTTAAGAATCTAGAAGAAACGTTGCAGGTTCATCATCGAATTTTACTCCGTTACTCGCCAGCCGTGGAAAGCGACGCCAGTTTCAATTCTTGTGTTGCTTCCTTTGTATCACTTTTACTGAAACCTTTAACTGCATATATTACATTCATCAGTACTTTATGCCTCATAGCCTACTTATAGAGTGCTGCAGGGGTGACGTATTTTTGTAGGTCAACATCGAAGTTCGCGTCGCCCTTGTTCCCTGGATAAAAGGCCAATAGGATTTTGCTACTCTCCTGCTTTTAATCGCAAACTCCTGAATGATAATTACTGAAATCTCAGCTCCAGATCACCAAAATAAAAGTCTGGTCAAGGTTTAATTCCTGCTGACTGACTGGTTACATAAACTCCAATGAAAGTGACATTCTTAAAATAGTAATCTGTTGGTTTTCATTGAAAAATAGTCACAATATACTTTTATATCGTTTTAAAATAATGAATCTGAGATCTCTGACCTGCTGTCATCAAATTGGATTATGAGAAAGAACAAAATCCTGAAAATACATTTCTGAAGCTCATTATGAACACTGAGCGGAAAAACAATCCCCATGT
The DNA here is from genome assembly GCF_021018895.1 of Seriola aureovittata. NCBI lineage: Eukaryota > Metazoa > Chordata > Actinopteri > Carangiformes > Carangidae > Seriola > Seriola aureovittata. The sequence goes on from NC_079377.1 coordinate 20,247,072, forward strand.
TGGCTCAAGAAACTATCTATCAATCATGCAAACTCTGTGTGTGTGTGTGTGTGTGTGTGTGTGTGTGTGTGTGTGTGTGTGTGTGAGAGACAAAAAATAAGACAAAAATAAGTTTATAAATATGTCTTTTTTTCTCCCTCCACACTGTTCGTACACTGTTGAGAAATTGACCAGGTTAAAGTGTAAATGAGTATCTCACAACAGAACTACAGAAACAGATTCAATTTCTCACATGTAACTGAAACTGCTGCATTTGGCTGCGATTTAGAATCAATTTGGCTTCGTGATGAAGGAGCTCTTCAAGTCATTTCAACAGCTCAGCATTAAACACTTCTTGATGTCACAGTCTGTTCATCTGCATCAACAAACCACTGACAGAAGATAATGTATAAAAATATGTACAGGTAAATCTATGAGGTTTCGCTCTCCTCAGTTGGGTATTATTATATAGAGAAAATATATAAACACACATAATTATAAATTATTATTACCCTGTTCAAACCCCCCAGTGTGTTCCTGGGTTAATGTCAACCCTCCTCTTCCTGATGACAGTTGTGTCACCAGATTAACTTTGACGAGCTTTTATCTGCAGATTCATGAGTAATTGAAGACATGTAAAATTCTATTATCTTAATTACTATCTGTGGAGTGGAAATCTTTGATGCTGTTAAACAGTTACAACATCAAACATAGTTAGAAAAGCACCACTAACTTAAAAATCCAATGTTAATGGGATTCCTGCAACAGTATTTTACTGTCATTTTCTCAAAGCACAAAGAGTCGCAACAAGATTATATTTAATCAAATTTCATATAGAGATGAGAGAGGATATGAACTTTCAACAGCCTGAATCACAAGAGCTGCTTTTAACAAATTAATAATCAAGCTGTATTAATGCCCTATAAGTGAATTTCACTCCAGATATTAAGTGGCCTACATGTCTCAGCCGGCTCCACCGCGCTGTTAAAACACAACATCTAATCTAATTGAAAGTTCTTGCAGAGTTGATCTCATCCTGCCTGCTGTCTGGTTACTTTTAGCAAAACTTTTCAAGGTTGTTGACTTCAGGGAGGGGGTGAGAGATTTAAAAAAAAAAAAAAAAAAAAAAGGACAAAAACCCCTGTTCTGACACTGACAACGCTCCATCTCTGTTAATGAAATCACAGCGTCCTGTCCAAGTGGCTGCCGCACCTGGAGAGAGGCCATGAACATCACTTTTCTCTCTGTCGCTCTCACTCTCCTCCCATTCTTCTCTCCGTCATCCCTCGCTCTCTCTTCCATCTTTCTAAAGTCCGACTGACTGCACCTCTTACTGACACTGAGCTTGAGACGTGTGATTTAACTTGATGGACATTTTTAGACTGTAAAATCATTGTATTGGATTAAATCATACGCTACATATAATATTTATATATTAAATTATTTATAATTCTGGCCACTCTGATTTAAGTCCTAAATTCATTCTTTTTTTAGCTCTACTTTTGGTCTCCACCAACACCTGATGGGAATATCTGTCTCTTTAGTTGCTAAATGCTCCACTATGTTCACAAGCTACTCACTAACTTTGTCTTCCTGCTGTCTGGTGCTGGGCAGGTAGAGTGCAGTGGCTTTATCACAACAAAAGCTTCCTGATGCTCTGCACGACGCTGATGAGAGCGATGAGGAAAACCAAAACAATGGGGCTAAAAAGCTTCGTACAGCTGATCATTATCTGTGAGCTCGTCAACAAGCAACACCTTAAATATTACAGATGTTCATTTAACCCACTGTTCATATGAAAATACTGACTAATATTCTGAACAACTTTAATATAATTAATATCGTGTTTCTTTTAATCTTGAATCTTGATTTCTGTATTTTCTCTTTTACAATTTACTGCTGTCATCACCTTTATTTATTTAACATGTACAACTTGAAGTAACTAGTCCTACAACTAGTCCTAAAACAGCAAGTTACAAGCAATTCATGTTTACGTCATGAACTAGCTTTTGCACCCAGATCTCTCATAATTTATAATAATATAATCATTATATTATGAATTTGATAATTAAAAAGAATTGAATCCTGTACAAGAAATGTTTCAGATGAACCACACTGAAGAGACATATTTCGGTGAATACAGTCAATACAGTTTCAGTAGCAACTCCGATGAGTCCACAGCCACTGAACTGGCAAGTAAAAAAAAAATCTGGCATTGAAACTCCGGTCAGATTCCTAATAAAACTAATGGTTTAAATAATAATTTTGTTCATTTCAGAGGGTGTTAGTCAGGCCAAGTATATGTGGCAGACTGTGTTTAAAAGTATGGCTTCTTTTATCAGATGCATATTCCTCCAAATCACGCTCACTGAAAAAAGTTGTTTTGGTGCTAAAACAAATTATTTGCCAACAGTTCTGAAAGATTTCCAACCACAGTCTATATTTGAGTAAATGCAGTGGAAACCATTCCACAGCATCAGCAGTATTCATGATTTCCGGAGCATACAATAGAGGCAATATTGCATATAAATTTTCTGTTAATACATTTAGTTGATTTTATTTTCATTTTTTATTTCATTCTTCATGAATTCTATATTGGAATATGTTTGTTGAATTATTCACTTTCTCTACAATTTAAGACTTATTTTTTATTATTAATGGCACATCATTTACCATCTTTTCTCCTTACTTTCTTCTGACCTCCTGACTTCCTAACTCACTCTCACAACTTGTCCTCCACCCTCTCTCCCCATCTCTTCCACTTCTCCTCAGCTTTATGTCACCCTCCCTCCCTCCCTCCCTCCCTCCCGCTGGATGTGTGCACTAATGGCATGCCGGCATCGGCGTCCTTGGGAGACAAGCCTTTTTATTCCAGTAAGCCTTTTTCATTTCATTAGGCCTGAATTTATAGTGGCGCGCACGCACCCAGATACACACACACACACACACAGGGGGAATATTTATAGAGGGAGACGGCACTGTAAAAGCATCCGTCAGTTTCCATGGGGGGAGCCTAATGTCTGTGACACCACTCTTATTTATGCAGGCAGTAGGGCTGGGGAAGACTATCAATGTGACACACACACACACACACACACACACACACACACACACACACACAACACACACACACACACACACACACACACACACACACACACACACACACCACACACACACACACACACACACACACACACACACACACACACACACACACACACACACACAGAGAGTAAAGCACAGGACCACTGACAAACACAAACTGAAAAAGACGAAAAAAACACACATTGGGTCTTCATGGGTATACAGTGTGTGTGTGTGTTTGTGTGTGACCTTGTGGCATTACCCCCATTAGTTTAGCAGGGTCCATTAGTGGTAATTAAATTAAGGTAAAACACACCACGACAGAGAGAGAATCTAAATGAACTCTCTCTATTTCTCTCTCTCTCTGAATCAGTGTTGGTTGGCAAAATGAAAAAATGAACAGACTTTTGTTCTTTATCTTAGTTAAACTGAAGGAGGGGGGTTGGGGGGGTGGACAGTGGGGGGGTGGGGGGGGTGGACAGTGGGGGGGTGGGAGGGGTTGTGTGTCTCTCTGCCTCCAAAACAAGACTGCAGAAATTGGGTTTTATCTGTGAGAGTAAACAACAATAAGAGGCAGTATCCTCCCTTGAAAAGGCTCATCCCTACTTGTGCTAATACCAGCGCTTTAGAGCTGATTAACTTTTCTTATTTGCTTTGTATCAAACACTAATGCTAATCTGACCTTTTTTGAAATGACATCATTTGGCCTCGGGGAGAGTTAAAGTGGCAGAAATTTAGTGCTCAACTGCAGCTATCCTTGCTCAGCAAATTTGCCTACATCACTATCAATGTGCACACGCTACACTGGATTTCCACCGTTCGAAAGTTTCTTGAAAACACTTTCACCCTCTGGGGCTTTCTGCATAATATTCTGTACAGTCTGACAGTAAAACCAAACAATGAACTGGAGTTTCCTGCACACTTTTTTTTTTAACTGTCAGTACAGCTGAGATTTTACAATTTACTGAGCAGGACATTATGCAGCTGCAAAATATACTTATTTTACGGTCAAAAACTAGCACACAGTAAACCTGAACAACTCTAATTCTAATGTATATTTAATCTATATGATACAAGCTACAGGAAAGCCTTTTCCAGCCACTGGTTATGTTGCTGTTTAAAAGACATGCCATCTCCTATGATGCAGGAAACACAGTTTACATGTCTCAATCTGCACACCTTTATTTGTAGTGTTGTTCTGCTGGTCTAACAATCCCTCTGATGTTACCAGTATGAAATGTGATGGTGAGACATTAGCTAAAGCAGTTAGCATTAATGTCAAAGAAAAGGTTTCAAATTTTGAGAGAAACTACTGATGTGAAAATCACACGTTTCCCATGCACCGTCTTCCGCTGACGAGCCAGGGCAGAGGCTAGCTTCACTGCTAACTAATTTAGCAAGAGAAAAACTGCAAGAATGTGTGTTTTATAGTGTCTGTCAGTGCTGCTGGGCTACAGTCTGAACCAATCTGACAAACTGTGCTACAACAATACTCGTCATCAGCTTTCCATTATCCATCCATCAACTTTCCATCTTGTTACTCATCAGTCGTTATAAACGCAGACACCATTTTATTTGCAATTAAATCGGCCAGTGTAACTGTCCTGCAGATGCATCGGCCTCGCTCTGCGTTAAACAACTTAAAAAGCCTGAATGTGTGATAAAACCTTTGTCAAAATGAAGGGAAAGGAGTTCAAATTGTCAAAAAAATTAGCTCTCAAACTCAGGAAACTAACACAAAAATGTTGCATCAGTTAAGTTTTAATTGTTTGTCTTTTTTATTCAAGATTGACTGATGCTGTCAATGCAATTGTTTAGTTTTATGTGGTGGAATAAGGCTGTTTGAGAAGAAGTGTTTTGGAAAAATAATAAACCTGAGTTATCAGAAAACAGATAAGAGAATGAATGAAAACGAAAATCAAAATCAAAAGGTTCAAACGAGGCTCTTATGTAGGCAGTTTCCATGTTTGTTTATGTGAGGCTGCCGTTCGTTTAGTCAGTGAGAAGAGAAACACTCACCTCAATGACGCGTGAATCAAAATCCTCATAAGTTTCTGTGGAGAGAACGACACAGTAGTAGGTAAAAAAACACTGGGCACAGATACACACACACAAATTAAACCAGGCTCCTGCTGGCGTAACAAATACCCAGAAGCCCTTGCAGTAGTGTAACAAGTCGACACTTTTCATAGTCAGTGACCTCTGAAGGATTTTACTCTCCCAACAGCAGCCTGTTCACTTCTAACCAATTAACAACAAACAAAGGAGAGCTGACTCAAAGGCTCAGAGGAACACACACACACACACACACACACACACACACACACACACACACACACACACACAGCTGGGACATTATCCCACCATCTGTAACAAACTAAACCTGATCAGAGACAAGCAACCCAGTTACAGCGCTCCGCACATCACATTCACCAGGGCCCCATGTGTGTTTGTGTGTGTGTGTGTGTGTGAGAGCGACAGACAAGTGTGTGTGACAGAAAAGTGTTTGTACATGTAGGAGGGGAGTGTGCGAGTGTATTTCACGGTGTGAGAGAGCTTGTTAGCACGGGGGACAAGAGAGGAAAGATCAAGAGGAAATGAGAGACAGAAAAACTGAAGGAAGCGAGTGAGAGACTGAATGAAAAGAGGAGGAGCAACAAGCCAGAAAAATGTGCTTTGCAGCCGCAGAGTCTCGTCCCTCATCTGTCGGAAGTTTGAGCTGAACAGACTAAACTCAATTCAAACAGCAAAGAGCAAGGTTTAAACGTGTAATCAGGCTGGGAATAGGAGGGCGAGCGGCTCCACCAGTGGATCAGCTGGAATTAAGCAGCGCTTTTTCCTCAGAGTTTGTAGAGTTGATTAGACAGCAGACGCAGCTTTATGGGCTTCACACACTGTTTACATTCAACCAAAAGTCCTGATATAAACTACGGCTGAACAATTCATTGAAATATTATTAAAAATTCAATACGGCCAAGTGCAACATCCAAATCACAGGAGGTGCAATAACAATAACGCCACAGTACATTGTGGTGCTACAGAGACAACCCGGTCTACAAATGATAATCTCCAGACATGAAGGAACATGTTTGATTGGTACATGACCCAACAAAAATAAATCCACTAACTTAAACTTATTGTTCTGCAGTGAAGTAAAAAAACGACTCCACAGCCACGCTCATGCTAACTGCCTGTTCGTTAGTGCCGTCCCTGGAGCAATGCATGACAGAGAAACAGTCTGGTCATTTAGGGTCAAGAGCAGAGAAGGAAAAAGGCAAGAGTCCGTGGGAGGAAAGAGATAAATAAAGGAGGTGATGGAGAGGGGAAGGGTGGAGAGAAAAAATGGGTTGAGAGACTGGAGGAGAGAAAGACTGAGAGTAAAACTGAACAGAAATGACAAGAAGGTAGGAGGGGAAAGACAGGCAGAATGACAGAAGAGAGAAATGGACAAAGAGAGAGGAGGGGAGAAAGTCGAGGAAGGGGAATGGAAGAAAGAGTGGAGACAACAGAAGGAGAGAGAGTGAAAGGTATGAGACAGAAAGAGTGAGTTCTGGAGACAGACAGTGTGACATGGAAAGCCAGGGAGAGAGAGAAAGATGTCTTTCTAAATTAGGAAATTGTCCCACATGACACTTTGGTCGAATCCTCATTTTCATCAGGCCTAATGGGCCACCATCCTGGCCTGTCACTCACACACACACGCACACGCACACACACCCCTTATTACCTCTTTAATGCTTCATCTATCTCCTCTTTTTCCATCACTACAGTCATCATTGTGTCTTCCCATCCCACGCCACTCAGTGTGTGTGTGTGTGTGTGTGTGTGTGTGTGTGTGTGTGTGTGTGTGTGTGTGTGTGTGTGTGTGAGAGAGAGAGAGAGAGCGAGCTGTCCCGGTGAGACTTGCTGTGTCATGAGATAAGACTCATTATTACCTCTCCAGCCAGCACAGGAGGAGGCAGATTTATACGTCTCTACAGGATGTTATGGAAATGTGAACTCGTGCGAACCTTCTCAAAAATGCTTCGACGAATCAGGTTCACAGAGACTGTCGGCTCGAACTGCATGTGTTTTCGTTCCGTGTGTTTCTGATGCTGGGGGGAATTTATTGTCATGATTAGGTGATTAATTGTTAAATTAATTTTTCAATCATGTTTTCAGCCTCTAAAATTTGAAGACGTCATGCTTTTCTCCGTTTTATATCATATCAAACTGAATATATTTGGGTTTTGCTGGTCGGACAAAACAACATAATCAAAGACGTCACCTGGGACTTTTCATTATTTTTGACATCGATTAAACAATCAACTGAGAAAACCAGCAGATTAACCGATAATCAAAGTAATTGTTAGTTACAGCCTGTCACAGATACACAACGTGTATCGAGTGCTGCAGTGGTGCTACGACAATCAACAGGTGAAGACAATGGACGTATATATCAGGACCAATGTGACACCTTCACGTATAAATCTGGCTTCAATGCTTCAGAAACAGACACGATTTACAAGGCTTGGGTTTTTTAATTTATATATATTAGTCTCATTAAGTTATTGTTTTATGCAGCACCTTCTGATATGCCCCCTGCTGGAACAGCCCTGCACAGCATCGGACTTAGCAGAGTTTAATGAAAAGGGACAGAAATGTGTTCAGCTGTGGCTGAACCACATCTAGCCAAGCTTTGTAACTGACTGTCTTGTGGACACGATAAGAAGAATTAAGTAATTGTTTTATGTGGGTCTTATGTATTTTTAGGGAGATCTTGGCTCGTTTTAAAGGAGCTATTTGTTACTTTTCTTTGCCGCCGAACGTGGTTTCTCGTCAGGAGTGGGTGGTGGTGATTGTCGGGGGGAAAGGGAATTCATGGAAAACCCTACAATGCACTTTAAACATCGATTCCCTGAAAACATTAGGACAGTTTAGAAATATGCTTTTAAATCTTTTATTGTTTTTTATTTGGAAGTGATTTTTGTATTCTGATTGTTTTCTTTCCACTTTTGTAATCTCGGCATCAGTGAAAATGAGGGTCACCCCTCAGTGTATCTCCAAGAAAATAAATAACAGTTGATGATGATGGAGAGCTTCAGCCATTGTTGTCTTTATAATACAAAAGGTAATAATACGCCCTCTGAGCAGCGCTACGTTTGGAGGCTGCAGTGAGTCGCTATCGGAAAGCTAGCTGGCTAGCGTGCTAACTTCGGTGGAAGCTAAGACGTGATGGAGACAAGAGTTAACATTGGTGTTGCTTTCCACCTCTGGAGGCAGGTCTTGATGAGTAAAGGAATGAAGTTTGATCCTGAACTCACAACGTTACGCCTAAACTGATAAGTAAACAGCTGTTAATGCTAACGTTAGCTATGTAGCAATAGCAAAACTTACACATAGCTCCGTTAAGGTGTTGAAATCTTTTAAATGATTATATTAGTCATTTCACTCTTAACTTTGTGATCACATCTCTGTTTAATTGTTTAACTTGTGGCATATTTTGTGCCATCTATCTTTCTGCTCTGTAAATGCTGCTCATCTTCGCCGGGACACTCTTCTAATCAGAGTGAGGCTTTCCCGGTTAAATGTGTTTCTGCTGAGTGGAGTTTACCTCCGTTGGGTCCGGGGTCAGGGGAGCCCAGGCTGACGCCCCCCCAGGAGTTTCCAGTCCATCCTCTCTCCCTCTTGACCTTCATCTTCCTCCTCCTCTCCCACTCATCCCTCTGACGCACTGCAGGAGAGACACAACCAGCATATTTAGCACTGGGAGCCACAGATGACTTCAAAGAGATCAACAGGATGAACATCCGAGGTGCTATCTGTCATTGTCAAATTAACTGTGTAATTACTGTCAACAAATGAGATCACAGTGGAGACAAAGTGGCAGCTTCTATCTCACACCACTGGTGCTGTTGGTGCTTGTGTTTCCTGGTCCTTTTCCAGTTAAATTACTGCTCTCTGGCTTTGTTGTTGAAGTGGATGTGTTCATAAATTCATAGTAATAGATTGGTATGTCGTTTTTGTATGTCCTGAAACTGTGTGTGTGTGTGTGTGTGGTCAGTGCATCCTGTGTCTGTACCTATCTCCGCCTGCACCTCCTGCTGCTCGGCCTCGCTCCTCCGACTCATGCTCTGCAAAACTTGATCCTTTACCATCGGACTGTTCAGGCCAGGCCACAGGAAACCACCTCGACCTGTGGGTGAGAGAGTAAATATATAGTACTACTACATTTTCCAAATCTGTATTTCTTACTCTTGTTTATGGAAAACAGAAAGACAAGCCAATAAGAAAAAATGCACCTCCCTTTTAAATAACTAAATAACTAAACAGGTTCATAATTTACCACAGATGTATACACATATGCATTTGCTTCAGGGTTTTTATATGTTAGAAAAATTAATTTTAAGATTTTAAAACTTCCTCTCCCGAAATGAGAAGCTACGGCGTTAATCGTAAAAACCTTGACTGGATAATACATGAACAACGCTGTAAAACAGGTACGTTTAAAAGGCAGATAATTTAAGCACAGATGAGTGAGATGAGTCGGGAAGGTAAAAGAGTGATAAATGAGAGACATTTAGTTAAAGTGAAAGCAGGGATGAAGAGAGACAGCCTGACAAGACGGTGACACAGAGACTGAGATTGAATGGAGACTGATAGCTCCTCTTAAAAGAAAAAAAGCAGCTCAGAACAGGAAACAGAGGAGAGGCAGAGAGAACGAAGGGCTATTCCTCTCCCTCCGAGAGCCGTGTCATAAATTAATCAACCCTAACTAATGAATATTCTAGTGCGTCGTGTCCATCAGTTGCTTATTAGCATTAGTTAGACACACTAAAGCCGACCTCCGGACAGCAGAACACAACTTCACAGAAAAGAAGAAGAAATTTTAACATTGTGTACAAACAAAATAATGTAAACGGTCACATTTTCATATTTGGAAGGTTTGGTACAGAACATCTGCAGAGACTAAAAGACAGAGAGAGAAACAGCTGACGACTCACCTTCTCCGAGGGACTGTCCTCGGTTCAGATCCTTCTTCAGTTTGCGTTTGGTTCTCTTCCCGCGGCCCTTCCTGGCTCCGGCCCCCGACTCTGCCAACACACCTTTCCATAGCTCCTCAGCTGTCACTGTGAGCGCACACACACACACACACACACACACACACACACACACACACAAATAAACAAACATAACAACTCTCTGTGACAAAGAAGAAGACTAATGATGATAATTTTATTTGGTGCACCTTCACAGCAGTAAGTTCAGCTCCACAGCTGCTCTAATATTGCTACTGAATCTGTGTTCACCCTCTTCAAGCCCATGGCTAAATTTTGAATCAGCAATTTCACTTAGAAAACTAAATTTATGTGTCCCACTAAAACAAGCTGTAGTGAGGATGTATGGACTCTGTGGGGTGTAACAGCTAGGAATAAAGATGTCCAACAAGTGACATATGGGATCGCCTAGGGACTGTAATTAAAGTACACTAAACTCTTAGTGTTTGCAAAGACCTGGCACCTTAATTGGGTAAAGCACAGATCCAGTTTAGGGCCTGCAGTATATCCACAGATTAAGACCTGTCTGAAAACGCTGCACATCAGTGAACTGGGCAGTAAAAGTCAAATAACACAATCAAAACTCTACAGACAGCAAATATTTAAAGACTCTTCGTGGAGAAATTTGAGCCCCATGACAGAGTCAAAGGAATTTGTGTTTGACAGTGGTTGTATTCCTGTGACATTTTGACAGACGCAAAACATTGAATTGTTTGAGAGATGCTGATGCAGTGACTGAGAATGAATGAAGACAACAAACAAGAAGAGAGCGAGCCAGAGAGCGAGCGGGGCAGAGACAGACTCAGAAAGCAAGAGAGAGAGAGAGAGAGAGAGAGAGAGAGAGAGAGAGAATGTTTTACATATATGCTCATTCAAAATACTGCCATTAATCACACATCTGAATTCACTTCCAACACACACTACATGGCCATAACTATGTGGACACCTGAATGAGCATTGATTTGCTGCTGGGACAGCCTCCACTCTCCTGAAAAGGCTTTCCACAAGATTTCACAACCCGGTTGCAGGGATTTGCTCCCATTCATCCACAACTGAGGGCGAGCACTGATGCTGGGATGGATGTCTGTGCAGCAGTTCATCATAAAAGGTGCTGGATGGGGCTGAGATTAGGACTGAGTCAAGTTCTCTTTAAGGACCTGACTTTCTACATAGGGGATTACATTAGGGGTATTGTCATATTCAAACAAGAAAAGGCTTTCACCGAACAACCATAACCAATAACCTCAGACCAAAAAGTGCAAAGAAGTAAAATGAACAAACTTTTGGCCATTACTATATTTATTATCTTCAGAGAAAGCAAAAGAGATATAATTAAAAAGAGATAGAGGGAGCGAACACCAACAACATCTATTACACTAAACTTTGGGATTTTAAGAGCAATTTAGCAGCTGAAACTTGTTTTTGTTTAATTAATCAAAACCAGAAATGAAGCTCATTATTTTAGGATCCAGTTAAAAAGTTAAGGCATTTCAGCTGTGCGAATTAATCCTGCGGTGTCAACGACATTACAAAAGCAACATTAAAGTAAAAACAACAAAGCTATTTTGTTGCAACTGCAACTTGAAGAAACAAAAAATAAATAGCCATTTACCATTTGATCTGAACTCACAGGTGCTTTTGTAAGTCGAGTGAATGAATAGAATCTAAATTACAGTTAAAAGGATGATTTGTTGTGTTACTTCTCTGACGTGGAGACGAGAGATTTTTGGAAATAATATTTTTCATAAACTTACACTTGTTGAAGAAGCTGCCCTGCCTGGTTTGCTGCCATGCTGTTGCAGGGAACGGTGGAAGTGCAGGGTTTCTTTGGAGAGAGGCAGCTGAGGCTCGACTCACCAACTGGGACACCTGAGCTGCTCCCACGATGCTACGGAGTGGTGGTACACCTGCAGGAGAGAGGAAGAGAGAGTGATGTGTCAAAACTGTGTTATGTGCAAAACACCAAGTAGGTTTAACATACAAAGACACAGCTCAGAATACACACAGAATGTTAAATTAAAGAATTAAACCATTACATCACGCTGATATTGACTTTGGATTACCTTACGTCCCACCTCGATCTCCATGACAACACATATGCTCACAAGCAGAAGTTTCAAAAATAATAGAAATCAGTTTTACCTGTTGTGTAATGTATGATGTCTCAACTATGTATTGTTCTTGAGTTATAGTCTTCACAAGAAAAAACGCTTCCCTCCTAATTAAGCTAAACAGTTTTTTAATTAGTTCATGCATTTTCATACTTGTTACATATCTAGTATCAAAGTAACTGAGTCACAGTCAGTCTCCATATAAAGGGACACAGTGAGGAAAGTAAAACTTGATAAAAGTTGAGACTTTTCAGACATAAAATGCTGTTCAGGTAACGAGCAAGTACACCGACTTAAAGCACGGACTCAACAATTGCATATATAGTCTTAAGTTATTTTCCCAGAGGCATTTACAGTTACCAATAAGCAAGGCTTCGTTAAATTGAACGAATTTTGAATGGAGTTTGGTTGGGGAAATGCATTCATTATTTCAAGGATGCCTGGGGATCACTAATCATCAGCACTAGCATTTCCATGTTATAGATAATTATCACTTTAAATTACAACAACAGTTTAACGATCAAAAATATCAATTAATATCTAAAAAAAACCGATTTGAGATCCACCAACACACGCGAGGAACACTTTTGTAAAACAGACAACGACGGCGAGTTTCGTTGTAACAGTCTAAAGTGTAGACTGTATTTATGCAACACATAATTTCTGACTGCACAGAAATGTAAGTTTTATTCCCAGCCGTGTTTGCTCATGTCAGTCCTGCAGCAATGACAGACTGGTCCCGGGTCAGTGAAAAACAGCTGACCAGAACCAAACAGTCACTCCCTGAAAACATCGATACTGTAAACAAAGTCCGATGTAAACATTGTACATGTTTAACGAAGCAGTGGAAGAAAAGAAAGAGAAATAGTTCACCTCCGACTGTGATACGGAGGGCACAGCACACCCGTACGGCCGCCGCCATGTTGGATATGAAGGGTCCTTCAGAGCACAACAAGGTGTCTGAAGTATGCCTGTTGGAAAATACGGGACTGGGGAGATTCTAGGTTTTGTATTTTTCCTTTCCTAATTTAAATTGTATGTATTTTATATTGAATCTTAATAATAATAACGTTATAATTATATATAATATATATTATTATATATATTTTGTAATTTACTTGAGTATTTTCAATGTATGCTTGTTTTTTTAGTACTCTACTAGATTTATACTAAAACTATAGATACCACTGGTTACTTTGATTTTATATACAAAATGTGATCAGCTTATAAAATATAATGCACTGTTATGAATAAAAGTCCCAGCATCCCCAAATAGGTGTATAATAGACCTGCAATATGCTGCTGCTTTTCAAGCTGTTTGTAAGCATGATGAGTTACATCATTATGTGTGAAACACACTCTGAGAATAATTTCAGCATGAATGATACTGCATGTTTGCGCCTTTCCGATGAGCTCCCAGTTCCAGGAGGCGAAATAAAATCAGAGGAAAGCGAAATGAAGGAGATTTTCTTTCAGGAGGCTGTCTGTTGATTGGCTGCACATATAAAAACCCACAGAGTCCTTTTCTAACCTTTTTTCCTGATATTAATTATCACATCAAGACGAGAGGAAAAGAGATGATTATAATGTGGAAGCTAAGGAGACGATGCAGGAGAAAGGTGAAGCTGATGAGGAGAGAGAGGAACAGAGAAGAGAGAGGGTGGCGGATCGAAGTTCTGTTTACAAATGTGTTCATGTCAATATTTGTGTGTATTTGTGTATATTTATTTATTGAATTAAATAAACAAAGGTTTTATGTTCTCTGTGTTGTGGAATTTTGTGGGATCAATTAATCTTTTCTCAATAATTTAACATAATTATATACCCTTTCTTAAAATCGAAGTAAATTCAACTTAGAATTTCTGGTTTATATTTTCAAACTACTTCAGAACTCATAATGAATATTATGAGTTCTTATCATAAAACAGTGCAAACTACAATGAAGGCTGGTATTGAATTCAGCTGCTTAAAGTTTTTCATGTCACTTTTAAAAGGCAGCAGGGGAATTTCTTCTTTCTTAAGCTGAATCCGTTTGAAATGAATTACAGTTTATGTGTGCACACAGAGCAAGAAAACAGAGTGCCGTGAAACTTGTCATGTGTCACGTGTATGTTCACGCATGTATGTGGTGAATGCCTACACAATACACACATACTGTACATGCACCCAGCTGTCTGTGAGCATGAGCAGCAGGCCACCAATCAGCACTTAAAGCCTTTAGACAAGATTGAAATGCAGCAAAGTGACTGGTAATTATCCACAGTATGTATCTCAATTTCACCTTATTCAAGATAATTTCCTCAACATTACAGCCATTTCCCCCAATACACTGGAGAAGTGCAATCAAAGAGCTGCTAAAGGACGGACAGCCACCCAGCTGTGTGGCGACAGGAGGTGGGAGTTGCTGTGAAAGAATCAATGCCTTTCCTATACAGAAACGTTTCTCCAAAATAATTGCCCCATAATGACAGCTTCATCCAGGGTTTTATGTAAAAGAGTGAGTCACTTTTCTCAGCTTTGTGCAGCAGTGAGCGGAGGCGTGAAGAGTGGGAAAATAAAATATTTTTTGAGGTAAACACAGTGCTGCTTGAGTTCAGTGCAACTCAAGTCGAAGTAAGAGAAGTTAGTCTTGAAAATACTGAAGTGAAGCTCACTAAGAAAATGTCAGTGATGCAGTTTGGTTTGTGCACACTCTGAGTGGGCCGTTTCAACCCAGAAGGGTCAGCTTTTTGTCTGTTGTACAGAGGATTTGACTGTGTTATTTATATAAACATGTTAAGTTAGAGGAATTAATGTGGGTGTGCAGGATCCTGGATAAAAGTCAGTTACTAACATCAGCATGCTAACATACTCACACTAATATATATATATATATATATATATATATATATATATATATATATATGTATGTCATATAGTAGTGTAGTAGTATAGTATAGTATAATTTTTAACATGTTCTCTATCTTATCTTAGCATGTTAGCATGCTAACAGATGCTAATTTGCACTATTGATACAAAGCTGAGGCTGATGGGAAATGTGTCAGAGGATCACCAAAGTAATGAGGGTCCATCCAAGTGATGGAGGTGTTCTCAGTTATTGTGGCAGATTAGAGTTCACTCTGGTTGAAGTTGGATGGAGCTTTGTGGGAATTACTTGAGTTCATCAAAGACCATGTACTAATAAAATGATAAAGGGTATGTGGTGTTGCCATGGGTGCAAGAAAACCAACAAGAGAGAGAAGGAGAAATGTTTACATCCCCAATTAAGCAAATTAGGTGAGAACATCTGTGCCTGGATTTAAAAGAAAATGTTCAAAGGTAAAAAAGATTTAATACTCTGTGTTCACTCTTTATTGTAGATGTGTTTAAGTAATTTTGATGGAAGTTGGTTTTTAAATGCTGTTTATCCAACACTGACAAAAAAAAAAGAAAGAAAGAAAGAAAATACCTACTGTGGTGAGGGACTGTGTGAGAAGTGAGGCCCAGAATGACTGATGGTAAATCTCGAACTCACACTCTCATGTTGTAGTTATTGTAGTTGAACTTGAACTCCACATTTTCCATCAAAGACCTGAAGTAAGACCTCTTTTCACCTCTACCTGCAGAATCATAACTCTTCTCCTCTGTACAGTCCGCTGCGCTCTTATCTGGAACTTTAACATCACCTCTCTCTCCTCAGCTCTTATTGCTTTTTCTCCACTAAATTCTTTTCTCACAAGATCATTCAAGCTTCACCAGATTAGATGATACGATCTGTTTGTCTTTGAGCTGCGATCTCGACTGCCTGGATTGTTCGTACTGAAGCACTAACAACAACAACAACTAATAACAGCATGTGTCTGTGAGTGTGTTTAAATCATAACTGCTCCTTCTTTTTATGGCATAGGAACATTATTTTGCTACATTAAATGTTTACTTCTGTTATCTGAAAAAGTTTAATTGTCTCGCACTATCATTTGATATTGTAATATATGTATTTCAGGAGCTTGATTACATCTGTAAACTACATTAAAACTAAAGATGGCACATGGCCTCCCTCTCTTACACTGAGCAGAAGCCTTTCTCTATACCACTGCTGTTCATATGCAATAAGCAGAAATGTTTTTAAGCTTTTACACAAACAAACAAAAACAAACAAAACAAAACGAAAAACTAAAATCATGTTTCTGTTATAGAAACCAAACACAAGTAAGAGTCTACAGCCATGCTAGTAGCTCTGTGGGGCTGTAATTCAGACCTGATGATGGTACTACAGAGGAAACAGTCAGTGGGATTCATGAATATACAAATCTTCCAGTACAAACTTATGCAATATCTTGGCACAGCTTGGGATAAATATGTTCAAGTTTATCTTTTTATATTTGTATGGAATTTTACCTTAAGATATTATCTTTCGGAAACAGCAGTCACTGGTCAGCTATTGGCCTAGTTCAGTCGAGCTGTGACACACACGCACGCACACACACACACACACACACACACACACACACAAAACCCTTTTTGAGACACTCACATTCACACAGTCTGATGAAGGAGCAAGACAGAGTGAGAGAGAAGGACACAAACACAGAAAGAGACAGTGACAGAGACACAGAATCCTCCGTTCTTCCATCTTCTCCAGGTGGCTTTAGAGATTACAGGCAGACATCTATCACACTGCCTACCGACGACTCTCTCTCTCTTTAGGCAGTCAGGAGTTGTGTGTGTGAATAATGTGTAAGAGAGAAAGAAAGAAAGAGTGTCCCCAAATAGAAGCAAAATAAAACAAGACGAAACAAATGTGAGTTATTGTGAACACAAATTACAAATGTGACAATTTATTCAAATAGTTTTAAAATGCTTTTTAAAGTGAAGCACTGACTCCTCTGACCTGAGGAGGAGGCACTTTCATGATGCTGGAGTTAAAACTTTGAAAACACAGCTTTGTGTTTTTGAGCTTTGACCAAGGGACATTGAACAGCTGTTGTTCAGCAGATGTGCGGAGAGCTGATGTTGAATATAGATCAGGAACATATGGGAGTGAATGGGAGAATAGGAACGAGAGGATATGATGGTATTTGAGGACACGGACTTGTCTTTATTTCCTACGTTCCTCAGTTTAATTTCTGTTCTCTAAAGCTGTAAAGCTGGTGTTCCTGCGGCGCATTTTCACCTGTCAATCAAAGAATATGGGTCAAACTGACACCTTCCTCCGCACAGTTTCTGCGATTTTTTTTAGTGTCTGTCACTTTATCGTCAGACAATTGTTTTCATCAAAAAAAACAAAAAAAAGATGCTCTGAGCACAGTCGTGTATTAAGCAGCAAAAAGAGAAAGGTAAGTGGAAACATCTTTTTAGAAATACTTGCCAATTTCAAATCAGGGCTCAGGTATAAAACCATATAATAATGTAAATGTGCAATTTCAGCTTTTGATTTTTTAATAAATTTGCAAATCTTTTTCCATTCTGTCATTATGGTTTATTGACTAAAGATTGATAATCAAAAATGTCATTTCTATCCATTTATGATGGAATGAATTATTTATTGAATGGGAGTGTTTCAAAAACATGAAAGACAACAAATAAATGTTTAAAATTGTGTTATATCACATCCTGTATGGATCAGTAAAAACAGACAAGCCTCATTATAATGTCACTTTCTCAGTGGCTGAAAACTAAATCTGCTGATAGTTGCGATGCATTATTTCCGAAGCACCTTGAATTGAAGTGAAATGAGGTTGTGACAGAGCAGGAGAGAGGCAGACAGAGAGTTGAAGGCTTCTCCGTGCGGAGTTGTCTTTAGGTCATCCTAACCTGACGTGGATCGATACCTAACTCCCTGCTGTCCCTTCCCTGACACCTCCTCTTCCTCCCTCCTCTCCTCCCCTCACACAGACAGGACAGGAGGTGACGGGAGGTGACACCATCACCGCCACACCTGGCTTTAACTGCACAAAAAAATTACTGTCACCAAATCCTTTCTGGCCTTGTTTTAATTTCTTTGTTTCAGTAGATATCTGGGGGAGTCAGTCCAGCAGGGCGCAGTGGAGGCTACAGTAAGCCGCTGTTAGAAAGTGATGAGCCGGGCTGGGGCTGGTTAGTGTGCTAACTTCAGTAGAAGAAAAGAAGAGATAGAAACAAGAGTTAACATTGACATTGCTTTCAAAACCTTGGAGACATCTCCTGGTGAGTAAAGGAATAAAGTTTGATGCTGAACTCACAACGTTTCTTCTAGACAGCTAAGTAAACAGCTGTTAATGCTAACGCTGGCTATGTAGCAAAAGCAAAACGTAGAAATATCTCCTTTAATCAGACTGAAAATGATATGAATCACACACTAATGCCTTCACCAGCAGCAGATCTCAACCAAACAGAAAACCAAAGGGAGATTTTTGGACCAGTGAGTTATACATCTTACTCAACCATCACCATCAAGACCAAACTGGAGGATACACTTGAGAAGGATTTTGTTCCATTTGTTTGTTCCAGCTGTTCAGGTGGCTCATGATGGCACAACACCTTACTAAGAGACATTATGTTGATTTTATTTTCATTGATTTGTCACAGATCTGCAGGTCAGAATTGCCTTGGTAAGCTGATCATGAGACTGTCTGCAATAAAGGTCACAGTGTCTGGTGACATTTTTTTTTTTTGCTTTTCTCCCTCGCTGTTTTGTTTAACCTTTTTAAAACCTTTCTTTATTCAGGGTAGTTTCACTCACACTTGGAAGCTGCCCAGTATATACGTATAAATCTACTGTACACTCGCTGCTCAGCACCAAACTGCAGACACATAAAGTTAGTGACTAACCTAAAATCATTTCCAACATTTCAGTTGCTCCGTTTGTGACTGAAGGAGATTAAAACAGGTGAAATCTAGAAGCGATGCGTCTTGTGATTTCACAGAGAACCAGATCCCTTTGTTCAGTCAGCGCAGAAGCAAGCGTCAGTCCACAGCGGAGACATTTGGTTTAATTTAGCTGCGGTTGTAAAATGGGCAGTAATTTGGTGACTTCTTGCAGAGGTGAGGTTTTCAGAAAAGAAAGTGTTGCTGTGAGTGAAACACATCTTCTGTGCACAGCGAAATGAAATTATTGCTTGTGCTTAGACTGTCGCTTTGCTTTTTCCCACTTTATTTGTCGACCATTTTATTTTCCCTTGCTCGTGTAGTTTCCATGCCAGCCATTTTGGAGCTTCTTTATGCAAAGTCATATTATAATTGCAATCACTGCTGGTAAAATGAACCCTCCGCCTCCCCTACAGCACCTCCTTTTTTCTCTTTTCTTTATAGTTTAACAGGAAAAAAAGGTTCCAAACTTCTTACACAGATCGTGAATTATGCAGCCACCTCAGCATCAGATGAAAAATTTACCATGTGAGACATTATGTAATATTAATTGTTGTAGAAGCTGTAGAGCAAAGGAGAAAGTATAGTATTGTCTGTGGGAAGATGATAAGAGGTTGAGAAAAATGAGGCGATAAACACGATAAACAAGATTAAATTAGGAAGACAGTTAGGAAAAGTGAGAGGAGGAATATGAAAGATAGAAAAGAGGACAATAAAACAAGTAGAGGAGAGGGATGAGGGGCAAGAAGGGACACAGAGGCAGAAAAAATGATGAGAATGATCCAAGAAAAAGAAAAGCAGGAGAAAATGTAACTGATGGAAAGGAGAGGAGAGAAGGATATGAGTCAATGGAGGACAAAAGGGATGAAAAAGGACAGGAAAGAAGGAAAGGAAACAGGAGTGGTGAGGTTGAGATGGAGGATGAAATGCAAAGGGGAGGAAGAACAGACAGGTTGAATGCACATATGTTGGCAAAACTATTATGCTTAACAGTTGATTTAAATATTCATGCACAAAGCCACAAAGCTGTGTTTCCTCCCACCTTCAACCTTTCACCCTCTGACTGTGCAGGTATGTAAAAGATGCTCTGCCCGAAAACCTGACACTGATTCAGTCCTCTGTCCCCTTCATGTCAGGTTTTATCTTATAAAGCCTTTGATAAATATAAATAAATGTTGAGTGCAAGGCGGAGGTGTCGGCCGGTTCAATAGCAGAGTCATTACACCTCTGAAGATGAACTGAAAGAAAACAGACATTTCTTCTAGTGAGTTGCTGCTTCGCAGATTTCAGAGACAGAATGGGAAAAGCCTCACACTCATACTTCAACTAAAAAAGATCGAATTTTCTGCACGTTGCCCGCCTCAAAAGATTTCTTTACACCTCTACTCATAATACTGTGGCTCTTTTTTCTTTTTAAGGATGGCCACTTCAAACTGAAGGCAAATCCAAAATCAATTGCAGGGTTAAAGGGACAAGTATGGGTGCAAGTATGCTGAACAATCTTCCTTTCATCTGGAGATGAATGGCCATTATTTACAGAAAAGAATAACATTAAAGCCTCCCTCTATTCTAAAATGTGTTTGGCTTCTCCTGGATGTTTGATCTTTTTACATTTACATTAGATTCTGGATTTTAACAAAGTATAGAAATTCATTTACCTTTTTTACGTGGAAAAAAAGCATGCACACACACACACAAACACATTTATTTAGATGTAAAAATAGTTCTTGTATGGGAAATCACCATCTTATATCTATATCACCATCATCTACCTAAAGTTAATTCTGAATTTGGAAAGACCACATTTGGATTTAATGCTCCAGACACAAGATGGAAGAAGCTAAAGAGCACTTAAAAAATGGATAGTTGTCCATATTTTAGAAACAAGATTTGCAATTCATCAAACTGATGAAGCTTTTCTCTCACTAGACGAATGGCTGTGTTTTAATCTGGCATTTTAGATGTTTGAAATTTGAGTGTTATTTTAATTACAATTTTATAATATTTGTTGTTTGTTATCTAAATTGTATTCTAAGTTATTTTTGGACTTTCTGTTCATGATATGTTTTTATTATGTTTTCCTTGAGATAAGATCTGATGTTACTTAATTTTCTTGTTCTTCATACAAGAAAATTGTAATGGGTTTTTTTCTAACCAGCGCAAATTTGACATTTTTCAGCCAGCCGGACACATGTAGACGAATGACATCACATTCATATATTTCCAGCAGCTACAATAAAACTTTATGTTTAATAAATCTATAATATCAATCTTACAATACACTGCAGCTACCAACCACCTCTTATTCTGCAACCAGTACAATTCAAAGCTAAATTGTTCCCATATCAGATACCAGAAGGCGTTTTGGGAAATGAAGGCAATTATTAACTTCTGAGGGAAAGTTCATTAACCTCACGAATAAAATGTTACATTTCAACACAAAACCACTCCAGGAATGCAATAAATATCAATGACTGATATCTAACAATGGCAGATGACGGGGGGTGGGGGGTTGTCTTTGAATAAAAGGGGTGAATATTGTATCTTGGCGGCAACAGATTTGACAAGCTATCTGATAAAGTTGAGAGGGAACAGCTACAGAGCCAGTGGCTAGAAAAAACATTGCTGTTGCGAGGAGGAGTAGCAGCAGGAGAGAAGAATAAGAAAAAAAATTTATGAAATTCAATTGTACATTTGGCTTGAGGGAGGGAGGGAGCTGAGAGGGAATGTGGAGAAAGAGAAAAGTGCAGGAGAGCGAGGGCGACTTGAAGAGGAAGAGAGCTGGAGACACACAAAGACACAGAGAAGAAAACCAAAGAATGAAAAATGAAGTTAGTGGAAAGCCAGTGAGAGATGTGTGTGTGTGTGTGTGTGTGTGTGTGTGTGTGTGTGTGTGCGCGCACGTGTGTGGATGGGAGAGAGAGGATGTGTGTCTTTATTTGACCTTAACAAAGGAGATGGGAGGAAAATGGGACAAAAGCAAAGGATAAAATGAGTTTTAAATGGAAATGTGTAAGGTGAGGTGAGCAGAGGAAGGTGGGAGGCGGGAGACAGATGGGGGGGGGGGCTGAGGAATAAGTGACAGGAAAAGAAATGCAGAGAAGCAGAAACCAAAAAGAAGACGTGTCAGGCAGCAGAAAAGGGAACTAATGAGACATAAGGAAAGAAAGAGAGAGAGGGTGAAAAAGGAGAAAAACATACGGACACCCGCAGAGAATAAAGGAAGGATGAGGAAAAAAAGAAAGAAATCATTCAGTCATAACATTAGCAAGATAAAAGCATGAAAGAGCAGGTAACCTACAGAGAGGTCTTATAGAAACCACAGCATTGTGCATTATGTTTTAAAGATATTCCTTTTGAATTAAGGTTGGAGACTGGTTCTGGTTTTCCATAATTTTATGTCACAAACGTTGAGGAAGCAGCTTCAAATTTTTCGTACATGGGTCATATACTGTAACTTTCACACCTTTCTGAACAATTGAGTAAAAACTGTTCGTGAGAGCAGACTTGTTAGTTATATTGGAACTACTAGCCAGGCGGATTAAAAAAAAGTGGCCATTTATTTGGCTTTCTATAAAGTAGGACAAATGCACGTCGTCTCTATTTGCAGTATCCTGGATAAACATTTCAAAGTGCCCAAGTGGCCGGATATTTTTACTTTGACATACCCTGTGCTGGCCAGCCAGGATTAATCTACTACTTCAATTTTGCAGGATTCTTTTACAGTGCAACTTACAATAAAGTTTGACATTCAAGTAAATTCAATTTAACCTCAGCAGGACCTCACACCTTTAGCTCCCCTCTGGATGGCTGTTCATTATCTACTGACTTCTCTTAATGTCAGACACACTGTGTCATCTTGAGCAGTGGTAAAGTGAGTGAGGCAGGAGCAAAAACTGAAGACAGCATTTTCACCTGCAGTGATGATGAACCAGCCATGGCCAGCATAATTCACCATTACTCACTCTGTCTGACACTGCAGTGACACAGTGAGACACTGCTCAGGTTCATATGAAAGGTCTCACTTATTATAGTTACATCAGAGTCAGGTGAAGTTCAGTTTATTGCATACTACATGAAGACTAAGTATGTTTTAAAAACTGTTAATACCTACACATGGGTTTATTGCAAAAATACTGACCAATTCACTGTCCTACCATCGTTTTCAAATTTAAACTTGCCTCTAGATAAACATATTGCTTTATTGTCATATGGAAATCATTAGGGAATTATGCGTATTTGCTTTAGAAAAAGGAAAAAGGGGGAAACCAGAGGTGCAGTGGTGAATATACATTATATACTCACCTCTGGGCTAAGAGATTTACTTAAGCCCCTTTTCCACTGGTCAAAAAACCTGCTAAGACCCGCAATGGTAGCACGGTGCTGTACCGGAAACACAGAGCCTAGACTGCACTCATGGATGAAAGAGTGTGCTGCAGCCCTAAAATAAGTTTTAAAAATACCTAAAAGAAAAAAGCCACAGATCAGTGGACATCCTGCAGAATAAGGATGCAGTCAATCATGTTACAGTCTGTCATGTAATCTATGGTGTTTGCTGCACACAAAGACTTTCGTTCCCTGACTGTAGCCTTTAAGGCAGTGCCTCTGCCCAGGCAGCATAAGTACCCTTGTAAACCTGCACCAAGTCTAAGGACAGACTCAGGGAATAAATGTCCCATATGAAGAGAACATTAATTCAATTTTGAACTGTCAACAAGAAATGCATAATAACTTTTTGTACAAAAGCGTAAAAAGTAATTTTGTTGTTTTACGGTGGGCCATCTTCATATTTACCATACTGTTATGACTTTATTTTATTAGATGAGAAGTTCTCATCTAATTCTTGGCAAGAAAGTAAATAAGTGTACCTCTGAATATGTCAAATGCACATATTTTTTTTAGGATCCTTTAGAGTTTTTATGAAGCACATTTTATTTTTCACCCACTTTTGTGCAAAATATACATTTGTGCAAAATATAGACAGTTGTTAGCTTCAGTAGAAAAAAAATATCAAAGTCATTCAATTGTTTTTATCCACACCAAATGTTGTAGTGTGTGATGGGCATCTGTGCGGCATCACATAGTAAGTGAAACCATAAGCTAACACAGCATCTGAACACCCTGCAGTCATGCCGAAGCTGTTGCCAGTTAGACCGAATGAGAAACGTGTTTTCTAAATGACTGCAATTCCATTATTCATTTAACCAGCATTCTGCACTTATTACACTTGTTGAATAATGTAAGTTGATAAATAATTTACTATGAGATAAAAATGGCTCCAGTTTTAACTGTGGGCTCACAATTAGTTCAGAGTAAAAGTGAATGAGAGACAAGAAAGTGTAAAACAGACAGAGAGAGAAACCATTGTGAGAAGATGAGTTCATAAAATAAAGGTTTAACTAAGCAAAAAATAAGGTTGTGATCTAGTTTGGTTTTCAATGACAATAACAGAGACAAAGTAAAAGAGAAAGGATGAATGAATTACCTGAAATCTTTCCACAGTATTTCCTAAAAATCAGCTGGTATTTAGCTGTAAACCAGGAACATTGTGTAGTAGGTGAAAATCCCAGGTGAGAGTTCCAGGTATTTTCAAAATTAAATACGCTGTGTCAAAATTGGGGATTACCAAGTGTTGATTCTGAATTTTATACATGTTAATGAATGATTTTGGAATGTGAGCTCTATTCATGTCACATTTATAGTTCAGTTTTAAGTGTTTAGTAAAGTAGCTTTAGCTATTTATTCAAAATTCAAACTGTTGTTTGAATTGGGGAAAAATGCTCAAATGTTCAATCTTTGATAATGTGCCTGAATTCAAAGACTCCTGGACGTCTCTTGTTATCTCTACATGGGGCATGTCATCCACAGGCATAATGTGAGATTTCATTCCTATGCAGATGACACTCATTTGTATCTCTCTTTTAACCCCAATGATTCTTATGATCATCTTATCGTTGACTTCAAAGGTCGTACTCATTACACTTGGATGGCTCAGAAAGTCTTGCAGGAAAAATCTAGACACCGTCACACATGCTTTAATTTCCTCTCTTTTGGACTACTATAACTCTCTCTTTACATGTCTGAGCCAACAGAGTCTACATAAATCACAGCTTGTCCAAAATGCAGACTTCTCACCAAAACCAAAATAGAGAGCACATTACTCCAAATTTAGCTTCTCTTTAATCCCTCCAGTAAATTTTTGAATTAGATTTTAAGGCCCGTTCTGTACTTTCACCTAAGTACATCTCAGATCTACTGACACCGTTTGCATGCCCAGTCGCGACCTGAGATCCTCAGTGCTGTTAGCCATTCTACAATCTCTGAACTCCTTTTAAAACCCTCCTGAAGACACATTTTGTGTTCATTGTGTGCTTTCTCAGGGCTTGAGGTCTGAATTTCACTTTCACTCCTTTGGGTGCGCACAAGTAGACAGAGAGTTTGAGTATTCCACATACTGGCTCATGTAAGCAATGTATTTTTTAATTTAGTCATGGCCAAACCAGATCAATACTGAACGCAGACAGGACCCATCATTTAGCATAACCTAGCGGTCTCTTTGAACATCCTGTTTGTGATGCATGTCTTAAATCCAACAGTTAATGGCTGCTGGGCTGCAGGAGAGAATGCTTTACAGCCATAATCATTTCCCTTTAGTAGAAACACTTTCCACCTCCAGCAGAAGAGCTTTGTCCTCAGAGGACATACTGTATCCTTAGTAAAATCTCCTCAGATGAAACATTATCCTTTCCTCGAAATAGGACAGCCCTTTGAAGCTGGTTGAAAGTATGCGCAAGAATCAGGGTTCAAAGCTGAGGAGGAAAATTTTGACTTTTCAAAGTGATCCCTGTTTTAGTTTGGCTTTGAAATGAATTAAAATCAAACAACCCTGACTGCGGATTGAAAGTGTGGATTCGTCAATCAGTCTCATTTCAGGAGGGATAATAAAGATCACGGACTTTATCAGTGCTGCAGACACCTGTGTATAAGGTGAAGATTTTACAACTTCTTCACTGATATGTTGAAAATCTATTGTAATCTTCCCATATGGATTCCATTACAGCCTGTTGATCTCCTGACAGGAGGAAGATTGGATCTTTGAGAGGTAAGTAAAAGGTAGAAGTAAAAAGTTCAATTCACATTTAACTTGTTTTTCTGGTGGATAGTGAAATTTATTTTGGTTGTCACACCACTTTAGCCCAAATTGAATTAACAACTATTTGATGGATTGCTTTGAATTCATGGTCCCCAGCAGCACCATGTTCACACATCTTTTGATTGCCATGAGAATTTGTATAGAGATTTGTGTTAATCCTCAGGTCAAGGTTTTCATTTATCTCATGAATGGATTGATACCAAATTTATTCAAACATTCATGGTTCTCAGATGATGAATCTTAATGACTTTGGTGACCACCTGACTTTTCACCTAGTGCCATCATTTGGTTGACATTTGTGGTTTTGAGTGAAATGTCTTGACAACTGCTCAAAGATGAAGTCCTCCCAGGATAAACTTTATCACCTGACTTTTCATTTACTCAGGTTTATGACCAAATACCTGCAAAATGACATTCCCATCGACCTCCGCTGTACTGTGTTTAGTGCTGATTAGCAAATATTAGCATGCTAACACAGTCAATGGATTAAGCTGGTTAACATGGCAAACATTATAAATGGCAAACGTCAGCACGTTAACATTGTGAAAATATTAGCATGTTATGTTTTCAGTTAGCTCAAATCACTGCGGCATCGAAGAGCAGCCTCACAGAGCTGCTAGCATGGGGTAGACTCTTGTTTACGTTAAAGGACAGGATTAAAATATCATCTCATCTCATCTCATTATTTCTACTAATTGTTTCATGTGTTCAGGTTATATCACTACAGTGGGACCTGAGAGGACACTCATCAGATCTGTCTCTCTTTGTACCGGCTTTATTAAACCTGTCAGCATCATGAATGATAGGATTGGATAAGAATGAACTAATGTCTCCTATGACAAACTAATCTTCCCTCTCAGCAGCAGAAGGGTGATCGCTTAATTCCAGCTAGGATATGACACACACACACACACACACACACACCTCGAGCGTAGCCACTGGGGCTAACTTTAAAGCTCAGCAAAACTTGTGATGTCGCATTACATAAACTCCCAAACCCTCCCTCCATTTTCTCTCGTCTGCAGCTTGACTCCGTTTGACCCTTAAGCAATTCCACGGCACTCAGCTCTGATACTTATCCCAGCCTGCTGCAAAACCTTCCAAGGTACTGCAAAGCTGCCATGTAAAAACGTACCATTCTGTCTTCACTAAAATATGGATAGCAACATGTGCAGGCAAAGATTTCCTCCGATAACTCTAATCCTTTGCAAATCAAGATGAGTGTGTGATTTCAGCTCTAAAATGGTATGGCTCCTTCCTCTTGTTCATTTTCTTCTTCTAAATGCACCTTCCTGTAAAAGTAACAGAACCTATAGAGGGAGGTCTGGAAAACCTTTTCTTGGCAGCAATGTCAAGGTTTGCTTGAAGAAGTGTGAAGCCTTGACCTTACTGTACACTGGTACGTCTGGGTCATTGGTGAGTTCTGTGAATTTAATTATCCAGAATGAAAGCCTTTCAAAGAAATGTAGAGATTGTAGAATAATACCCCAGATACTTTTTCTGTGTGAAGACGGCTTTCGGGAGAAGAGAGGGGATGAAGCGGCATCAAGAATGGAGAGATGTAATATAAAAAAATGAACAGGAAAGAGAAATATAAGGAGAAACATGTTGAGATAGAAAAAGAGAGGCATTTTTGTTGTGTAACTAGTGTGACCCAAAAAGACCAAAATACTAAACTGAATGATAATAATTTAATAATTAATAATAATAATATAAAGCCTCCCAAGCCAGCAGAGGAAACACATAATATGATAGTTAAAACTTGTTAGTCAAATTTATACTTCCTAATATCACAGCACTTTGTTAAAGCAGTAGTAATTGATTTTTTTGGCCACTTGGGGGCACCACAACAAGCTAAAACAACTGACATATTGTCACGATGTAAAATTATATTGAGAACATGTTAACAAAATTTATAAATCCAGCACACGCAGAGCAATATGAGCATTCATTATGAGTTATGTTTATATTGCTGTTGCTCTGAGGGACTTTTAGTTGCAAAATGTTCACCAGCTAGTTGCTAACTTTGTGCGTCAGCAGCACCAAAGAGGCAAGACTGTAGGAGGCGAGAATAGACGTTGGAGTCTTGGTTGGATCATGGTTGTGGAGCGGCCAGACAGTTCAGCTGAAGCGAACTTTCATATCTAAGCAGAGAAAGACGTTTTTACACACAGTATGGATTTTGTTGTACATCACACGCCAACAAAAAAATCTGTGTGACCGTGTAGAGCACAAAAAGAAAAGAAAAATCTTTGCATGTAGTTCCTCTTTAATACAATCATATTTAACGTGGATATAAAAACCATTATGAAAAAGTTCCTCTTAAAAATAAACATACTGTTTCACTGTATGTTGTTTTTGTAGGGTGATCAATGGAGATCTGGTTGTAGCATGTATGATGCTGTAATGCAACGTATTGAAATTATTTTATTATTAGTATTTAACAATTTTTTATTAAGCTGTTATTATAAACAAGTATATATTTGTTTATTGTGCTCCTCCTAAGATTGATCTACGTATTTGTATTCAGTGAAACTGCTGTAGTTTTTTTCCTCTGTCCTTATATACAATCCTGTTTAACATTTAATTGCCCATTTATTCTTCCACTGAGCATCTCCAATAAAACAGGTGGGAATTCGAAACCTTGCTTAGGGGCACCTGTATATTAGAAAACATTTTCTAAATATGTTTTGCCCTCTCATAGTAAACAGTGTAATAAGCCCTGGCCTGCAGTGGAGACCAGGCTGAGGAGAGCCAGCAGGCCTTGACCCTAGTGGAACCGCACAGAGCTGAGGGCATCGCATCCGAACACTGAAGTTACTTTAAACTCCTGTAACTTTAATTCTCTTTGACATGGAGAGATGTAGCTTTGAGCCACACCATGTACACTGCAATTAAGATCAGTGAATCACAACCACCATAAAATAATCCTGTTACCCTCTCTCTGTCTGTCCGTCTGTCTGTTAGCCTGGCTGGAAGCACTGATCTCCACCACTCAAGGTCAGGGACAGTGAAGGGTCATCGGACCACCAGCAACATTTTCAGACAGTGGAGACCAGTAATGTGCTTTTACCAAGAAGGAAGACTGGATGGCGTGAGTGTGAATTACACATTTGTTTATGAGTTACAAAGCGTAATGAAGAAAAACGGCACAGTCTTGGCAGAATAACTCGTCTGTGCTGCCAAACTTGCACAAGTGCTGAGTTTATATCACTTTGCCTCCTGCAGGGACGTGAAGCGTCTGGATTTGAATCAGATTTGTGTTTTTTTGCTGGAAGTGTCACCCTCTCTGTGAGAATAATGTGACGATTATCTACAAGGAAAAGGTTGATGGAGCATGTTGATTCTTTTTTAGCAACGCAATGTTTTACATTGACAGAGAGCCACAGCTTTTCATGTGGGAGATGCCCAGAACCAGATAAAATCAGATCAGATTGCATTCTGATTTTATCTGACTTATTCAGTCCAAACAAAAAATGACATAAACTATTCATGCACAACTTTTCTTAACAATGTTATAAAGTCAGAGGCACACTGGTAAGAGAAGTAAACCAGTCTAATGTTTGGGGTTCCTGAAGGGGAGAAGGGGCCCCCGATGGCATCCTCATACTGGCACAACTATAAACCCCCCTTAAACTTCCCATAAATCCCTGAATGCCTCCCCTGTGAGGCATTCAGGGACTAAAATGTAAATTGTAGTGTCTGCCAATAGTCTGCAGTTGTGCTTCAGTGGGTCTCTTTGCCCATGGAGTGTAGGATCTGCACTGTACAAAGTACTTCATAAAAAGAAATAAGAGTGGCGTTATCTGAACCACTGCATTTCTTCTCTACTGCCTCTCTCTCTGTCTGTGTCTCTGTCCTCTTCCCATTGTCTGGTTCTGGCCTTTTCTCCATAGATGACAAGTGTTGTAATTACAGTCACGTTCTGTCTCCATCTCCAGCTTCACAGAGGAGCCCTGACAGCTGAGCAGGACTTTGACGTCCCCTCGCTGCTAATGCTTCATAGACTGCAGGGTGGGGGCAAAACGTGAGGGTGCGTGTCATTTAACTCCAGACAGTGTGAGTTTCAATTTGGCTTGCAAGGATATTTCTATTCCAATAACCTGTATGTCTGCAGGGGAAGTCAGTGGAGCATTCATACTATTTTTTCAGCAGTAAAAATTCTCAGTTGCATCGTAGGGTTTATCTCAAACTTCAAAGTCAGTACCAACAAATGGGACCACTGTTGAGAGTTTTATGTTGGGTTGCAATGTGTCAGGATCATATTGGACAGGATATGAAATTGATTGCTTCAAAGCATAAAAGGAGGCAGCAGAACAGGAAACTCTTGAGACTGAACCTTAATTGTTGACCCTGGAAACAGCAACTGTCACAAAATCCCACCACAAGGTCCATTTAGTAGCAAAGTGTATCATGACCTTCCTCAGCCAATTAATTCAACCCCTTCTGCTGACGGAGATCATGTTAAAGCACCAGAACAGCTTCATACTGGATCTTTATGTGAGATTATTTTGTCTAAAACTATTAACAAGCTTAAAAATGAACTTTGAATCTTTAACTTTCCAGCCGAGATGGAAGAGGAATCCTTTAGGTGATCACAAAAAAAGGAAATTTAAGTTTCTACAACAGGATTACAAGCTGCAACACAGCTAAGAAACAGCCCATGTGTTGACCCTGTTTAGTCGACACCAGTAACAGTTTTACTCTGTAAAGAATACAAACTCAACTAACTGCACAGGTTTAGGATAGAGATAAGTAATGAGTACCATCATTGAACAGAGGAGGGACACATAAACAGATATGCAAACTATGATTTGATTGAGTTTTCTTCTGTTAAATTGATAACACAAAACTATTCAAAGCATTATTTTTAGTGCCTACAATATTTGTTTATTAGAAGTAGCGACAGAAGGCAAAACTAAACAAAATGCTTCCCCTCCAGAAGTTAAATAACATGAGCACAATATCTCCTTGAATTAATGAAGTGAAATAAAAAACAGTTCAGTCAAATTATCAGGTTTCTGAACAAGAAAAATGAAGAAGCTAATCCATGTTAATTGTGTTATGCAACAGACTAATCGCTCTAAACAAACGAACAGACCTCAAGAATAATCATGCCGAATAAAACAATATTTATCTCCTTCGGAATTAAATCAGACTGAAGTCGAGTCATCCCCCGTTAAACCCAGACCCTGATTCATTTTCATGATTACCTGTCTTTCCCAAACCAAACTGTGACATCACTGGACTTACTATCTTTTTGCAATCATCTTGTAATTAAACCTCCTGCAAAAACCACTCACACGGGCGCCGATCTTTGGCTTTGTTGTCCAAGAAACATTGTGGGCGGCTTTTGTGTCAATACACGAATATCCACACACCTACACAAACACATCGCAAATACAATTGTATTGTTGGACAAGGAAAGCGGTTTTGGATGATCTTGACTCCACGCAGGGCAAATGATGTCATGATGCTGAAACGGTGCCTAGCAGCTCATTCACTTAACAAACACACACACACACACACACACACACACAGCATGTGAAGTGTGACTTTTACAGATAGGAAAGCAGAGCCATCTTTCCTTTAGTTGGTTCTTCCTGTATTTCATGTGCTGAAAGACTGTAAACATCAAATGTGCAATATACAGGAAAAATATCTTTAATAAAAATCACTTCTATGATACTCTTCAAGACACTGACAATGACACACTCCAGTGACCAGGGTTGTGCATGAATGCGCTTAATGAGCGGCGGTCACTGAACATGCTTTCACACACCAGAAGGTGGCAGTAGTGAACCAAAAAGCTGTTTGCCAGCCGCCAAAGAAACACGAGAAGAAGAAGAAGAAGAAGAACTGGCTGCACGCGAGGGTTTACGGCACCCAGCATGCATCAGGTGCGGTGTCTGGTGCTGCTGAGGTCACTCGAAAGAGCAAATGAAATGGACTAATTGGTGCAGATTCCAACGCAGCCTTTTTTTGTGCCAGAGAAAATAACCTGCTGTCACCACAGGAGGGCAGTAAATTACAAGATGAAACAGGCAATATCAGATCAGTTATGGAACTGAACGCTGTTCTGAGATGTAAATGAAGATATCAGTTCCACTTCAGCGTCACTCTAATTGATGTCTATTTGTTTCTCTAACTGGTCAAGTACTGTTGGTCTGACACTAAATAATGCTCAAATAGACGATCTCACACAAACTTTCAGTCTTTCTCTTTCTATCTCTCTCATTCACTCACTCTCACACACACAGATATGCACCCGTCACAATTAATCATTTATGGTCGAAGCTATTTTAACCGACAGGACAGCAAACAGTGAACTGCAAGGAAGGCGCCCATTGTGCCATCTGCCGAAGCTCTACGGATGTCATAAAACAGCTAAAAACTAACATTAAGGCGATAAACCTTATTGACGCCCTTTTAAACACACACACTCACACACACACACACACACACACACACACACACACACACACACACACTCATTTCTTCTTATTTTCAAATGGAACTAATTTGACCTTTGAGCCACTTTGCAGCTTTGTCACAGTTCAGTGCAGCATGACTATGGCAAGTCCTTTACTGTAGTCACACACACACACACACTTAGATTCAGGTACACTTATACACATTCACATGGTTCATTTCAAATTGTAAGTCCTTGTTCATTTGATGGCATATATGCTCTCTTCCCCTGATTTTATGGCTTACAGGGCTCTCAGACATGCATGAGTGAGCACACACACACACACATCACAGAAAATCAACTAGGACAGTGATTTAGAAGGTCTGTCACAACATGCTACACACACACAAACACACACACACACACACTCCCTACAGTATACACACATTAATGCAGGAGAGATCAGATTGTCAATAACTCGACTGAAATTGTCTGGGGGGGGGGGGGATGTTCACATTTGTAGAGACCTTGCACTTCCTACACACACGCACACACACACTGCTGGCACCGCGTCCTCAGGGACAGACGTTAGCAGGTGAGGGGAGAGTAATGAATTGTAAAAAATAAGAAAGAAAAACACATATGGGCTCGGTGGAGATGCCTGGCAGGAAAGGGGGAAGAGTGAGAGTGAAGAAGAGAAAAGACAAGGAGATGATGCTGCAAAATCAAAACCTCCTCCACCAGCACAAAAAATATCAATTATCGGATTTGATAATCACCCTGAGTGCCGGTTAATCCTGCAGTTCAGTGTCCTCTACTCCCCGGATCAGGGTTCAGACCCCAGTCATTTTTATTCTGGCTGCATAATCAGTGACATGTCTGTCTCAGCTGATATTGGCTGATTGCTCAATTATTCCATTTGCAATTTGCAAACACACACACACACACCTCCATATAGTCAGTATGCTATGAGTCGTTTAATTTGAATAGCAAAGTGACAGATCGATGGTGTGAAAATATTCACTTAAAAACTCAGTGTTATATTCTGACAGACTGAATGGTGATGACTGCAGCTTGCTAATGTTGTGAGCACCCAGCTCACGTTATGAGCAGTCGCTACGTCAGCTTAAACAACTTGAGCCTCTGTCAACGTCGTGTAGTGTTGTTACAACAGATGCTGCCTGTCGAAATTCACAAACAATAATGGAAAAATATCAGGGCATGAACACTTTGACATGTTGTTAATATAAAGAGAAGAACTGAGACTCACTCACCTGGAATTCTGTGTTAGATAGGTTTGAGGTGTGACACAGATGATTTAGAGGAAGGTGTTTCTCCACTGAACGCTCAAATAAGAAACATATTAACCCTCCATTAAACTTCTGGGAAGACAGTGAACATGCCGGACCCCACAAGTGTTATTGATAACATAATCGACAGTTCTGTTCTGGTCAGTGTGTAACGATGAGCCAGCATGCACAATACCAGGAGGCTCAGACAACAGCTCAATGGAAATCAGCCATCGTTAATGAAATTATTTACACCTGTGCTTCTTCTACTGCGCCATGTTAAAATGTCCGCAGTGAAAAAGAGCTTTTATTGAAGAACCAGAGTATGACTGGGGTTAGTAAAGGTAATGTAAGTACAGAATTTTAAATTGTAATCCATTACACTAGTTGTTACTGAAAAAGAAGGGATTGGATTGGTAAGTGACCATACAGATAAATATCATTAAAAACAACAATGATCTGACTGATGTGTCATCCTGTCATGGGCTCAGAGCCACCTACGACGATTCTGTTGTAATTGTTGCCTGATAACCAAACCCCAACGGTTTTTTTTGTTTTGTTTTGTTTTGTTTGTTTCTTTGGAACCAACTGAGCTCATGAATATGTTCTGGCAGAATAATGTGGCCATTCAGAGTAATCAGAGGCTGGTTTCCATCTGGGACAACAGGTGAACGCAATTAGCAATGCGACAGGTCGACAAATCACAGGCAACATGCTCACAGAGGAATCCTGCTCCGGTGAGTTCATGCCACAAAGCACATCGAGACCATGTATGACAATGAATAGCATCCGTCTTTTTTTCTAAAAGTGCATTCATCACAGCTGAAGACACACACAGCTTTTCTACACAAACACTGCGACTGTGTAGACTTGAGAGTCGGTTTCATATCAGCTGTATGTTGATTTGAGCGTGTTGGTGTGAGGACATAGTTTAGGTTGAACATCTCTTTAAGCAAATTTTTTGTTTCCTTTTCTGATTACTTCTGTCACTTGATCTGTCTCTTGTCATTCATTTGCGTTCTGGTGCAAAAGAAACTCAGTGTCGTCTTTAGGTTCTTGTGACTGTCCACTCTGACAGGCAGTAGTTTCCACTCTATATTATTACTCTACAGTGGCAAATTCTTAATTTTGGAATCACATAACTCGAGGTTTGTTCTGACTGAAAGCAAATTCAAATTTGAACGCTTTGCCATTTGTGTGTTTTCACCCCAAACAGTTATACTAACTATACAGATGTTAGCTGTAAGCCAGCTAGCAAAAGACACTGCACCCAAAAGGGAAGTGCTTTGTAAAATGTTTTGGTATTTTGGAGCTTGAATGTGAGCATTTTGAAAGTGTTCCTCGTACGTTGTTAAGGGGTTATAGTCAGAATAGCCACAAAGCTGAACATTGTACATTTTAAATCAATTTAAAAATATTTTACAGCTGACATTTTGGCTTTTCATAGCAGGAAAAACAGTGTGTGATAAATTTAAAGACAACTAAATCCCATTTGAATTGACCTAGTTCCAGGTTGGCTGGCTTTGCTTGCTGACACACTTAATGGAACCAAGCCATTGCTAATGAACTTTGATTTTAGATCTGTTGAGGTTATAGATTTCATTTCTTCTAGATTCATATATGTATCATTTATTTAAGTGTAAGATTAGGAAATCCTGGATGAAATGTCAATTTAGTTGAAACTTCTGCATCTTTGAACAATTTCCTAAAACACTGAGGGATGCCATTACATTTTATAAACTGGTTCCCTTATTCCTGACCGAGAAAAAAAAAAGTAATAATGCATTTTACATTTAATTCAATTTCTCACTTGTCTGTAAACAAATCAGTTGGTGCAATTATAAAATGGCTGAAAACTGATTCATTTTTTGGGCATTTTTGGCAACAGCTTTCAAAGCTAAGTCTTTAATGAAGACTAATCTAATTAAATCTTAAACTACATAATCCTCCTTTATAAGGATTATATATCTTTGTGCTAGAAGGATCCAGTGTGCTAAAATAGAAATGACAATTTTTTATGGACAAGATTAAAAACAATCAGTGTGCAGCTGAAACTATCTTACTTGCAAGCAACAGGGGGTTTTGAGGTTTTAGCTGTGGGCTACGAACAAGTCCATTTACATTGTCACTAGTCATTACCCATGAATCATTCCCATCACGATTGAGAAGGAGGAGGGCAGGAGTTATATAGTCAGAGAGAAATACATTTTAAGCCCCAAGTGTGTGGGAGCCATTAGCCATGGAGCCATGTTATTATGTGCCTGTCACCTCAATGATAAGTGGAGCTATTGTGGGCTGCACTGCACAGTATATGTGGCATTTATACAGAACTATTAGGGTAGAGGCAGAGCATCAGGTTTCTGAGCATTATATTATCAAAGCCTGATCTTTTCATTGTAACTCTGAATGATCTATTCACTGTCTATCAAACCAATTAACCACAGCACAGCCGCCACAGGTGTCCGCACACTCCTGATAGGAAAAAAAAAAGAAGTCAATCAGTCAGTTTGTGCGGGTGATATACGCACAGGCGTTGATGTCTTTCCCACCTTATTGGATAAAGCGAGTCTGAATAGTCGTCAGGTGACAAAAGAGTTTGAATCAGTTTCTGGATGGCCATGTAGTGGACATTTATTTTATCAATTGCATACTGTTGTTTATTGACAAAAACTTTCTGCTTCAACTTAAAAGCTTCAAGGAGAGATTTCACCAAATTTGATGTTCCCCACTCACCTTTCAAGGATTAATATATCTTAATTTGCATAAAAATACACTTTCTGCCAGGCAAGTAATATAATAATGTGTCAACTTTTATTACTTTTATTCTTATTGAACTTTGTGATTAAAGATTCTGCCTCTGAGTGGTGGCAAAAACAGAAAAATGTCTGTCAAAATCTGTACTCAGTATGACTAATATAAAATATGAACAGCAATTTCCACCGTTTCAATGTCATCACCTCATTCGGTACGAGTGGGACATTTTGAGTGGTTATTAAGCATGACAGCTCAAAGAAAATGCTGCTAAATGAAGTGTGTTACTGTGTGCCAGTGTTCTCTTGTCTGCATATATCAACCTGTGTAAATATGTGTGCACACACGTGTGTGTGTGAGCTTACTATTGCTAATGAGTATACGTTGGTCAGACTCAGTGAAGCGTGACGGCTGATTCGGTATTCATGTGCAATTATACTGAACGTCTTTTCACAGATGTCGAGAAGGATGATAACAGATGATAATTTAATGAACGTTGCAGGGAAAAAAAGGTTTGATTAAAATGGCAGGGACATACAGTATCTGAGGCTATTGATCGAGGGACAGTGAAAAGAATAATGTTTTAAGGAAATGACTCGTTTTCAGCCATTTTGGCAGCGTCAGTGTCAGTGTCTGTCGGTGTTTGTGCAGACATTCTCAGCCCACTGATGATGAAACCTACAGACTTTAATGATCCTTTGAATTCTTGCATCACCAGTAGATTGACATATTTGGCTTTTAGAGAAATGTCTTGAGAATTATTATATGAAATTTGGTACAAATGCCTATGAATGATTTCTCATGAGTTTGCTGATCCCCTGACTTTTCCTCTAAGTCATACAGCTTTGTATGAAATACCTCAACCAGTAATGATGTTTCACAGAGCTGCTAGCAAGAGTCTTAGTCTTTTTAAAATGAATGTCACACACAGGCGGCAACCTCCGAGGCTGAAAAATGAAGCCAACACGGCAGTGCCAAAACCTGCAGTTCCTCAAACGGTCACTTGAGGCTGGCTCCAAAAGCGAGTCAATCCCCACAGACTCCCATGTTAAAATGCTGAACTTTAGCTCCACATGCACATGACCTCTTAGCCCTTTTTTGGATTAGCGGGGAATTAGGCGGAGTTGAGCACTGCCAAGATGGTGACAGTGCAGCAGCCCACTCTGACCTTTCCCTTCAGAAACCTGTGGGTGAAGTCACGGAGGCTACGTCCATCTTTATATAAAGTCTATGGTCACACATCAATGTTCCATATCTGGATAATGCATGAACTAAACTTACAGAGCACCTTTTTCTACATGCACATGTTCACACACACTCAGATAAAGTCAGTCCCACAATGCAACTGTTTGAATAGAGTTGTCCTCACAATAAAGTAATATTCACACAAGCACACATTCAGTATACAGAGTACACAGAACTGACCAATCAGTTCTCCTCCTCCTTCTATTCAAAAAATTACTTACAGTATATTTGTGATATTGTATTGCTGCTCTCTGGACTACTGTTGCTGCTGTTTCAAATACAGCAGTCAGGCCCGAAGGGAGCAAAATTTAATCTTGATGTACTGCAGATAGACAAGCTGTGAAATATTCATTTTCCCCCTCCACATTATTGTCTCATAGTTTTGACGCAGAGGGGAAACGTGGAGTGAGCGGTAAGGACTGAACCCCAAAAGTCAACTTTTCCACAGACTATTCCAGGGTTTTATAGCATTTACACTTCACAAAATAATATACAAGATGTGCCAAGTGAAGCCATCTTTATATTTTACAGCTTTTCTGCTTTACTGGCCTCGTGTCTGCTTGTTAAAGCCAATAAAACGAGTGGACATCACGCTGCAGCTTTAATTAATCAAAAACAACCATAAATTAAAACCATAAAAAAGATCACTGAATCAGCATTAGAACGGCGTTACTACAAAAATCCTTAATTGGATGGATATCACCTTAGGTCGTAAACCAGGTGCTGGGAAAAATGTGTCTATTTATCATAGATGTTTCCCTACAGCCGTGTTCTGTTGAACAGGATTAAGATCAGGATCAATTGACGTCGTTTCTGAAGCTGCAGGTTAAAAAAAAAATACATCGTGTTCCTAATGTTGTGAGATTAGTGTGTACGGACCATGTCCTGTCTCTCTCTCCCTCTGGCACTCACACACACACACACACACACACACACACACACACACACACTCACACTCACACTATGTCCCACTTGGTGAATGCAGAAATCGCCATGAAAATAAGATCTGAGGATTAGGATTGGGCCGATCTTGGCTCAGTGAATTGGACTGCAGATTTACAGGGCAGGCACAGGTTTAATGCATTTCCTCCAGGAGCATTACACATGCACAAACACATAGACACTTACACAGTCGCAGGGCTGCGAAACATTATGCGAACACGCACATAAATCCAAAGGCCCACCTGAAGAATCTCATACTCTCTCAGTTGATCTGGGGTCTAGGTTAAGCCAGTCTGCTCTAAGAGGATTAGCATAAAGTCAATTAGCATATGGGTAATTAGCATAATGCGATTTTTCTATGGTGACTGACATTCTCGTGACCCATCCATTATATAACCCGCTGTTGGTTTCCTTTGTGCACGGCCAAACTTCCCTGGCAAGAAAAAACAGAAACTTTGCCAGAACAAGATTTGCCTGAAACTATGCTGTCAAAGTGTCGACAGGAGAAGACAACAACATTGATTATTTATATACTTGAAAATATATTGCTCAACACAGAGTGGGTAATTTGTCGTAGCCTCAATGAGAATCTCTATGAGGGAATATTATTCATACTTTTATATGTGTATGACGTCTGTGGTGCCTAAATCTGAGAGTTAACACCCAACTCTGCTGCTTATCAACTTTTCATTCATTGTTTTTTTATTGGCTGCACATAGATCAGTTACCGATGAAATGCTGACAACACACAACTTTTCATTTCACCATAATGTTAAGATTTGAATTCCATAGACTCTCTAGTTTGACAGTGGTAACCAGGTGGTAACTGATGATAACAGGATATAATAGAAATATTCACAAGGCCTGAAATAATAATAAGTAAACTACTGCTCTAGACTTTCATGCCTGCGCGCTGTTCAACAGCCTTGGCCTTGTGAATGTAGTAACTGAAGAACAAATGTTCACTGCGACTCAAGGACGAACTGATTCGATTTTGGAGGTCAAAGGTCAAAGTCACAGTGACTTCACGAAATACAGTTTTGGCCTTGTGATGGAGCAACGTCTCAGTAACTGCTCAAGGGAATCTCTTCAAATTTGGCTCAAACATTCACTTGTACTCAAGGATTATTTACAACCGCAAGGTGGTTATTGTAGTTTTCAGTGTTTCTGTAGTTTTATAGAGACCTGCTTGATAAAATAACACATTCTGACTTCATGGAACATTTTAGAAATAATCAGTTAAACATTTTGCATTGTTATTTTCAATAACACTGAATTGGATTAAATAATCCATCTAAAGAAATAACACTTTATAGTTTGAGATAATGGAGGAAGCGTCTCCTCATATGTTTAACAGGAGCTGTGCGTACATGTTTGATCCATCAGTTGATCACTAATGGAGCTCAGTAATCAACTGAAATTTTACAGATGAAGTTGTGTTAAACTGTGATGACATTCGTGGTATCAGGAGCTGCAGCTCTTTCCACCAGTACATACCACCATGAAACCAGAAGCCTGAGTTAAAAGTTCTGACTTTCAGCACTTGAACCTCTTGTAACGTCACTGTCTATGTACGTGATTGAAATTAATTGAAACTGACATCATATACTGTAGAAAATATGCATCCATCTATGTCTATATATATCTGTTAGTGCGTTAAGGGTACAGTACGGGACATCTTGTCATTATCATGCTGTAATGAACAAGGTGATAGAGCAGCAAAATTGCTCCGAGGTCTCATCATTTCCATCTGCAAACAAGGAGAAACCAGGTCACTGAAACAGACAAGTTAAAGAAAAGATGATGAAAAAGGAAAGCAAGGATTAAAAAACCTGCAGAGACAGCAAAACAAATACAGTACTGAGGAAAAAGCATAAATGAATAAAAACAAGCAGACAAAAGAAAGACACATAAGCACATAAAGCAGTGATTTTATTATGTTTGTTAAAAGCCATTTCCAGAAAGCAGAGCTGTCTGCAGTTAGGAAAGTGTTAATGATTTAGTTACGATATTTTATTCATCTACAAATTCACCAGACACTCTCTTATGTGATGCAGAAACGGATTTTAAAAAACCCCTTTACTGGTCACCCGAGTATTCAAAAAACTTTAAGTATATTAAAGCTAGAAAAAGAAAAAAAGACATAAAAAGAGGTATTACCACTGAAGAGAGAAATGATGCTCAGGAGGCTACCTTTACTTTCACTATATTTGATGAAAACAGTAAAAAGTGGAACAGTTGCAGCACCAATAATCACAGTAATGATAGTGTTCAGGGATATAATTAAAAAGTTACTTATGTGAGTATAATCAAATTTGTACCCATATGTGATATTAAGCAACAGAAGAGAGGATGGCATATGGAAAGCGATAAAGCCAATTACAGGATCATCAGCCTGGTTTGAAAGAATCCTTGGTAACTGTCAGAAATCATCTTTGCACAGTGCAGGGGAATAGTGATAAAACTCATTGTGTGCTCCATCTCATACATACTAAAGCTGTGAACCTTCACCGTTTCTGTAGAAGTTTCTGTAGTGATTGAGTGTAACTAATGAGTTTGAACTTCCACTATCAGCAAATCCCCTCCAAAGCAAAATAAATCAATGTCAAAGAAAAAGAAAAGTGTTTTATGTTTCAAAAACATCTAAGACCAAATTAGACCTCACTGACTACAGATTACGATAAAACAAAAGACAGAACAAAGCCTTACCACCTCTAATTTCCATTTCCAGCTTTGAACTACTGAACTGCAGGCTTAACCTGAAAACATGAAAATGTACTTTCCATTCAAAGTGTATCCATTTACAAAATAAAACTGGCAAATGCTATCGAGGCCGTCTGAATGTAAAAATGTGTTTGGATTGCAGACTGAGTGTTTGCATGTGCTGTGTGATTCACACAGGAAGCAGACCAGATCTAGCCGCCTGTGATTAGACCACAATACTTTTATACCCATAGGGTTCAATATGTCTGCACAGTGAGAGTCATTAAGGAACCTATGCTGTGTGTTTGTGTGTTGTACTTGCATCCCTGTGGTAATAACATTATTTATTTATGCACTTTTCTTTGACCTTACTAAAATAAATGTGAAGGCCATTTTAAAGACTAAAGCAAACTTTGATGACCTTTGCCTCTGTGACTGTGGTTAAGGGGACGTTTTTATAATGACACATGCCGTCTTTGCAGACATATTGCAGGTGGAGCTTTGTCACAAAGACACAAATAAGATGATGTAAGATAAGATAAGAAATAAGATTTTAGTATTTCAAGTAAGTGCCTGTGGGATTTTAGCAACTCGACGAGATAACTAAATCAGAGTGGATTCAACAGGTGGCCAGGTGTGCAGCTCAAAGTGAATGTTAATGTTGCTCCATGCTGTCTGTCTCATGGTCATCTGACAAAACAGATACATAATCAATAGAGCTGTCTACACACACACGAAAAAGCAGGTGTCCATTACATCTTTTTCACCTCACTCCATCTTCATTCTCCTCCTCTTCCCAGCAGACTTTCTTTTTTTTTACCTGTCTCCCTCCACCTCGGTCCCTTAGTGGATTCCTTCTTCTTCTCCTTCTCTATCTTTTCTTTCTAATGTTCCTTCATCTCTTCACGCACATTTCTTTCCTTCATTGACTTCCTTCCTTTTTTCCATCTCACCGTCACGATCTTCCTCCATCCCTTTCGTCTTCATTTTTGCATCTCCTCCTTTTGCTGTTCTTGCTTCTTCTGTCTCATTATTTCGTCTCAGTTTCCTCCATCCCTCTTCCCCTCCCCTTATCCTTTCCTCCGAAGGAATAAACGGGTCCATCCATCACCTCCCTGGCTGCTTATGATGCAGGGATTTGGAGCCCAACTTAAAAAAAAAACAAAACATTTTTCTCTCACCATTTTCACAGAACTTTGTCTAAAATCTTGACAGCTCGCGGCAAAGCTCCGACAGACAACTGGAAAACAGATCTGCTATTTGCCTAATGACATCAAGTTTAATATGTCGCCTCTATCAAGGCAGAACACAATATCTTTAAGTGCCTGCTTGTTGAATTTGTGCAGGACTGACAGCTTGGACACCAAAGTTAAAGCAATAAAAACAGAGCAGAATAATGCATGATGTAAAAAATGAGATAGCAATAGAATAGCCCTTGCAAATAATGGCAGTTTGAATTAGTGACAGAGAATAAACATGAAATGTGTGTTTTATGTTGTCATCTCCCGACAATATACAGCTAGTTATTTAACTAATGGTTGCCAGTCAGTGCACATAATCACACAGGGGGAGAATAAGAAACCAAGGTGTTGATTGTTCTTGATTTCCTGCCGTACTGAATCTAAACCTTACTGCAGTTGCCATGAACGGATATTGTAGAAAGTGTGAATTTAAAAAAAAAAGTCTCTCTAGGCCTTTGAGTATAATTCAGTGTTTTCAGAATTGCCCAAAATCACCTCCTTAGCTGGTGATTGGGTTGCCAGAAACAGTATGGGATTGTCGATCTGTCATGGATTTAGCTCATGAAGGTTTCCAATGGAAGTTTTCCGGGCTCATTCAACTGCTAGGAAGTCCCACGCTAGACCCAGAACCCACTGGAGAGACTATACCTCACTTTGAACGCCTCAGGGGTACACCAGAAGGAACTGGGAAATGTTGCTGTGGAGAGGGAGGTTTGGACTGCCTCGCTTAACCTGCTGCCAAACAAGACGCAACACGGGATAAAGCGGCAGAAATGCTGGATGGATGGATGCAGGTTTGAGATTAGTAAAAACCTGTGTTGTCTGGAAGAAATCCACATGGTCTCTTAAGCCCATTTGCTGTGTCAGAAGCTGCAGGTTACAGACCTTGTCAGTAAAAATAATCTTGTCATTTCATTTCTTGTTGAGCTTGGTGAAGCTGCTGTGTCTCTTCTGATTGTTAGGGAACTATCTGGCTCAAACATACAGGTTCTGGCTGTGGGATTCTTCTGTTACCTTGTGTGCGGTCGGTAAATTAATGCAGGGTACATGCAGACCCCAGCCAGAGCTTAGAGGAGTGCTTGGATGTTTTGAGGCAGTGGGTTTGATATTCATTAGGCTCACTGGTTTTTGAAGTACAGCACCCAAAGACTCAAATCCTTTAAGAAACAGAGCTCAGTGTCCAACACCAAGATGAAAGACTTGTTACCTAAAGAAATGTAACCTCAACTCTGTCCAGGTGACAAGATAATTGTGCCTTTTGGCCACTCTAGTAATAAAAGACTACAACGCTAGCTTAGCTTCCACACAGTATAGGAACTGCACATTCCCTCCACGCACACACGCACATACAGTGTAACCCCAGGTGTGATTTTCATCCACACATCTCACTTACTTTCTCTCGCTCACACATAGGTGATCCTGCCTGCAGACACACACACACACACACACACACACACACACACACACACACAGCTGCAGCTCGCAGAGCTTGCGTTTACCACGTGACTCGTGTCAAGAGGAAAAGAAAAGAGAGCCAGTGCTCTGAGGTTGCTCCCTTTCTGCTCCGGCTGCTTTGCTTCAGTCACGGTGGGATCAACTAATTTCACAGCTAACGGCTCTGATTGACTCCGTGCATGTTTGTGTGAGATGAGCAGGATCACCTCCTCTCTGACAACCATAATGTCGATGACATGATTCTAAGACCCTAATATGTTCTTTGAGATTTTTGAAAATCTCGCTGCCGGTGCTCTTCAGATTTATTATTGAGGCCCAAAGCTAATACGTTCATATAAACACAATCTTTGTTTATCTTCGTTTACCCAACTCACTCTACCTCATTTGCACTTTTAATGGGTCCTGCATTACATGGATTTTGTCTCTTTTGTCGAAGAGGAGAATCTGATTGCTCATTGTGTCTGCTGTAGGAGACGTGTCCATACGCACGAGGAGAGAAGAAGAGGTGGTTTG
This sequence comes from Seriola aureovittata, assembly GCF_021018895.1. Taxonomy (NCBI): domain Eukaryota; kingdom Metazoa; phylum Chordata; class Actinopteri; order Carangiformes; family Carangidae; genus Seriola; species Seriola aureovittata. The sequence goes on from NC_079377.1 coordinate 20,291,815, forward strand.
CTCAAGCTTTGAGGAGCGCCTGTCACCACAAGGAGGGGGTCTGCGGTGGGTGTCCTGCCTTGAAGCCAGACAGACGAGGATCTCTGGTGAGATATAGAGATGGTTATATAAGCTCTATATTCAGGAGGCGCACCGTTCGGGGGACCTACGGAGGATTTCCACTTTGCGCTCCCAGCCTTGCCTGACCTTACCGACACATCACAAAGTACCGCTCCTGTCGCCAAGCAACCTTGACAATGCGTAACTTTTTTTTTTACAGAAACTTGAGTTTTGTTTTTTAACAGTTGTGCCATTAGCTGTTCAACTGATGTGAAACTCAACACCTCTGGCTCCCCCCTGTTGTATGCTGCCATGTTATTTTCATTACCAGCGTGCAATGAATCTTGGGATACATTGGGCCGTGAAGGATTGGCCTGGTTGGAAAAGAAGGCTGCATTTCTCGGCCGCATTAGAAGCACTACACACAACCTGGTCGAGCGCAAGTGGATCTGTGTATACTGTATAATGGGGCGCTAACGAGGGAATTGGCAACAGGTGTGAAGGTGGTGAAGCGAGGCCTGAAGTGACAGGACAGTTAGTGAATGATGGAAGAGCAGGTAGAGAATGAATGAATGAACTGTGAAATCTAGTTTGTGTCATGGTCTTAGCTGTGGAGTTTTGTTTTTCTTGTGTTTCTGGTGGTTTTTTCCCTTTGTCTCGTTTCTCCTGCCTTCTCCTACCTGTCTGTGTGTGTGTGTGTGTGTGTGTGTGTGTGTATATGTTGTGGACCGTTGAGCTCCTCACCTCCAGGCTGCATGATTGCCAATCTGTCTACACACCTGTCACTCATCAACTCATCAGCCCTGCGGCGTATCCACTCCAGTTCACCCACTTTCTGTCAGATCATTGCTTCAGCCAGTTTCAGCATCACACAGCCGCTTAGAATTGTTTGGTCTCTGTTAACCTCGTGTATTTTCTACGAGTTAACCTTTATATCCGTGTCCTCCAGGATCCCCTCATGTTTGCCTGTTTGCCTTGCCCGACTCTCCGCCTGCCACACTCGGTACACAATTCACCTCCGCATAACCGGCCCCGACTTCCCTCGACCCCCTGCCTCATCAGCCTGCTCATTCCCCTGCCTGTTGGCCACACGTCCAACCCTGCCCCCACCGCCCAGCCTCCATTCCCTGCTCTGCTCCCCATCCCGCCTCATTTACTGAAACAAGACGATGAATATTCACTTTGCCACGGTCCACACGAAACTGCAGTGTGGTGATAGTGGCGGATTGGAAAGCGTCCTGAGATCGGATTTTATTTGAATATATGAAACGCAGCTTTCCATAAACTTGTTGCTGGACTTAAAATTGCAAGCTTTGTCGCTGAGGCAGACGCTGTCAGTATATGTGAGTCAGAGGCTGCACAGTAGATTGCTAAACCGAATGTGCACTGCATGTTTGTTGTCGGTACATTAGCGAGGTAGCAGCAGTCAGTTCATAGGAGGCTGCATGATAGATAAACCCTGTCAGTATATGCTGGAAAACGTTGGCGTGTGTGTCGGTTAGGAGTGATAAAAATGTTTTCATGTCTGTGTTGAAGGAGTATTCTGGTGTGTGTGTGTGTTTTAAGGTGGGGGACAGATGGATATACATATTTCTTTATATGAGTGTGCCACAACTGGGTTAAAATGTCTAGATGCTGATATGAATTTCAAAGTGTGTGAGTGAGTGTCAGGTGTGTATGTGCCTGTGTGTGTGTGTGAGTGTGTGTGTTGACCTGGTTTAACAGGCAGGTACACACAATTTTCTCTCTTTTTTTTTTTTATTACAGAGGCCAGAATCTGCGACCTCATACACACCCGACACTGATTAATATGCGACTGAGAACCTCTGTTGTTTTACTCTCTTTTAACCTTCGCCTTGACAGTTTCCACAGGGGAAAGATTTACATTTGCATTCAAACATTTTTGGTATTCGGTAAACAAACACACACTTTTCAACAGGGATCAGTCAGTCCTTCGGGGCATCGCTACAACATTTGTTTGTAAGTTGGATTCTAGTGAAAGGTGTATGTTTCCACATCTTTTAGTTATGGTTAGGATGCAGAACGCGCTTTCATTCGTTCAATCATCCATCCATCACACAACACACACGTTTTTAGCACAACACAGGGATGATGTACAACAATGTACCCTGTATATTCTGTATGTGTAATGCATATTCTTCAGTCAGGGGCTGGTCAATATATAAAAATACACCATTATACTATATACTATGAGACGACCATGAACTTCTTATGAATTTCTCAACTGCTGCCAGCTGTTATATCTCTGGTTGCAGGCCAATAGTGTTGCCAATCAATGACCAGCATTATTGCATTCATGTGATGAACACCTTAATTTATTTATTTATTATTAGATATTCCTACCTAGATATTTACTCTGTGAACAAGCTCTCTGCTGAGGTTATTTAAAATGTCGCTTATCATGGTTAAAAGTTTATATTGTGATGTGCAATTACATATCCCATTAATTTAAAACAAATCATCATCGCAGATTCATCCGTCCGTCCGTCCGTCAGCCACAACATTTAACCAGTTACCAGCTATAGTGTTTTCCCTCACGTCACTAAGTCGCTTTGGATAAAAGCATCTGCCAGATGAGTAAGTGTAATGTAATGTGAATGTTATGTTACAAGTTTGAATGTTGTGGCTGATCAGTGTATGTTTTTAATGGATACAGACTGGCAAAGGAATAATAACTGGTTTCATTATTGTCGGACTGATTTTCTCTGATTGCCACTTATCACCAACAGATTTTAATCAACTATCAGCGCAGGCTGAAGCAGAACACCCAGAGAGGCATCAAGCTAAGTAGAAATTAATCCATCACAGTTTTCATCTCTGGGAATAGCAAGAAAGGACGGAGCAAAATTGTTTTCCCTCAAATGCAGAACGAAGCAACAAAACAAATCACCTTTTTCGAGGTTCAACAGCGTTTGTGAGGATGTTTGTCTGCAAAATTAGATATCGATTTTCTTTTCTTTGCTGCTCTCTTGATGTTTGCGTCTGTCATTCATTAACTTTTCTTCAGCCTCGTTCTCTCGTTTTACCTACTTTCACCACACACCCTCTTCCACATTTCTTATACTCTCTTAATATTTATTTAGCATGCACTGCATTAATAAAGGGTCTTTCTGAGAGCAAGGTGAATGTTTGTCTGAACGACTCGTAGCTTAATTTACTTGCGTCATTCGGCAGCCATTTTTGATTTATACCACATTCCAGGTGGGTCGCCCTACTTTGGAGAAACCAATGTAAACAGAGGCAAACTCAACCAGTCTTTTTTTTTTTTTTTTTCGTGACAAACTCATTATGCTTGATTTCCCTGTAGGGCTGAGAGTCTGCAGATTTTCCTACGAACAGGGAATGACTGATTTTGCGGAGTAGTTCCTCTTCTCTGGTAAAATGTGGACCATGGCGTCTGTGGGAGAAGACGACGTACACTTTCACCCCTTTAAAACCATCTGCATGAATTAATTGTACTGTTTTAAAATGAACCACAAAATAAAAAGCTTCAGTGAAAGAAAAATCTGCAGACTCCCAGTTCCCGGTGGAAATACACAGTGTGAGACCTAGTTCCTGTGTGCACGACGTTACTGGTCTCTTCAGAATTTCTTTTATTCCATCTATCTTTCTTCCTTTCAGTCGAGTCTCCTTTTCTCTGACTCCACTCCAAATCCAAATCACTTGATCTCCCAGTTTTTTTGCTCTCTGTCTCCAGTCACTTCCTCTGCGTTTTGTGTTCCTTTGTATCCTCCTGATGTTTTCTAACACCGCACCAGCAGTGCAACATTCATCCATACGTTCCACCTACAGGCAATAATGTTGTCTTCAGGCCAGCTGGTTCCTCAAAACCTTTCTTTCATCTATAAATGCATGAGCAGCCTGTCAGGTGTGTGTGTGTGTGTGTGTGTGTAGAGACGGCGAGAGGAGAGAGCAGTAAATCAAAGTGCTGTGTGTTAAGCTCCTGCATGTCAAGCATGCTTCCTCCAGACACACACATACAGCTACATTCACAGCCGTGCACAGACACGCACAAACATAAACACATGCACACATCAAAACACACATTAACACACACACACACACACACAGCCGCTGCCTCCTTGTCTGACAGCTATCAAATGGAAGGCAAGTGTATCTCAGTAAATACATATATGTATATATAGACTATTTTAATCTATCAGGCGAGGGTGACAGGCCTATTTCCTACGCGCCCGAGATGCTGATGGTTTAGGGGAATTCGAAGCAGGATCAATTTGTCACGTCCACCCTGGTCTGCAGCTTGCATTACTAACCACTTCTTTATAGCAGGGCTTCATGCGCCTGCAAGTTAAACCATATCCTTATATTCTTTAACCCCAGCAATGACCATTACATCCACTCCGACTCTTATATCTTAGCTATTTACATTTAAAAAGGGGAAATCATCAAAATGTGACAACTGCTGTGATTAAATGCTGCACTGAAAAGTTTTGCGGTTGAAGCAGCCGTATGCAAGTCTTCGCCTGGCGACGTGAAGCGCGTTGGTAGGCTGTCCTCACCCTCAGTGTTTGGCCACGCTCCAACACTTGTCACTCATCCCGAGGAGCTGTCACTTACTCTGAGGTTTACGTAAGCAGCATCTGTAAAACCTCCCTAGACTGCAGATTCACTTTGTCCCCCAGCCCCAAACACACAAGCACATTGCACCTATTTATGTTTTTTTTTTAAACATTTATTTCTGCAGTAGTCGACTGACCGGTGGATGCTCTATTGCAGGAATATCACACAGTCGTACATGTCCACAACTGGAAGCTGCCAAAACAAACTGCTGTTTTGCTTTGGTCATGGGTCATTATCTTATGCTTTCAGACGGCAAAGTGCATCTTCCTGTTTTACACCTGTATGCAGACAGACACCAGCACAGCATGAAAAACTGCAGTCCCTTTATTGATTTCAGAGGGAATGCCCACACAGAGCCCCCCCCAAAAAAAACAAACAAACAAAAAACAAAAAAGCAGTAAATTCCTCTCCCATACTATCACACAGCATTGTGCAGTATTTTGGTGTCATATTAATGCATCTGTTACTCAAACTTCCCTTTTATTTCATATTTCATTGCCGTACCAGCACTTGAAACAACATGTCTGCAACAACCCTTTGATTTCTTTCTTCTTACAGCTGGGATGTTTTCAGTCTGATCTACTGTTATTCCTCTCCCTACCTGGATTTAAAGGCGTATCACAGAGATTTGTTGGAATCAGATACAAGTAAGAATGGTGAAGCAGTCAAGGCTGAGATATTCCTTTACTCCCTGGCATCGGTCTCCAGCTATGGAAAGTAACACCACTGTTAACTCTTGTCTCTATCATGTCTTTTCCTCTATTGAAGTTAGCACCAAGCCAGCTAACCGTGGCCTGTCTCCTCACTTTCGGATAGCGACTCACTGTAGCCCCCAATCTGCCCCGAAGACGCAGCGCCGCTCTCAGAGTGTATTCTAAACGCTTGCCTTGTAAACGCGAGTAAGGCTGAAGCTCTTGTCAAGCGACAATCACAACCACCCGCTGCCGGGAAGAAACCACGTTCGGCAGCAGAGAAAACAAATTTTATTTCTTTACAAAAGTTGTATTTTCAGACTTTAGAAAGCTCCTCCACAGCACCTGTTTTCACACTCTATACTGTTCATAACTACTACACTGTAGGTGTAACATCGATGGCGTTCCCCTTGAATTGTGCAGAGAATTACTTCTTGCGAACACTCGGAACAGAGCCAAACACTATAAAACAAATTTCACTTTTTTCGAGGATAAACTTGTTCCCCTGATGTACCTCGTAAAGCCTCTTCTAAATTGGACTAACTACCATGCAAGAATCACAGGTCCTTGCACATGGTTACATCTGTAGTTTTGTAGTAATGTAATATATGAATCTTGCTAAGCACCATCCCCTTGATGAGCCTTCACCATCTGCTGCAGTTTCTGTTCACCTTTTCAGACTCAATTTGAAGCTGTGCTTAGCAGCTACTGAAAAGCTTTTTTCCCCCTTCATTTATACTTGCATTAATACGACATTATAAGTATTGCATACGCTTGCAGTGCTTTAATGAAGCCAGCAGTGAAAACCCAAACTTAATTGCTAACGGCTTCATAGTAAAACCGGTTTTGGTGGTACAATGCTGTATGTATGAATCTGCCTCTGCTCCTAAATGTAGCCTTAAATCATATCAATCAAAATGAAGCTGCTAGGTAAACAGACAGGCTGACAGATAGATTGCCTCACTCAGCCTCTCTGCTATTCCACTCCTCCACAAACACAGTCATAACCTCCTGTCACAGCCCGGTGCACAACATCTCTTTGTCTTATTACCCACTTTTACAACTGGTTTCGTCTCTCTATCCCTACTTTCTGTTTGCCTCCCTCCCCCCTCTCTCTGCATCAGGACATTATGGAGTTGAAAGAAAGGCTCCACTGGCACTGCCTCAGAGGACACACGTTCCAACTGCTGCTGTCGTCGAGGCCAAATATATAAAATGCAGAAGGGCAGTGACAACTAATGTCCCGTAACCTCTGAAATTGGATTCCCCTCCAACCTCCCCTCAGTTCTGTGTCTCACTTTGCTTCATCTATCAATAGTGCCACATACAATTCAGCTCCCTGAAGAACACAACATCATAGAGAACAACTAAGTCAGTGTGTTTCAGAGCGAAAATGGCTTAAATGGCCAAAATGTAATAAATGTGCAGGACTATAACTTGGGGGTGTTGCTGCAGAAACTGATAGACAACTTGATTACTTTGCAGGCTGCAGTGACTCACAGTAAAGGGACAACAGGACTTCACATGCAGAAACTAAGGGCGAACAACGGATTTCAGAAGAAAAAGGATGCATATTTTAAACACAGTGAAGACCTTGTGGAAAAAGAAAGCAATTAAATCTTCATTTCTGCCTGACAGCACGGAAATGTGAAGATAAAGTCATTCCACAGAATACACAACATCTTTTTCAACATCTTTATTCTGGTGAGATTTGTAAGAGGAACAGAGGAACTGACACATTTCAGGAGTTTAATTCTTGGTGATTAAGGTGTCAATCACACAAGGTATGTTGTTAGCATTGGGGGTATCTTTTGTAAATGGACTCAAACCGACTCAAAACCACTTTTCTCCTTAAACACTGTAATTAGCATTTTATTTTCTTCTGTCTTCTTCAGTTGAAAAAGTTCTATCTGGACAAAAGCTGTGTGGCGTTGTCTAACCAGAAGAGCGCAGCAAAGAATCTGCCTGAACTGAACCATCAAATGCAACTAAACCACTGTACTAACTAAACTTTAGCAATACATATCAATACCAAAAAAAATGCCCAATAAACCTGCAGATGCCAACTCCAGTAACAAAACCATTTATTTCAGTTTGTTCAAACTTATCAACTGTGAGTGTTTATTGCCTTTCTTTGTCCCTTTGGACTCTCATTTTTTTTCTGACATTGTGCGTAACATCAACGAGAACAAGATTGTGAAAACAATTGTTGGGTTAATAGATGAAGAAAATTAGGTTTATCGTTAAATGTCTTATTGCTGTGTTTTGAAACACTTCTCAAACTGTACTGCACAAACCAAACAGCTTCAACAAGTGGCAGAAATAGGTAACTATTGCCTGAACCAGACAGTTTTAAGTAGGACACAGCATTATATTGTACAATTTAGAGCTTGGAAAGTGACCATTGTGTTGCACACAAAGTTCTTCCAGGATCTTTGACCCAAGACTTTCTCTTCTTTGAAGCCTCACATGCAGTTTTCTTTTCCAGGCGCTCTGTGCTCTGCCATAAACTTTGCCAAGTGTTTGTGTACTGCACTCCTCTCTTCTTCACTCCAGTCTCTTCTCCCTGACTGTGGGTGGCTCTACAAATGACAGAGAAGTCGATGTAGATTTGGAAACCTTTTAATACATAAACCTCAATGTAGATCTCTTGACTCTACATGCACGACTTAAAGGCATGTACTGAAAGTAAGTATTTGCACAGCTACACAGTTTTGAAATATAATAATGGATACTACATTGACGCTTGAGTTGAGTTTAATTTTACACACTAACAAGAGCATATCACCAAACATCTTTACAGTTTTCCTGGAAATGCGTATTTTAATGGATGTTAAGACTTATACTGTCTAACTAAAGAAGATTGTGCAGACAGGAAATCAGACAATGGCCTTTTGCTTGGAAATTTATGCACTGATAAAAAAAACAGAGCAGGTTCTTTCCTGTCAAGGTCCCGGAGCCTCGTTCCATTGCAAAGAGAAGCTTACTTATCTTAGCAGTTTGAAATGTTTCGGCAACCTGTTGTCTTAATTTAGTTGTCCTCAGGAGATCACCGTTGTCTGCTTGGCTTTTCTCTGCATATTTTCACAGATAGTCACATCCAGTGTCTGAAAAAACAAATCCCAACACTGGCAACAAATTTGAAACAACACATTGAGTTGAAGCGTCCGACGAGATACTCTCTGGTTGGCTTTTAAAAGTAATCTCTGCAGTAATATGCAGTGAATCATTTAGTTTGGGAAGTGTAGGATAGGAGGAGATTCTACTATAAAAGAGTAGCTCACAGCAGACTGTTTTTCTACAGGTACACCAGCTTCATCTCTCCTTTTAATCAATAAGTCAATGGAGTCCTTCATTCTCTGTCAAGAAAACAGTTACCTTCCGTCCTTGTTTTCTAAGTGAGTTAGTAGCTTGTTCAGCTCTTTCTCTAATGGCGACAGGGTTTCATAAATATCCTCGTTTGTGCTTGCTTTCTTGTAGGCTTCAAGAGTCAAGCGTGATGCTTACCCTTCGCGTCGTGTGTTAAAAACGTTGAGCTGTGCTAGAACCATCTCGTATTCTCTTCAACTCAGCTATTGCTTCATCTTCGGCCATTCTGAGAAGATTCCTTAGAGCCATCACATTTGTTTGGTTAGGGTGATGCCATAGTATTTATTCCATCTCTTTTCTTGCATATGACTGGACAGTTCTCAGGAAACAACAGTAGAGCACATCTCGGACGTGTTCTTATTGACTGTTTTATTGACTATTGATTGTATTTATTTTAATTATTGAGGAAAACGTCCTTGTCTTCCTCAGACACCTTTTGCATTGTTTCACATATTTTATACAAATACATTGTGCATTTGGTGGTTTTAACAACATCCCACTAAAACTGGTTCACCTTCAGGCAAGTAAAAGTCAATCCAAATCATCTTTATATCAGAGTGCAAGTCAGGCTGCAATTCATGTGGACTCTGATTTTGAATGTAGAAAGCTACACCACCCCCTCACAGAAGCTTACTTAGCAATTTGAAACGTTTTGTGTGTTGGTAAAAGTTACAGTGAACTCTGATGTCGTGGGCCATGAACTCTGCAACTTGATCCAGCTCTTGTTCACAAAGATCCAGGAGTCGGCAAAGTGTGGCAACATGTTTTCTTAATTCAGTTGACATCAGGAGTTGAGGGTTTTCTTCTTTGTTTTCTTCCACATAATTTGACAGACTGTCACGTCCATGTATGTTGGTCATCACACCAGGTCGTGGAACGAGATAGGGATTTTCAGAAGGTACACCAGCTCTCCTTTTAATCAGCCAGTCTGCAAGAAGATCAGCAAGAAAACAGGCACCTTGCTTCCTCCTTCTCACACGGACTTCTATATGAGTTAGTAGCTTGCTCAGCTCTTTCTCTAATGGTGACAGGGTTTAATAAATGTTTTCATTTATGGGATTTGTGCTTGTTTCCTTGTAGGTTTCAGGAGTCGGAGGCGTGGTGCTTGTGAAAGGTGATAAACTGTTCCAGAACTCTCTCGTTCAACATCAAAATATCAACTTATTTACATTTCACTTATTAATAAAACAAAGTACAAAGTAACAAAGCATGGTATGTTTACTTGTACTGCTCATTAAGACTAATTAGCCCTTTGTCATCATGATGCTTTGTCTTGTTTTTATTATGTGGAGCCTGGAAAGCAGTACTGTCTGGATCGTCCAAGTAAAATAAAGTTAATTGAATTGAATCTTGACCAAATAAAATCAGTGCAGTAGATTGAATCCACTCAGCAAACCATTTCCAGCAAACACTCACTTCACCCACACTCTGACTGTCCCAGCTCAGCTCACTCAGCGTGACCAGGTAATGATCCACACATGAACGCATTTAAGCATTTTTAACAGTGTAAGGACAGGGACCACTTTGACATTTGTCCTTGTCACCTCATCACTCATGTATATAACACACACACGAGCGGCCAAACATTAATATTTACAACAATATTAATAACATTAACCTTTCCATTTGATACAGTGCAGACCACTGCTACAGCTAAAAAAATATCATAATGAAATAATTTAATTTCAACGTTATCTCTATTCACCAGCCTTGTCTCTCTGTTAAAACTACTGTGAGGAACTTTTGTTCCCTTTTCTGGCAGTGAGAGTAATTACATAAACACTTGAAGTGTGCTTAGTTCCAAGACAATAATCTCTTATTAAGGTACAAGCTGCATGGCCTGAATATTTAACAAATACCAGCCTGTCCCTTCTCTTCTTCCAGCGTTCTCCATCGAGGAAAAGCTCCACCAGTGGTCACCTGTGTTTGTCCTTCCTGACTGTAACCCTTCCTCTGTACGCCGAGTTTCTTTTTTATATGGAGCATGAGAACTTCCTAGTTTTTTCTGCCGTACTCCTTCTCGCCGTGCTCCAGTTCGTCTTCATCACTACAGTTGCTCCCTTCTTCAGCTCATTGCAACATTGCTCGTTGACATAAAACATGTTGCTTCCGGGGCGCCAGCGAAGGAATGTCGCCACAAACGCTGGATTTAAAACTCCAGTATAAAGCGAAACACAGACAGATTTACCTCGTGCTGAGATCAGCGCTGTGTCAACTCGTTTAGGAAAGGCTTAAATGTGATGGAGGTGCGTTTAGGTAAAAGCTACGCACTCCAGCTTTGATTTTAAACGTTCTATGAGCTCAGTGAGTTCATATGTACAATACGCTAAAATAGTCAGTTCACCTCTTCAGCAGCAATCCTTTTTATTCTTTCTGTTTATTGTACCTGTTAAACACAACATTCTTGCAAATCAAGATATTAGCAAAAAAACAAACCAAATGGGCACTTTGGTTGAATTGGTGTACGACCTTATCAAATGAAAGCTACGTGTTATCAAGGTTGCTAGGTGATAGGAGCCACACTTTTTGACACAACTAAGGGTGTGTGTAGAAGGATAGAGCATATGCTCTGTGAATGACATTGTTGAGCTGTATGCTGTGACAGGTAAACACACACACACACACATACACACACACATTGTCCTTCCAAACCAAAGAGGGTGACGTGAGCACATTGACTGTTAGTATCTCAGTTACTAAAGACATCCCCATCATCCTGCAAATCAGGTTTGCAAATATTCCAATTAGAAAAAGTAGCAGAGGGACAGTGTGGGCGTCAGGGTTTTTGTGTCCAGTTGAAACCTGGCATCAGGTGGGAGGAGAGAGGCAATCCTGATGAAATGACCACTGAGTGTGACACGAGAGAGGCTAATTCTGCATTTAGATGTTTTGGCCCCTTGTTATTGCTGAACTGTTTCAGTTTTGAGAAAAGCTATTATGGCATAATGGGCAATGTGCATCCCATAAAAACAGACGCGTTGTGACGTACATGAGGAGCAGATTTGAAAAAATTCTGCCTCCCTGTCCATCCAATAATAATAATACCAATAATAATAATATTTATAATAATAGGGAAAAACATGGAGCAGAATGAGTTTGTCCGTAAAGCCAGAGACATTTTATATTTTGATAGATAATCAGTATAAAGAGAAGATATAAGATGATATTAGTAATTTAACAGTTGAACTTTATAACATATGAAGGATCAGGCAGTGATATGTTTCACTGGCTCAGACAGTGGTTGAAACTGACCGTGTGTTTCTATTTTCTCATCTTTGTTCCACCAGTGAAGCAGCAGATTTACATTAAGTCAGCAGGATGGCTTCAGGCAAGGTCAAACCGAGGCTCATCAGTGTGTGTGTGTGTGTGTGTGTGTGTGTGCGTGTGTGTGTGTGTGTGTGAGTGATTTAAGCGTCCCGTGGGTGGGCACTTAAGTGTTGATGATTGAGTCGGTGCTTCTGTGTGATTGGGTGTGTGTTTGTATATGTATGAGGCTGCTAGGTGATTTTAAGTGGCGTATTAACACATTGGAATTTCACACTGCTCTGTCATAAATGTGATTGCTATAATTTATGGCACAGCCGGATCAGTTGTTTCCCTTCCTGCATGTATATATATAATAATAATAATAATAATAATAATAATAATATACATATCATCACCATTTCAATCCTTCCTTTATTGATCCATCACTTCATTTAGAGATTGATGCTATTGTTTACATTTTGTAAGGAAACATAATAGCCGCCTGGATTATGTTCCCCGGCAATGTTTTATTTCTAATTCAATCTTGAACTTGCAAACACATTATATAAACCTGTGGGACTGTATTTGGTGGCTTCTTCATCATCATTGTCTTGTTGTGTGTGTGTGTGTGTGTGTGTGTGTGTGTGTGTGTGTGTGTGAGTCTGTACAGTGAGTTCTGCACTCAAATAATCTCACTTTAATCCAAACAGCCAGTCTGATTCACCCAGTTCTCATATCTGAATGACAGCTGCAGATTTTGGATCTAGATTTGAAAGGACATATGCACATGTAACGGGTTCATGCTCGCTTGAAGGGGGGGGGGGGGGGGGGGGGGGTTACTGCCCAGTAAAGATGATAGACAGCTGCATTGCTGTATTTCTCTTAGGATATCTCATTATACCACTGATAGAAATAGAAAATGGATGCAGACATTAAACTGTCCATCAGCAATGCTCCATCATGATAGCAGACATAAAGTGCATTGCTTCTGTAAAGACCACAGAGCTGTTATGTAAATCCTATTTCAGTTTTATTTTTTTTCTGCTGTATGTACACAGGTTTGCAGAAAAGCTTTCAGACAGTCTGTAAAAATGTGTTGCGTAAAAGCCATAACACCTATTCCACCCTGTCATTATGGGTAATTTAGTGATGCTGATTCCATAACGCTCAGCTGATGTTCTTCTTCTTCTTCTTCTTCTCCTTTTTTTTATTTATTTATTTTTACATATAATTACCGTTAGACTGGCGAAATGCTGCCCGCAGCTCACATCACTGTGATGAAAGGCATCAAATGAAACACAGTGGGATAGTGACTGTTAAACCCTCTCAGGTACTGAGGGATTGAAAACATAAGCAGCTGGTCTCCTGTGAAGTGTTTCAGCTGATTATGAGAGATGCTCAGACAAACAATGCACAGCACAGAGTGTGTTTGTAAAGCGTCGGCCCTGATCTTCCCCAGTGACTTCCGAGAATCTTTGGTGAAACGCTTCTCACTGTTCCAGTTGGCCAGTGTTTTTATGATTTCCACTGCTGCTTTTGCATTTGTTGTTTGTCGACAAAAGGCACAAACGCACAAAAATATATTCATGAAGAGGTTGCTCAACAAAAAGGTAATTTTAGAATATAAAGGAAATAACTATTCCTTAAAGCTTCTATGAATTATGTTTATCTCTTTTCTTTCCAAGAGTTATATAAGAAAATGGACATGATTCTTACGTCTGTGTGCTAAATTTGGAGCTGGAGCCAGGACGTAGTTAGCTTAGCTTACCATAAAGACTCAAAGCAGGGGGAAGTAGCCTGTCTGCCTCTCTCCCAATTCTAAAAATGATGCCTAACATCACCTCTGAACATGATTGATTAACATGTTGTATCTTGTGTTTTCAATTCCTACACATACAGAAATGCCCTGACTACCGTACTTCTAGTTTCTTCAGCACTGGGTCTTTTTTTACTCCCAGAATTTGAATATGAATTATAATCTCATGCAAACACTGAATCTTTTTTGGCAAATGTAATTATCCCCACCACACGCACAGTGTTGTGATCTCAGTCAGCAGCAGCACAGCTCCTCTCTCTCTCCTCTGGCTGGAAGCCACTGGGTGTTTTTGAGTTTACTTGTAGAGGTGTTGTTTGCCAGTTTGCTAACCAATCTTAAAGTAATGTTGCCTTCCCATAAAGATTTGCTAACTTGCTAAAACAGCTGTTTTTGGATTAGCAAAACACGTTAATCCAAAGGCAGTCAAACGGCAGCATGTCATTGGTTGACAGGGTGGGACATATGAAATTGAGAGTCTTATTGCGTTATATTGCATCATATTTTGTATTGTCACCTGGTGCCTGAATTTTGTGTTTTTTTTTTTTTTTTTTACATAAAGACATTTCCACATAAATTGATACACAAATCGGTACAAATTGGTGAATAAAAAGTCACCAGAATTCAGGAAGTGTGGAGTTTTTGACACCCCACACCTCTGCGTTCATGCATATCACCACTGGGGTTTGGCGAGGCAGTTTGATTGCAGGCTGAGAGTCTGAGTTAAAGATTTATTCCACTTTAACAAGGGGTGTATGGTGGGTGTTTAAATTAGTGCTTTCTCTCTCTCATGTGAAGCTCAAATTAGGCCACAGTCTTGAATGTGCTCCTGGGTTTAGGTGGAGGCTTGTCAACTTCACTGCATGCAGAGAGATTTGTTCAGATATAACGAGGGCAGTTGTAGGAGGCCAAACTGCCAGTTTAGTATTTCTTGTTAAGCTCTTGTGTTTGTTAACAAGCAGGCATTTGCTCTTGTAAAGAGAGCAAATGATTACAGTTTTATAAATAAATACATTCAAATAATTTGTCTGTGAGGATTTGGCTGAGTGAATGGATTATATTCATCAGCATCATTTCATCAGATTTAACAAAACTGGGTGTTGAGCAACCAAACTCCCTCTCCCTTCACCTCAAACTGTGACTATATCTGATCATAACTACAGCTAAAACCAGTAAATCAGTGAAGATACAATCTGATATAGACATACAGTTATTACAAGATACAAATCATCTAAATCACATTGCCTATATAGTAAAATAATGTCTGAATGGATTGACATTCTGAGTAGTGATGCATTAGCATCACTGACCCCTGCAGTTTGATGATCTCCTGGTGGATTTAATTCAGTTAATTCATTCATCAGCAGCTCTCTGATGGTATCTATGATGCTAATAATACAGTGAACAAAACCTCCAAACAGCATTAGCTTAATTAAAATGTTTATTTTGTTGATCTGCTGAAGTGAGACTATGTTTAGACTCAGCCAGAGAAATAACATTGGACTATAGGTGGAAGTGATGTTTACTTTTCTCCCACACTGTCTTTAACTATGCATTGTTCATTTAAAAGAGAGAAGAAATGAAAGAAAACACTTGACTGGACACACACACTGCTGTCAGTCTGTCTCTGATATTTAGGCGGGGGGCTTGTCATGAACACTGAGGGATTTGCTGTTTTAATGAGGATTGTTGAAGTTGTTCTAGATTATTCTTGTCACCTCCCCTTTTCATCCAAAGGTCCTTAGTAAGACAGAGCTAGATTTAATAGATCAATCAATTTTTCTTGTCAACAAATTCCACTGAAGATTTATGTCATAGTTGGTAAGTTGGAAAATATTGCTGGTTTAAATGGATGGACAGTTTTAATAAAGCACTTTTCTCTTCATTTCGACCACTCAAAGCGCTTTACAGTACTTACAACACAGTCACTCACACACATATACATCCCACCCATACACACACTTAGACACTAATGTAACAGCCATCATGGGGCAACTTGGCATCAGCTGTTTGCTTATTCCATTATTTTCTGTAATTTATGAAATTAAAGGAGAGACGATTTAAAGACGAGACGGTTTTTGTAACGTGTATCTTGTTCTGGGGGAAAAAATCAGATGCTTGGCATTTTATTTAAATAGGGACGCAGTGGGGAGACGTCCTCCTGCTGTGTGTGTGTGTTGATGTGTGTGTGTGTGTGTGTGTGTGTGTGTTGATGTGTTTGACTGTATCCAGCCGTGAGTACAGTACATTCCTGTCTGTGTGCTTATTTTAATTCATCTCTGCGGTGAGATTATTTCTGCAAGTGTGTATTCTTGAGCTGTGTGGTGTCGCAGTGAGGGGTTCCATTGTTGGATATTTACAAAATGGACGAGGAGAAAGTAAACACACACACACACACACACACACACACACACACACACATCTGGTTAATTATCAGCAGGAAACCTCCCATCTGTTTGCTGTCAAAACAACAGGCATCACAGATCTTCACACACCATACGAACATACTGTACACACAGTTTCACATCTCCACAGGTACAGATACCCCACACACACACACACACACACAGACACACACACGCACACACACACAGACACACACACACACACACACACACACACACACACACACACAAACACTACTGTCAGTTATAGTGACAGTAGTGACAGGGAGATAAAAGTATTCATGAATCCATGACGCAATAATAATTTCACCATCTATCGACGCAACTTGACAGGCTTTGTTCTTCAAGACACACATACACACACACACACACACACACAGGTGACATGAATTTGGCTTTGACAGCTTCTCAGTTGCAGTAACAGCCTAAAATATGAAGGCTGATAAATCATCGGCCCTTAACATTTTCACTAATTAGCAGCACCATCAAGCTGGAGGCTCGTTCACAGCGTCTCCGGCATCTTCTCCAAAACTTCAGAAACTTCCCTTTAACCTTCACCCTCCTTCCATCTGTATCCGCCCTGTTCGACCAAAGCAGATCTAACAGCTGAAACCAACGAGGAATCTCAGCCTCCACCCGCTTTCACCTGCTCAGTCTGTTTCAGGCTGAGAACAGCTGCTGCACACGATCAATCAGTCATGAGAAATGCGATCGTTATCAGAGTTCAGCTCTGGAGGACATAATGGACTCCAGCCAAGTTTTGAGGCTGTGTGTTGAATGAACTCGTCAACAAAGAGAAGGTGGACACATCTGGACATTTCATGCTGATGGGGTTCCAGCTGTGTGTTTGCTTGTCCCACCCGTTGACACGGTTTAACTAGACTAAAGCTCCTTTTGCACTGATCAAAAAACCTGCTAAGACCCGCTAACATCGGGCTTTGGTCGGTGGTGGAAAAGGGTACAATTGGCATTCTGTCTGAGGTCAAGGCCCCTCCTTCTCCATGACGTCTTTCAGAGCACACACACAGTAAACACACCTGTCACCTGCATGGTGCTGTTAAACCCGAAACACCATGGCTACACTTCACACGGGGATGAAAGAATGAGACAATCACTGATCGAAGCGTCTCACACGGAGGCTCTGACACTTACAGGAGCAACAACCCGGGGATGAGACACAATGGATCCATTTTAGCAGTCTGCAGCTTGCTCTTTCTCCCCTGCGTGTGTGTGTGTGTGTGTGTGTGTGTGTGTGTGTGTGTGTGTGTGTGTGTGTGTGCTCTGTAGTGCCTGTGATGACATTGCTCTCTGCAGTTGTGTGTGTCCTCAGCCTGAGCAGAGAGGCAAACTCGGCTGGCAGTGTAAAAGGAGTGAATTGCCTTTGTAGTGGGTTTACCCATCTCGAAAGAATTGACGTATTTTTTGTAATTTTGCTGTAAAAGAGTGTAACAAACAGATCTTATGGTTGAAACAGAACTTATGTTATTAAAACTTCAATTTACAGTCGTACCGATTATTTTGTTTTCATATTTGTGTGTCATTGCAAATGATGTGTCATATTTTGCAACGTCCTCACTCCCATTATTTCCCAGTTTTTTTTCAGCCTCAGTCTTTTTCAACATCTTGAAGCTTAAAACATTGAGGTAATTTTTATTTACTGCGTTTACGCTCCTCTGTCTTAATTCTCACTCTCCTTCATTCACCCCTTTATTTGTCTCATAATATCAATTTCTTCAATTTATTTGTCCTTGTATCCATCTTATCGCTCTTTCCTTGCAGTATATCCCTCCTTCACTTCCAGTATACCTCTTTCAATCCTGTCGTTCTTCTACTTGTTCTGTCCTTCCATCAGTCTTTGCTTCCAGATATTCATTTTGTTTCTCATTATTTTTAAATGCCAGCTGTCTTATTTTGCAGCAACACATCTTCTTTACTGCCAAACAGTTTTGTGTCAGTGAGAAAAATGAGAGGTCAATAATCATTAGGCTTATGAATAGTGCATAATGCGGTGCGTGTGTGTGTGTGTGTGTGTTAGTTTGACTGGCATCTGGGTAGACCATGATGAAAAGGCAGCTCAGTCAGTTGAATAATGCATGTTGTCAGTGACCATTCATTTACATCAGTGATTACTGAGCAGCATGTCAGCTCTGCTCAACTTCCTTGGCTAAAAGTCATGCATTTTCCTTTAACTCTTTAAAAGTAATCAATGCAGGTGACCTAAAAAAAACCCCCACCTTCTGCTTAGATTTATAACTCGGCCACTAACGAACACAGAGACGCCGTACGCATATTAGTAAAATCAATACAACTCACCTCACCTTTTCTTCGGTAGGAGAGTTATCCACTTAACTACTGCATGAACGTCCACAGTGCAAACAGGAAATTGGCTTTTCGTGCAAATTTCCAAATTCACCAAAACTTCAAGAAATATAAGTTACAAAATGGTCGACACGGTCGTCCAAAAAACAATCATAATATGATGATGAAAAAACTGTGACATTTTTATTGTGAAATTCTCTAGTCCATCCACATTCACACACACTGAGACAGTTAATTCTCTTCAACCTGTGGTATCCACTGGTCTTTAGTCCGGGAGGAATTTGTGATGAAGTGCTGTAATCTTTTTTTCATCTTTGTAAGTGCTATAATCATCTCTTTATTGTTTTTATTTTTCCTTCTGGTTTGACCGCTTCTGCTTTGTTCGGGTGATTATTAGTTGTTTGGCCTGTGGGCATAGACAAATCTACAACACCCAACTCCACCATCTCTGAGCTCACAGCTGAACAGTTTTTTGATTTCTTTCTGCGGACTTGCACGACCCACATTTAAAGGCGTCAACACCAATGGTAGAAAGTAATTAGATACATTCACGAGACCGGGGGAACCTGGTTAGCATGTTAACTTCAGTAGATGAGAAGAACTGATGTATCTAAACTAAACATACTAAATAAACACACTGTAGGTTTTATAATGGCTTCCCTTTAGTTTCTCACAATGATGTTTTGGCCCTTTACTTTGCAGTGTGAACACTTGTTTCACACGATGGCTTTGACTTTGGGTCCACATGACCCCCGGGCCTCTGTGCCCACGCTCTGTAGACCTGTTTAGTAATCCATCCAAGACTTTATTTGACAGACTTCAGGAAGCGAGTCTAAACTTGATTCGCTCAGTTGGAAATTGTTATGTGACTAGAGCTATAGGCAGTGTTTCTTTCAACTGAGAAAAAAAATCCAAACACTTCCTCAAAATTCAACCAGATATCACATCTATTTCTGCTGCAGTGGGTATAGAAATGGGTCTTTCTGCCTCCAAATATATTTCACCCTATAATGCTCAACATCAGTGGTTCTAGAAAGAAAGCATGTGCTCTTTGATCCTGAAAAACCATTGGTGTTTGGACTGCAAAACACTATACATAACGAACGATGAAGTCATTCAAAGACAATGTTGTTTTTATAGATTCACTGTGTGCAGACATTTCACCATTTCTGCATTGTGTTCCTTCCATCTAATCAATTTTTAAAACATTTATAATACAGTTTTTGACTGTGTCAGAATGTCTACGGGGAAATATTCATACCACCGAGGTTTGATCTTTTGTGTTGCTCACATCAACTCAAAGCTTTTACTGCTGAGCTACGGGTCGAAGTTTGGACTGAAATGCCTCATGGGTTCGTGACCCTATCAGTGCAGAGGGTCACTGAAAATGTCTATATCTTTAAACAGCGTGTCACACAGATATTAATAAGAAATATATTTTTTCAAACATGTTTTGGAAGTTTTAATTTTATTGCTCTTGCAACTGTTTGTCCAGAAAGAAATTTTTTATGTGATTATTAATCTGTGATGCTGCTGTTTGGAGTGTAATGAGAGGAAGTTCCGCTTTTTCCGGAGTGCGCAGTGAAATGCACATTTTATTTACCACGCCATGAATAATCGATTCTCCTCACGGAGTTTTGAGACTGAAAACTTATTAATAGATACCGACACGCGACGGAGTAAACGTCAGGTTTTCTTTTTCCATTACTCGGTGAGTTGAGACCCTTACATCAGTGAAGTTAGTTTCACGAGTGAAATGCTAACAGCAAGTGCCGTTGATTAAGCTAGCTACTCATGGGAAATGTAGTTAAAGCTGTAACAATGACGAGCCTCTGTGAAGAGCCCTGTATTTTGTTGCTTAGGTAAGAAATTCCTTATCAGTAATTATTTGAGAAGGATAGTGTGTACACTGTTTAAAAAAAAAAAAAAATCCTAATGTTAAAAATTGTTGTAATGATGCTAAGAAAGAAGTCAGACATGGTTTAGATTTTTTTTTTCTGACTGCTTTGTGCAGGTCAGGTGTTTTTGTGTGTTCTTCTATGATGAGCGGTGATTGTCAGAGGAGTCTGTCCAAGGATGGTGAGCGCCCACACTGGTATTCATCATGCCAAGGTGAATTTGAACTGCCTTGGACTGACAGAGCTGCAGTAACTGCCTGAGCGGTAAAAACTTTTCATACCTGCCCTCCAACACTTTGCAAGGAGACAAAGAGGCTCATGATTGAGATATTCGTATTTCATATGGTGTGAGCAAACACCATAAAGACCGAATTAAGCCCCTCTGGCGTGTCTTTATCTACTTTTTCTATGGGCCCATTTTCTTTTGTGTACTGTTTTATATTTCTTCTGAATGTAAACCAGTGGTTATAATTCATTTAAAGGGTATCTAGTTGTAATGTTTCCAAGGTTTTCCAATACACAACCATTCAACTAAATCCCTTATATTGGTTTTCATTAGTCGTTCATTCTGCTCCAGTAGTCGAATCTTAATAACTAGTCCAATGTCATACCGAGCCTCATAATTCAAGTTCGGACATTTGAAGTGAGTGTTAACAGGATTCTCAGCAGTGGTGCTCTCCTACCTTCCTTCCTTCTTTCCTTCATCACTTATATTATTTCTTCAAAATTTCATTCTCACCTTCATTCATTTTCTCTTCCTTTCTTCCTGACACTTCCTTTTTTATCTTCCTCTCCTCATCATCCTTCCTTCATCTCTGTCCTTCATCCATCCTTCCCTACATTCCTCCCATCAGTGCCTTTACTCCTTCCCCCTCTCTCTCCTCTCCTTCATTCCTTCCCTGGTTTGTTCCAGTCATTGTTATTCTCTATACCACTAACTGCGAGACATGTAATTTGATGGACAAAGTGGCTGCCATACTGTGTGCAAATGCCTGTGTGTGTGTGTGTGTGTGTGTGTGTGTGTCTGTGTGCAGGTGAAGTGGTTGTTGTAAAATGTGTATGTGTGTGTTAGTGTGTGTTGTTGTGGCACTTGAACAGCTGCAACAAGGCAATTCCTCTTCTGTCGCTGGAGTCCATTAAGTCTCCACCTTTTACACTCGAGGTCTGTGTGTGTGTGTGTGTGTGTGTGTGTGTGTGTGTGTGTGTGTGTGTTTGTGTGTGTGTGTGGTTGGCTGTTTTTTTTATTTATTTTTTGTTAGTGAGTGTTCTGACAAATGCACTTTACCGGTGCACAGGTAGGCAGGCACTTGGACTGAAGGGTGCATTTGTTTGCTTGCAGATGCATGTGTGCAAATGTACTAAGACAGGTGGTATGTGTGTGTGTTCTCAGTCCTAGCTGTGCACTGACGTGTGTTTTATGAACTGACAAGTATTTTTCGGGCAGAGTTTGGAACCCTCTGTTCCTTTCAGAAATACTTTCTGCAAAAACAACATGAAATCCCAAAAGGTTTTTTACTTTTTTTTTTAAAGATAAATTTTCAGGTCATTGAGACAGCGCTTCTCACAATTACACGTCAAGATCCATGTCAGGCCTTATGTTCACTGAGAAGTAATTCACGATTAACCCCTAAAATGCTTTCTTAGGTTCAGGGAAAGATGATGACTTACTTACTTATCATTATAAGCCTGGCGCTACCTTAGCATGAAACATAGATTGCTAATGCAGAATAGTCTTTGTCTGAATGTGCTTTGTAGGAAACTGGGTTTCAGGGATGAAGAGAAGAATACACAGTCTGCATTTGTAAACTGAGACATACAGTATTTTCCTGATTGTTAAACTGTGTGATATTTCAGTCAGGAGAGATTTCATTCTGAGTCGATGAATAAACATTTATTGCCATGTGAAAAACGAAGAAGAAAAGTGAGAGATGTGAGAGCCTCTGGTGATTAGACCCTATTGTGATGTCATCATGTATGATAAGAGGGTGAGGCTGTGTGAAGTATAGGAACCCCCCACAGGGCGGACACTAGACGCTGGTGGTGGTGGTGGTGATGGAAAGAAGAGAATGCTAGAATCGTAATTCAAAGCCTACACATTTGGTACCTGAGGTGAGGCTCCCGTTAAACCCTTGTGTTGACCATAAATCTGTCTTAAGTCTAAATGAAAGTGTGTGTTAATTTCATCTGGATTTTATCTGGATGTGAGACATTTGAAATGACAAGTGTAAACAGGGTCCGATTTGACACCATTTAGTTGGAATTGATAATAAATATTTGCGCATGTTGTTCCTTGTTGTCTTTAAGCTTGGTTTTTCTCAGATAATGTGCTCACCTGTTGCACTGGATGCAGCACCTCTCTTTATTCATTTCTTCCCACATACTACACATATTACACGTGTTCTTTAACACTGAACTGTTTGATTTCCACTGACCTCTTCACTCAGATATGCAGATCAGCTTCTAATGTCTGTGTGATAAATATCAAAATTATTTATATATGCTAATGTGTGCTAATATTCAAGTAGCCGAGACATCTTCAAAGTCCTTGTACTGTGCATAACAATATTCTCGAACAGTGTTTTGCGATATCATCAAATCAGCTGAGGCCGATTTTGTGCAAGCCAATGGGAATATCAATGAAAGTTCAGCAGGTAATGTGATTGTTGTTATCATTGGCATAAGGGGATACGACTCGGTTCTAATTAGCAGAAATTAATTCAGATGTAAACCTCAGTGTCTGACAGGAAGTCAACAGTGTGTCAGGTCACATCTGTCACATCCGCCTGTTTTAATTTGAACCAAACACACCTTCAGTCAGAGAGTGACACTAATCAGTGTTGGTGTAGTGATAAACCATTCCTTAAATATTAAAGCTGCCCCACTCTTGTTAGGAAACTCATGTCAGCAGTTTTATTTATGAACACTGAACTTTGGTTCTTGTAGCTCTAAATGAGCCTGTTAGTATCTTCTTCTGTTTTCTTGTAGTCTAAAAGAAAAGCAGACTAGTCTCATCAACACTGGTATTCATATATTTCATCCCCCCTAATGGCTGTCTCACTTTACCTCATTATGCGACATATCATAATATATAATAGTGAGTATGTGACCCAGGGCTCTCTGTACTGTACAAACACTGCTTCATCAGCAAGTCCAGAGCTTTAGCACTTTTCCTTTGGTAGCAAATTAAAGTAGATTTGTGAGACCTGTGAGGCCTCCTCTGCCTGTACATTCAGACATGCGGTGATTCTCTGCAGATGTGCAAAGACACTCTGGAATAATAACATACACGGTATATAGAGAGTTATTAGTAAGCAGATTTAATCTTGTTAACAGAACCTGGCATTATTGAGGAGTGGCTGCTATAGTCGACTGTCTCCTGACAATTCAAATCCCTGTTAACAGCTGTGAGAGGCCACAGCTGCACTGAATTAAGAGACAATGTCCTTTCAAATGATCTGAAGTTACCCCTGCATGTAAACAGCATGTTAACAGCAGTTGTATTTGACCCCCACTGATCAGGATTACACTGAATATGGCAGATTGTTGTCATGAGGGCCCCAAACTACATTAAGCAATAAGAATGATAAAGGTAAACTCTTCACAAACTCACTGACCCTAAAGCTGCATTGAGCTTGACTCATTTAATGCACAGCAGCAGGATGGGGGGAAAAAACCACATAGTGTTATGGCAAAAAAAAAAGTTTAACCTTAATCTTCTTTTGCTGCAATGTGATGTCTCCTGGCAAGGTTCTGAAGGGACCGATCAAATACACAAGAGCACACAATCCTGGTAGACTACTTTGTAAGGTGAACGCTGTATGTCTCCAGTTGACCTTGCAGTTAAAAGATAAAATAACTGCGGCTCTTTCTGCCTTGTTCTTCATGTCCGAGCATCACAACATCACAGCCCTCTTGTGTTGTTTTAAGATACAACTAAACTAAACGCTATGGGAGAGTCAGAGATGTTGATCAAGCCGCCCATTCACGCCTAATAAGAGAGTGTGTGTGTGTGTGTGTGGACCAGCATGTTTTACAATCAAGTCAGAAAAGTGGTGCAGTGACGTTAGTGGCTTCAACCTCTACAATTCAGGTGACTGACTTAGATTCTGCTGATTTTCCCTGTTTACTCAAATACAGTTCTGGTGCGAAAACGAGCAGGAAAATATCTCTGGCCCACAAAAATAAAACACAAACTGTTGCAAAATGATGTAAACTCTTCAGTGCACATGATGGTTTATTTATGTTACATCACAGTTTCTGGGTTATATAGTCTTCAACATTCATTAAGTTCATCTTTGTTGGTTGCAAATGTGTGACTGTACAGTATAGCTTTGTGTCTACACTAAGGAATGTTATGAAACATCAGCTTCAGTCATGTTTCATTGTTTCCCCCCGATCAGAATCGTATCATACAGACTGTCTGACCCATGAGAACACTATAAGCAAACATTAACACAAAAACCCTCCATAGAGACAGAGGTGAGCAGCTTTCCTTGGACACACACGCAGCTCCTGTCCACATTTTTATTCAGTGAATTATGAGGACATGGTGACTTTGTCTGGATGTGAGGACAAAGTCACACACACACACACACACACACCCACACACACCGTATCTGTCTGAATACATTTACACACATGCACAAACAAACAAATACTTCCGTGCCCTCTTACCTGAGCAAAAGTAAAGTTCTTTTGTCAGAAAAAATGACTCACATGTACACACACACACACACACACACACACACACACACACACACACACACACACACACACACACACACACACACACACACACACCAGTGACAGCTCTTGAATCTTGGAGGAGTTATGTCTGCTTTGCGTCTGTTCTTGTTTATCTGATATGACAAACAGTCCGATGACAGTTAAATGGCTGTGGACATAATCAAAAGGAAAACAGTGTGTGTGTGTGTGTGTGTGTGTGTGTGTGTGAGAGAGAGAGAGAGAATCTTTTTATGCTTGCAGCCACTCAGACCTCCTTGTGATCCATATGTTTGTATGTGTCCATGTGTGACTCTGCCATTGACCAATAATAAATGACTGAACAAATGACTGACTAAATAATGGTTGTATGTACTTCAACTAAAGACTTGAATAACGTTCAATAGATGTTAATGGTTCTTCAAACCTCAGATCCTCAGGCAGAGAGTTTTAAAACTGGAAGCCGCTTACAGCAAAAGCCCAGTCACCTTTGGTCTTGGGCCGAGACTTGGGAACAGATGGAAGAGCCCTGCCTGAGGATCTGAAACCGCTCTGGCTCACAGGGCTGCTGCTGTTCAGCAATATAACCAGGAGCCAGGCCATGAAGTGCTTTAAAAGTGATCAGTAAAAATTTCAAATCAACTCCAATACTAACTGGAAACCAATGAAGAGAGGCTCTAGGAGTTCTGAGATCTTGTCTCTTTGCATTAGTTATAAGCCGGTCAGCTGTGTTTTGAACAAGCTGAAGGTGTGACAGAGTTTTGTCTTGTCCCTGAATTCAGGAAAAGGCAGTAAATCAAGATGTGACAATATGAAAGCATACTAGTTACTCAGTTGGAGGAAGCATGACTGCACGAAGGTCAAAAATTACACACAGGGTTCAAGCTGTCAGTGTGACATTTGCTGACAATGAAGAACATTAAAGCTACAAATGACCGTCACATGGGAGCGTCTATTCTCCTTTTAAAAAGATTATCTGCACTAGTGAATATGTAGTTGTTTATTCCTTGAATAAGATACAATTATATACTTGTTTGCTGTGTCTCATACTTCAGTCAGTACACTCACATATAGTACACTGTGTACTAACTGGTGCAGTGCATGAAGTCCGTCCAACAGGGTTGTGTTGTCCCAAATTAACACTCACCGGAAATGGCAATCGTTTGGAAATACATTGGTGGTCGCTTCTCTTCCGCCACGTAACCAAGATGGCAACTTTAGACGTCGAGAAGTGTCCATTGTTATACAGTCAGGTTTTTGACCATTTGGACTGCATCATCCTGGTCCTTGTAGTGCACTGCATGTTGCCGTGCTTCATACTTCCATACTTCATGCACTCAAAACAGCAGGTGTGACTCTGGACGTATGCAAATTGAGACGCTGCAGTTGTCTTATGGAGTATTTGGGCTCATTCTAAGTGTGCAGGATATCTGACAACTAGATAGTGCTATATAAAGTTGCCAGATAAGAGCTAACCTCAACCATCAAGTGAGCATATTCTGTTTGTAGGAAGGCACAGAGTGAGCAGCATCACTGGGGCAGAGCAGAACATACGGTAGATTTGGATGTGTGGCAAGAAAGGGTTGAACGAGAGGAAGTCAAATTATCAGAACACAAAATAACATAAAGGAACTGAGTTGTAGTAACTGAGGCTGGGTAGTTGTGCTCTGAGAATAGAACCAGCACTGGTAGAGAAACACAGGTGAGGCTGATCAGAACTCACTTCAGTCTCTTTCCGTCACTATTTCAGGTAACTCGGAGCGAGGCTTTTAAAGCTCTTACTGCCCTGCAGACATGATGTGCTGAATGAGGTCCTGGTGGGATTTCAACCACTAACCGTGGCAGCTTTGGTGGCTTCCTCTGCCCGGTGCACTGGAGAACTGAAGCTGATGAAGGTGTGGAGGAAATGAATGAAGAGGAGCAGTGATGGGGTCAGTGAACCATCTGAAACTAGATACAGTGCTTTACAAGGTGTTAGTAACTGTCTCAGCGATCTCTGCTGATCAGAGAGTGTGTGTGTGTGTGTGTGTGTGTAGACAAGAAAACACAGTAGTGATCTTAACTGAGGGTGTTATCGAGCTCTCTCCTTGGTAATCTATATGCATTCTTGTTTTTACTTATGCACGTTTGCATGAATGTGGGTTTGTTTTTGTGTGTGTGTGTGTGCGCATGGTGTGTGTTCAGTTAGGGTTGTAGGCCAGCGAATGAGAAGATGGATTATTGATCCTCAACTCCCACAGAGCGGAGAAAAAGCAACCAACAGCTCCATCCTCATTCAGCCTGAACACACACACACACACACACACACACACACACACACACACACACACACACATATCAGTTAAACAGCAGAGGTGCAGATTTAGTAAACGCAGCAGACATGTAGCTTCTCTGTGTCAACCTACTGTCAGCGAGTTGTGATGATTTGTGAAATAATGTATGAAGGTGAGAATGATGGTAAACGGAGGAGCCGCATGTCAAAAGTAATGTTTCCGGTGTCGGCAATGACAGAAAAAACAAACAGTGCTTCAGTCTCGTATTCATCTTCATCAGCCACCATCAGAATCATTTGTGGCTGGTGATGGGCTGTTTCATGAAATCCTTTATGGAAATGATTAAATACAGATTTCCACTGCCCTCGGTAACCTCTTCATCCGCCTTTCACCACCTGTCTCATTACTTCTCCCTCTCGCCTCCGCTCATACCTTTCTCATATTCCCTACTTCCAGAAACAGCAACCTCTGCAATTTCATTTCGCTTGTGGCCACCCTCCTCGTCCATCCCTCCACCTCTGCAGCCCTGCGTGAATTCATTTCTGTGTTTCAATCTCTCACTGTCGATTTATTTATTTATATTTTTCTCCAGTTCACATTATCTCTTCCTCTGCTTTCTTTCCTTTCCTGATCGATCTTTTCCTTCCCATTCACACCTTTTCCCCCGTGTGAATAAGTCTTTACTTTACTGGAATCTTTATTTCCTGCTTTGTTTTATCCTTTTAAAATCATCTCCTCCCTCCTCAATCATTTCTTTCATCCCTTTATTCTACCCTATTTCCTCCATTTTCATTGGGCTCATATCCCCTCTTTCTCTTCCATTTCTACTCATCACCTTTTTTTCGGTATCACTCTCCTCCTTCATTACCTTCCTGCAATGGTCTCTGACGATCTTACTCATTAGTGCAAAAAAACTGAATCAAGTTAGCGTGCACAAGTACTTATGTTCATGGACAAAGTGCTTGAAATCTGGATGCTGCTGGTAACAATCACTGAATTTGAATCATACATTAATGTATAAGATACATGCAGTGCCAATGCAAAAGAGCCCGTGTGACTTGTGTAGCAATGAATTTGACTGAACATGATGAGCTTGTCTTCTAATATTTGTTTGTCTGTTCTGTTTGAAGTGGAAATTTGAACGCTGCAAACCAGCTATTGATGCACATTGATTAGGTTTGTTGGTTCTCATCTATACAGTAAATACAGCCGATGTCAGTGTCGAATGTGTCCGGTTACTTTTACTTGGTCAGGTAATGATATTTTGATCGTGCAAACAACGTGTAAAAACTTGATGAATGCTACACGAGATGCTTTGTGATCAATTTCCAGCTTTAATGTGGATTAAAAATGTTCTCCTTAAATTATCATCAAAACTTTCAAAAAATTCCTCTCATTTACATTGTAAAGACACAGTTGTACAGTACAAGGCAGAAACTTCTGCCCCTTTTTCTCTCTCTTTCTTTCTCTCTTTGCTTGTTCAGGATGATGGATATTTCCTCCGTTGCCATTGGTTTCACTAACAAAGCTGGCAAACCAAGCGATGACTGGCCTCTCCGTGTAAACACTCACATCCATCTCCTCCTCAATTCAACCACCATACGGGAGCTGCAAGTAATGGATTGCTTATAGGAGGATTACACTAATCTGATCACAAAAAAAAGGTTTTCCATTGAATTTCCTAAAGTAATTACATTTTCCAGATGCAAGAAAATATTGTTTACGCCAGGATATGTGTAAGACAACTACTCAGAAAGATTAGATTTAATTGGAAAAGGCCTTCATGCAAGGTACAGGATACAAATATAATCTTCAACATTAGTAATATTAGTAATATTTACTTTCTTTAAACACATCCAGTGCATCTTTTAAATTAGTTTTACATTATCTAAAAGTTTTCATTGTTTATCTCTGGCACTGCATCTGCATCAGATGTTCCTATTGACTTCTCAGTCTAAGACAATGACTGGAAGAAGCAGGTTAATTGTACAAATACATTGATCCTGCCGGTTAAGCGAGAGGAAGCAGCTCAAGCTGTACAGACAAGGTGACAAACTGTAAAATGAGTGGAGAAACAGGATGACTGGGCCCCCCTCCACAGGGCCCGAGGGGTCACTGGATGGTTTGAGTATGAAAATGATGTGAATCACATGGCGTGGCCTTCAGTCACCGCATCTGAACCCAATCAAACACCTATGGGAGATTTTGGACCGAGGTGTCAGTCGGCGCTCTCCACCACCGTCATCAGAACATATCTTTTGGAAGAACGGTGCTCGTTCCTCCAGTGGAGTTCAGTCTTGCAGAATCAATGCCAAGGAGCATTGAAGCTGTTCCAGTTGCACGTGGTGGCTCAACACCTTGACACACTTTATGTTGTTTTATATTTCATATGTCACCTGTCTGTACTTGAGCTGCTTTCAGTTCCCTCTATGATGCATTGTCTTGAACTGCATGTAACAACAATAACTTCTAAAAATAATTATTTAATATTTCATTAATTACAATAAAAGAAAAAAAAAAACTTTTGCAGATGTTTCCCCAACACTCTCTAAAGTTCAGTAAATAACTCAACAATGCTGGTGTCCTTGGGTAAAAAAAGAGAGATTTTCACTGTCAGTGGATATAAAAACTCGATGAAATTCAGTTTGGCAACAATCCATTATGCTTAGCAGCTTATACAAATCGAATAAATAGTAAAGGAGAATAAAACATAATACAATTTTTCATTTCATCTTACTTCCTCAGGGTGAGCAGCATTACTAAAAAAAACAGTTAGAAACAATATCCTGATGCTGATATGACATTATAAAATTCATTATACAACTTGCCAACAGCAGCCTGCTGGAGCCATACTGGTAAACAACAGGAGACAGACAAGCAATTTATTCTGTGGATGATTAATCAGGAATTGTAAAGATTGAAATCCTCCCAGATGACCTTGGTTTCACTGGATAAAGTGGTTAAACTGAGCATGTATCATTGGAGCCGCTCAGAACGTATGTGACAAAAATAATATAACAATACACATCTGATTGCACCGGCGGTAATGCTGCATGACAGTATGTTTCATCTGGGTTAATGCGGCCTGGTCTTTAAATTACATTAACGTGGCATCTCATATGCGATGGTCTTATGGAGTATGACAAGGCGATAACTGAATCTCTGATCTGTTCCTGGGACAGTATAGTATGTTTCAGATATTTATTTTTGGCTGGATCATTTCATTTAACCTTTTGGTTTTAGTTTGGGGATTTGGTGTGTACTTGTTACTGAGTGTTTTGTTTTGTTGATGGAAGGTTTGTGATTTTAGAGATTCCTGTGTATTTTGTTTGTCACTTTTTTGAGAGA
Organism: Seriola aureovittata; assembly: GCF_021018895.1. NCBI lineage: Eukaryota > Metazoa > Chordata > Actinopteri > Carangiformes > Carangidae > Seriola > Seriola aureovittata. The sequence goes on from NC_079377.1 coordinate 20,322,541, forward strand.
AAAATTCCAATGCTGGGTTTCTGTGTATAATTCCTTGTTGTGGAGTTGAGAGACTCTCATATTAGAGCATTTGTTTTCATTCATATCTCTTCACTGGGCTAGAATTTGAACTCCGGTTTTCACATGCTTTCATGACTCTGGAGATGGTGTGCTTTAATGACAGTCTGTGTTTAGCGCTGCTGAACTAATGAAACCAGAAGGAGAAAGAAGAATAAAGTGAGGGACAATAATTTGTCTTAAATTTGTTAGACTGACATCTCAGTATTCACAGCACTTTCTCCTCATTACTTTGATATTATGTTGGAATTGCTTTGATATTTATTCACAACACAGCGACATCTTTTCTCAACGACATCTTGACAAACACTAACATCTGACAATGTGAAGAAATAAAGCAATTCAGTTCAATATCTAAAAGAAGTCTGCTTTTCTCTCTCTCTCTCTCTCCCTCTCAATTCTCTCTCTCTCTCACACACACAGATACAAGGCCATAGTTCCCAAGGTCACCCACCAAACAGACACACATGTGCACACAGACTACAAAGTGTTGACCAATGACAGCCCCAAAGGGAGAGCATGTGATTCTTTGTCTTTCTTTCCTACTCTCTCACTCACTCTCATTTCACTTCCCTCATTTCCATATTGTCTCATACCTCTCTCTCTCTTTCTCTCCCTCCCCTTCCTCGCTCTCTCACTTTCATTTCGCGAGGCTGTCTTCAAGGCTGTGTGCGTCAGGCTCTACTAAGCGGACTGCCACTGAGCAGTGCTCCCCTGTCACTGGAACTTACCATGATGAATGAGAGAGATACAGAGGGGAGAGCGAGAGGGAGGAAAGAGGACAGGGTGGGGGGATGGGGGTTGGGGGGGGGGGTTGCTGGTCCAGCTGAAAGGATGAGGGAGGGAGACACAGGAGGACAAAGAATCAGAGTGAGACAGAGATGTTACTGGAACAGAGTGAATGGAGGGATGAGTGACACTCACACATTCACGAATGTGTTTAGCAGGCGGTTGATTCTCCACAAGGGGGAGCTGTTCGCTGTATACAGGCTTTTCTTTGTGTTCTTAATTAACTAGGACTTTACTGAGAACCAACAGCACAAATGAAAGGATTAAGGATGTAAACAAATACATTATGTAAATATGAGCACATACATAAGACATTAGAATCTCTGTAGTAATACTGGACAAATGATGAGCTGAAGTTAGGGATCGTCTTAACAATGTGCGCAAACAGGGCGAGGGCGCTGTTACGAATTCTGTCAGTAGCTTTCTCAGTTTTTTCTCAGACACTTGTAGCCGTATCCTCTTTGTGTCAGATGCTTTGCGGCTGTATTCTTGAATGGTTTAATCTTAGCCGTGTTTTGATTGGTTGATTTGTAGCTGCATTCTCATTGGTTGGTTTGTCGAAGGTCACGGTGACCTCACAAAACACAGTTCTGGCCTTGTGAACACAACATCTCAGGAACTTTTCAAAGGAATCCCTTCACATTTGGGACTTGAGCTCAATGAACCTGTAACCTGAAACTAGTCTAAGTAGCGGAGGCATACAATTGCAAAGCGGTAATTCTAGTTTTTTTGTAAGCTTTGCAAACGATGAAAGTGGTTTCTTCATTTGCTTGTATATTCTGAAGCTTCACAGTGTTGAGATTTCCCAACCGCCATAAAAGCCTCAGGATCTGACTCTGTATAACCTTTATTTTCTGGTCCGATATGTTGACCACAAACGTCTGATCAGGGACGAGGCATTGATTGGTTTCTAGAATGGTTATTGAATGCTGTGACCATACCATCTATTACACTCCACTTCTTTAGTTGTCATTTTGTGCATCGTTCTACACAAAATAAGAGATAATCAGAGCTATAAACCGAGCTTAGTCAGCCCCAAGGAAATGGCTAAATTAACATCAGTTGAAGCTTAAAAAACAACTTATATTTTTTCAGTTTACAGTATATGACAGCTTCTATAACATCCTCTGAACAGGTCACTATGTTCACTGTTTTATATACCTTGTACTTGACATTGTAATTTCCAAGAATCATTTACTTCCACACGTTGCTGCATCCGCAATGTATTGTCATGTGACACTGGATCTATTTTCGTGCTGCAAACCAGTTCTAGTCAGTGAAATGTGAGAAAGAATGTTGTAGAATATCAAGTTTCCTGAATAAAGGGAAATGCAGATTGGTAAAAGAACATTCAGGATACATGTGACAAACTGTACAGACCAAGTTTCATTACCAACTTCTCCAAATTATAATGTTTCTAGTAAAACCTCCTCAGCTTCAAGATATATTGTGTCACATCCGTCGTGTAGTTGTCAGGTCTGTTTCTTGGATGAAAAGCAGTACCAGTGTTAGAAAAGCTTTGATGCCATGTTGAGCACATCAAAAGCATTTCAAGCTGTCTATTTTGAGAGTGGGTTCTTTCTTCTGTACCAAAAAAATTATTAAAACAGACACATTTTCAACCCCCCTAAACAAAAATGCACACATGAGACCTCTGTTAACTGTGCTTTAAGTGGATTATTGCTGGATTATTGCTCGACACTCAAAGCGGAACTGTTTGGAAAATTCAAATGATGTTTCAGCCTTTAGACGCCAGACGGTAGTTTTATGTTTTAACATCCATATTCTAGTTTATTAAAGTGTCAAAGAGGAGTGGTGGCAGTGAGGATGGTCATTTAACCACCAAAAATGAGCAGTAATAAAGAATAGGAGTGAGATGGATGAATTCTTCTGTGGCTATCACTATAAGGAGAGAAGGAGAGATGTAGAATAGGTAAAAGCTGAATTTAGGACGAATGAATGAAACAAAAAACAAAAAGGAAACAAACAAAACCAAGAGGGAAAAAAAATCATTAATTTAGGTTATACAAGGTCAAATAAAAGATCCACTGGGCTTTAAATGTGCCACTACTTTCCAGCAGCATATGATTTGGATCAAAACGCCCGAGCCAGTGTTTTTCTACGTAAGGCATCATGACACACCACCGTCCTGTTTCCTGGTCACTGTACCGTGTCTCTATATGATCCACCTGATTTTTAAAAGGATGCAATGATGCAATAGTACGCAATGGGTTTGTGCTGCCTTGTAGAGAAGAAGCTGTCTCATCCCTCATGTGTGAGGCCTTAGTTTTTACAACTGTTGAAGCCTTTTGCATGATGATTGAAATGTGTTCAACCCTGCAGCCACAGTACAGTTCAGTGGATACTTTTATTTTAACTGATATTAGAAAAAAATAAATTGATGTCCAATACGTGTTCAGATGTAAAATGAATGCGAGACAGTTCTCAGATGTCCTCCTTTCAAACAAACACGTAGACACAAACAGAGTCACATGTATACACAGCTAAAATTAGCATCGCTGCCGTCTTATCCACGCAGGCGTAAAATCAGGAGAAATGGCTCTTGATGAAAACAGCACATTCACATAATGAACGGCGAGGAGTTATCACTAAAACTGAGAAATGATAATTAAAAGCTGAAATTAAAATTAGCAGACAATGGAGAATAGAAAATTAATGAGCTCTTCCAGCCGCTAAACTAATCCCATCTCTACTTACACATGCACACAAGCAAAACACAAGGACAGACACCGACACACACGAGGACGTGAACTTGTTTCCTGACACACACACACACACACACACACACACACACACACACACACACACACACACACACACACACACAAACAGTTCAGTAAACAGAGAAACACAAACACACCATCTCGCACACCTACAAATACATTAAGGTAAATTTAAAATCGTATTGTGAACCTCAACAATATTTCATATTGAAAATGGCCCACATTTCCTAATTGATTCTTTGGACCAGCCAATAAATATAGAAACATCACAGTCACTGAATACACTCCGGATCAACAACTGGCATGGTAATGACTAGAATGTGTTATTTATGGTAATGATGAGCTGCACAGGGAGAATGTTTCATTATTCTAGGTTTAAAGTTGTGTTTAGGGTCTTACATTTTAGTCACATAAAGCCACAGTAAAAATCAGTTATCACAATAATGAGTCTCAAGTTTAATTTCTTTACATTTTTTTCGTCTGGTTTTTTCAATTTTGTTGTCACGGCAACATAATCGCTGACCGGATTAGGTTCGGAGTCATACAGGAAGAAGTTGGGGTGGTTTGCATCCACACTCCTGTCTGTGGTTAGGTTTAGGCAACAAAGACAACTTGGTTAATATTAGGAATAATTTAAAATAAACATGCCGGAAGTCACTGTGACTTTTTTCAGTATCAAACCAGACGACGATCTTTCCCTCACCTCAACCAAGTACTGTGAGAGCCTGAACACAACCATGAATAAAGTTTGATCAAGCTGTAGTCACTACAAAAGGAGATTGGACTTTAAAACTGATACCTTGTCAGGAAACATTTTACTGATACATTTGGTGTCAACATATTTGCTACTTGACTCTCCTTTGCTCCATCTGTTTCCTCACTGTGCTCTCAGTTGGAGACAGGAACTGATTCATTAAAATCGCCCACACAACATGAAAAATAATTGGCCTCCCTGCTTCCTACCAACCTGACCTCATCACCGAAGCCGTCAATCTGAACTCACCTACGGCCCGTGACCCAAATCACTCACTCTGTTTCCTCTTCCTGCGACTCCGCTCCCTGACACCTCGTTCTCCCAGAGAGGCCCAAACTCAAACTAAGTTCACATAACAATTTAAGAAACAATGCACTCCTGGATTTCAGATGGTTTCTGTGGGATCAGCCACAATGCAGTATGTGAAGAAATATAAAGGCTGAACATGACTCGAATGCAGAGTGGGCAAACATCATCCGCTGACCAGCCTTACCACATTATGAACTCCCTATAACCTACTTTAAAGTACCTCAGTGCAGGCACATTATAGATGATAGTTGCCTTTAGTGAATGTTATAAAAGGGTGCTGCTTCTCTGTAGTCGAGGCCAGAGTGGGTAAAGTGCATTTTGTTCCAGTTTTTCAGTCGGTACGTTTAAGTTCATCTTGAAATAACAAGCAAACCAGGACTTCAACTAGTCACAGTTCCTCATTTTGTTATAATAATCTGCCGTCCTTTTAAAGCAAATATAACTAACTCTGAGAAAGATGTATTTTTCTCTTCTTCTCTGGTGTTCTTGCCAGTTAAGAAGACTAAGAAGCTACAGCCACACTAGCAGTGCTTTGTTTTCTGTGCAACCACACAGAAAATAAAAGGATGTGGAGAAGTCGCATATAAAGACGAGTGAGTGATGGGAAGGCAGCAAGTCTTTATTAATATTGTGTAGCAGAATATGTTGCTATATACTTTGTTTTTGAGATTGACAACAATCAGTAAGTTTAAAATTTGTCACGACTATAAAACCCAGCTGAGCCTTGCAAACCACTTCCTGTTAAGATAGATGTTGCCTAGCAATAAAAATGAAATAAATTCAGAAACTCAAAAACTAAATTTTCTTATGTTTCAAGTTGATTACACACATCAGTGATGTCACAATAGCAGGAAACTGATGGAAAACACCAGTGTCTGTGATTTACTGTGATTCAATTTAACATTTCAAAAGAGCTTTCATCTTCAAAAATCATCACGGACATAATTGCTTTGTGTGTTTTTTGCCAATAGTGTTTGTCTATACTGTTGATTTACTGCTGGTTGTTGTGAATGAGATCTTCCCTGTCAATGTTTGTTTTCGTGTGCAATAGCTGTAAAAAAAATAATTTCCTTTCCCCCCACGCACACACCCTCATAGACACACCCACACGCACCATTATTAGAGTAATAAACCCACTTTGTGGAGGTACTGAGCTAATTATAGCAGGTTTTAATTGGTTTCCGGCTTTAAAAGTGACTTCACTGGCAATCTCTCTTTGTTTCTGGCTATTGCTTCACAGCTGCAACACTAAGCCAAAAGGTGTGTGTGTGTGTGTGTGTGAATGGGTGGGTGGGTGTGCACGTTGAAGAAGAGGGTGAGTTTGTGATAGTGACGAAGGACTTCAGTGATGTCTCTGCATGTGTGAGGGAGAAGATGTGTGTGTGCCTTAATGAGCAGAGCCATGCTGATTCAGAGTTTTAGTTTCAGTGTTAAAGTCTTTAACTTACAACAGCCAGAGTTTTATGTCACCTACCTCCCCTTCCCCTCTTTTCTTTTCCACCTCTTTCCTCTCTTTTCCTCCTCTGCTGTCTGTTTTTGCCTTCCCTATTTCCTTTATTTCCAATTATTATTTTCTTTCTTGACCTCCTGCTACAACCTTTATTTTATTCCAATATTTTTTTTGACTTGCCTATTTCCGTTCCCTTCTTTCATATACCTTTGATCAACTTTCTCTTCCTCACTATTCCTTCTTGAAGTGTTTCTGATATAATTTTTTCTCTTTCCTGTCCTCTTTCTCTCTCCATCTCCCTTCTCATCTCTCTCTCTCTCTCTCTCCCTCTCTCTCTCTGTCACTGGGGACAGCAGGAGGAAGCAGCAACATATGGGCTGCTGGTAAACAGATGCAAGTTTTTAAATCAAAGGGGCAAAAAATGAGAGAGGAGATAAAGGATTATGCAGATGCCACATCTTACTTTCGTAAACATCATCTTATACAGACACTCACTGATAAAGTGCTTCACATTGTTTGGTTTTATACTGTGTTTACACTTGTGACTTGGGTGGTAATTGCCATATGCTGGTTTTGATAATGTGCACAAACTCATTGTGAAATATTGGGCCCACAGATGTCAACACTGAACATGAACAGAGATTTTTAGAAACCGAGCATCTACGTCAAATTACTGGTCAAACACCAGGAAGCATCTCCGTTTGTTACGTTTCTCATTTCATTCAGGTTTCTCTGGAAATTTGTCATGTCTGTGTGTTTAAATGATTTTAAGCTTTCAAGCTGTTTGCCAAGTGGCATCAGAAAGTTAACAGCTAGAATAGGTAGTTAGATTTGAAGAGCACCAGACTATCACAGTTGCCATGGTTTCCAGTTCAGGTTCCTTTCATTTTGGTCAAAAATAAATGTGATAGGCTGTGTGAGTATGTCCGCCGCTACTCTCCTCTCTACAATTCATCTTTAAAAGAATACAAAGTCAACCAAATTTGTGGTAATTCTTCTTTGCTTTTTGATGTGATTCGTAGGTTCCGTGCGCGGAACGTGTAGACGACGGCCTGCTGTGCATGTATGTAACACGTCCTCCAAGTGGAGTATAAATGGAAACAGTTACACATCTGTGGTGTGCCCAGAGTTTTTGACCATGTCACGAGTTTGCCCTCTTGTCATGGACCTATAGGTGTTCAGTCTAAGTCATGTGTTTCCGCCACAGAGCGAACCCTTGCTGACCCTTGATACTGTTCTGTATACAACAAATATGTAATAAAACTGACTCACTTTATTGTTTATCTTTGCTTATTCTGAACAGATGATCTGATCAAAGGTCTTCTCTGCCAAATACGGTTGATTCACGCATGGATTCAATTACTGCTGCTTCATCGATTGGGCACGTGTCACACAAGGGAAACCAATTGGATTTCCCCCCCAAAAAAATGCAAACCTTAACAATCTATCTCCCAGAATATACTGGAGCAAAGTAACAGTAAATGATTTTAATTAGAAAGCTTTTAGACCGCAATGACAGGCTGGGGACCAAATTAAAATTAATTTGTTTTTTGAAAATTGCCCTGCTGTCAAGAAAATGGTTCTGTTTTATTTATTTCTCTGCATTGGCTGTTTTCGGGGCCGGAATCGTTACATAGAGGCTAACCGTCACTTCACCCCTGTGATGTTGTAATATTAAACAGCTAAGTGGTCAGAAAAAAAAACATAGCAGCTGTCACTGCTCTTCATTGTTTGGCAGCAAGATTTCCTCCCACACTGAAACAAACTAAGTGATTTAAACCCAAATGCACTTTTATTAGCAATGCTGCCCTCATTTCCAACTGAAAACACGACACACATATTGTAACAGTGTGTGGTAATACAAACCTCAATATTCATGATAAATAATGTTGAATGATTTATTTAAAGGTCCCATATTGTGTAAAGGTAGACTTTTTTTTATTATTATAAAGCACATCTAGGTTCTATATTAATACTGTGAAAGTATCCAAGTATCACAGTCTGTATTCAGAAACTGAGCCTTAAATGAGCCGTCAGGACTTCTGTGACTGTGTGATGTCACAACAAAGCCATTCTCCAAGCCCAGCCCACCTGGACCCACCATCCAACCTTGCAGGATTTGCTTTCTCTGAGTGTTTACGTAAAATCTGCTATATTTTCATTTGATCACTCAAAAAACACATCTTTAAATGTACAGTGTCATAAAAAGCAAACATGATGATGATTTGGTATTTTCTAGTGCTAAGGAAGAGAACATGCAATATTTTTGTTCTGCTGCACCCCATGTGTGAATGAAATATACTATACTATGCATTACATTTTTAAACATCTACTGTATATATTGTCACTTTGTCAAATGAATTGGTTTACCTTAACTACTACAAACAATGGAAAATTAAGTGTTTAAAACTGCGGATGTAGTTACTCCCTCCAAATAGTTTTCTTCACAGTGCTTTCTTCTTTCTTTGTGCTGTAAAGCGATGCAGTATTCCTCCTGAGGACCTAAGTTCAGTATTACAGTGCAGTGACCCTCACGATTAAAACTTTACGTCAAATTTTCTAGCACCTTTCTGAAAGGGAGTAGAATTAAAACACTTCATGCATACCTACAAGCACACAAGCCCTTGTTTCTCTCCCGTTGCCTCCTACACTACATGCCTTGCAAAAAAGAACGCTCTAAACACAAAAAAAAAAATATGCTGCTATCTTAACATCTTCCTGTTTCTCTCTTGTTGTTTAGTGAAAAGGAAAAGGAGAGCGATGGCGCGGGAATGAGCTTGAGAAGAAATGGGGAAACACACAAAGGGAATGACTGAGACTCAAAGGAAGACGCAGAAACAGAAACAGAGGGAGGGACACACATACTGTGCACACAGATTTGGGTTACTGCTCGAATATACTGAACCAGAGGTAAAAACTGACTTTGACAATAATTACATAGCTGATGTGACAAACTGCGACACATTTAAAATGTCAATGTAGATGTCAGCCTGATTGGCAGTCACCCTGACGTGGCATTTCACTTCACTACATTATTCAGCATGAAAGTGACAAGCACAGACGCTTCTTCTTGTAACTCTAGAACAGAGGGAATTCATTATTGAGCAGCAACGTCTGACTGTGCATTTTCACTGTGCAAGTGGCAGTTTTAGCAATGCAACCTTGAATAAGTCATTTTTTTTTGTACCCAAGGGGCTTTGCAGTTGCATCACGAATCAACCATAGCTGCTAATAAGGTCTAAATAATTAAAACTTTGTAATGTTTTACATCAGGTAATAAGTCAGTAGTCGGATAAGGTACATTTGGTACCAAGGTCAGGTTACCATCTAACTGTTTGTCCTCCATGATACATATGCTGCTGTAGGGACAAATTACAGCTGCTGAAGCCGGTTTTATCGTTCCTCACCTGGTTCCATATCCTCTGAATTGTCTCTGTAATTTCTCTTCTGACCAGCAGTTAGTATCCGTAGACAACTTCTCCCACTTCACCACAGAGTGTTGTGTCATATAAAGTCACCGTCGCAGCTGTGGACGAAATTTCACATCGAGGGGCGGGGTCTTAAAAACAGGTAAACTGTGGAATGTGCTCCATTATCAGTCACCTGCACTTCGATGGAGGATTTTGGAGAATGATGCAGATGTAGCTGGTTTAGCATGACTTAAAAATTGCGCAACCGTAAAACTCACATTTAGTTTACACTGCCTTATGGTCTGACCTAAACAAACTCACTCATAACGTGCACATAGGCCCTTGGGAAACTCCTGAAATGGAATGGAATTGTTAATGCAGGATTTTGTGTGTGAAGTATTGATTCTCTTTTAGTTCTTATTTATGAGGGTGGGGCTCCATGTTTGCTCTTGAATCGGGCCCCCAGATGCTTAAGGCTGCCGCTGGTGACACGCCAATGCTGTAACCCTAGAGGAAAAAAAATTCTATTATACATGCTAAATACATTAATGGTTGGTAGGAATGTGCACTGTAGAATAAATACCTAGAGTGAGGGGTGTGTGTGTGTGTGTGTGTGTGTGTGTGTGTGTGTGTGTGTGGACTCATTTAGTCAGTAATCTGTATTCTTCTCCTTCTTCCTCTTTATGCTTCAGATGAGAAAGTAGTGTCCAGCTAGCTGCACTTAGTGGGATTGGATGTTTTAGATCTCTCTCTCTCTCTCTCTCTCTCTATCACATACACATATACACATATACACACACACACCCTCACCTCCTCTACTACCCGCTTTATCCCTTCATCCATCTATGCAACACTCCCTCTGTAGCTGCTGACTCACTCACTGGTCATGGGAAAGTGTTTTCTTTGTCTGCACACCTGTCATCATGGCTCCCTCTCGCTTTTGTTTTGAGTGAGTGCGTATTTATGAGTTTAAGGTGTTTGTGGGTGTATGTGTGTGTCTGATCTCACTTTGAGCCGGTGGGGAATTCTTCTGCGTGGTCCTGGAATTTTTCATTTTTCACTTGTGAAATAAAAGTCGTCAGCCTTCATCTGTAGGAGCAACTCACTGCTAAATGTCACATAATTCATGATGTCAAGCTGAAGTTACAGTCGCTGACCAGTGGGTGGAATCGTTGTGAAGAGTGTCTTTAGCCAACTAATGCTAAGTTCCTAACCAGTGAGTGAGCCAGCTCACCTTTTCTCTGACTAGGCAACAAAAAAGAAAAATGTGGTTGGATAACTCTCTTTCATGGTTGTAGGACAGTAACCCTTTCATTTCTGAAGCAAAATAGAAAATCAGGCTAAAGTTAGAATTAGAAGAGAAGAATTATTAAACAAAAGGGATCAAATACAACATTTAAAATGCACATATGTTCCTCTCTGAAGGTTCCCCACTGCTAAGTTCACACCACACAATTTACCCCAAATTTTCAATTTTCTGACAGTTTTTGGATGTAAGATCCAGATCAGACGCGACATGGGCAAATAAGCGCCTGTGCACTATTTATGAATTGACAATCCAAAAGAATTGCCAATGCATCGCAGACCCCCCGAAAGATATCTAAGAGGCTAAATATCTGGACCGGTCGGGAAGTCCAAATCCAGTAGTGTGAAAAGTGTTGCGACGGGCAATGAGCGCGGTGACGAGCTAAGACACAGGGTGAGGGCAGGAGTTGTACAACATCAAACCCTGCTGCCCGTGTATCCAAATTCATTCTCCCACCCGTCTTTCTTATTTGTTCACTGCACCGTGCACAAACAACTTGGATCCGTTGTTTCTCGGGAACTTCCGTTCAGGAAGAGAAAAAGTCCGGTCTCCTGTGCGTGGTATCATCGTTTCTCGTGTCACTTCTTGCATGAGTTTTTGTGACAAAGCATAATTTGGAGACGAGACAGACTTGTTGGGGATTCCTCCTGGTGAAAGATTTATACTGCTGTTTTTTTATGCTCTTTACACCTGTTGTTTTCAGTCCCTTAAGCGCTGCTTTAAGTGCCTTAAACCAAAGTAGAACAGCAAAAAGCATTCACATCTCTGCAAAAAAGGGACACTGAAAGCTCGTTGATGAAGTGATTAAGCCTACTTGCAGTTATCGTTGGTTCTAAGTAGTTTTATATCTGGGGCAAAAGGGAAATGAGGAGGAAAGCTGTATTGACATTACTTCTTATCTGGTAGAGTTACATAAAGTTAGATGATACAGTTAATATGATAGCTTCCTCTATTTTGGAATCACTGGCTTCCTCTGTTAACTCATAGCTCGGCCCTGTCAAAATGGTTTATAGTTTGTCAGCGGTGTTTAACTGAGTATGAGCAGCTTGTTGGTCTCCCAACACTCTAATAGTGGCTTTTACCCAGGGCAGGTCTGGAAAAGGAGACCAGCACTTTTTGTGCCCAGTTACAATATCAAACTCAGCTTGACATCCCACAGCACCTCCTGGGTCTGGCTCCAGGACCTTGTCTCCCTGCAGTGAGGTCTTGTTGTCATGCTGTCCCAGAGGAATAAATGAATCATTCTTTCAGTTGGCCCTTGCCTGGGAAAAGTTCGCCATGGGAGGCCCTGCTGAGAGCTAATGCTCCAGTTAATACAGCTGCAAGCATCTCTGGCAACCCAGACCACTTTGCTAGGAAAACAGTGATTCCAGGAGGGCTGTCCTCTGTCTCCTGTCTTCAATCAGATCCACTCACTTGGCAGACCATCTCCCCTGAGGTTACCGCTGGCTGATGGGAAGACAGAATCTTTTAGACTGCTGCCAAACATAAAAATAACATGGATATAAGGACGACATACATATAAAACTGCTCAGAGATAGAGATAGAACCAAAGAAAAGAGACACAGAAACTGAGACAGTTGGGATAAGAAGGTTGGGAACACTAACAGAGATAAAGAGAGGAAGGATAAGAGGAAATAGAAAGGAGAGAAACAGTGTCGTGTCTGAATTGCTTCTGAAATGGAGAATAAGTAGGGTAGTTTGATAGACTTTGTTGAAAGTTGACGAACGAGTAAAGCAGACCACAGCCCTTTATCTGCTGATGTATATGGGTCGAGACAGCATGATGGAAAAAAGTGACGCCAACGGGTCCTGACCAAAACCTGCGAGTGAGAATGTGTTGCTAAAACCGATATAAATGCGGATGGATTTGTCCCTGTGTGCATTTAATAACACAGGCCATATATCTTCACATCCATTTATTTTTACACTCTCCATATGATATTTAGTAATGGTGGATTTGTCCCGGGCATAATGAGATGCTGTTGTATCTGATGATTCATGCCCTTCATAGTTTGAGGCAATGATTGATGCTGGCATTTGACAGCTCCATGCTGCACTGCAGGCAGCAAGTCCGCAGCATCATCAGCACGGTCCCCTGCAGAAAACGGCTAAAATGTTTTCATCCATTTCATGTGCAGGATGATTCTGAGCTAGTCAGAAGAGTCCGGGCTAAAATATTCATATATTCAAAGTTATAATTGTATTTTATTGATTAGCCTCTCCTCATCTATAGACATATACATATCAGTGCAGCTGTAGTTTCAGTTTCAGCCCCCAGCAGCACTAGTTAGCATCAGTTCACACAATGTAAATACTGACACTAACCTCCTTTCTCTTTACTAATGGATGAAGCACTGGCAGTGAACCTGAAGGCTGAGTCTCACCTCTCTTCTATTTTTTAACTAAGTTTCTCCAAATACTTGTTGGGCAGTTGTTGTTGGAGGTTTGTTTTGTTTCTCCCTGTCCAGTCCCAGCTCTCACAGGTGTGTGGTGTTTAGCTGATCAGACTTCTCCCCAGGAGGGTCTGTGCTGGTTCTGATCAATTTGCGTCCGTGTCATGGTGGACGAGTGGTTGCTGATTCACAGCATGAGGAACCCCGGCCACAATTTCCCCAGTGTTCCCAATGTCCAACACCCATCAGACACTGTTGTGTTGTTGTTCTGAAACCTGCAATAACTGATTTGTTTGGCCACTTGGAGGCAGCCAAAACAAGTGAACACAACACTGATAGTGTCGTTCATTTGGAGTCATGTTTCCACCAGGTGAGAGTAAGTCCAATATTCACTCTCTTCGAGCTCTGTTTTTGGTCTCTACCAACCACTGAGGGAAATATCTGGCTCTTTAGCTGCTAAATGCTCCACTATGTTCATTAGCTAGTCGCTAACTGTGCTAGCTGTAACTAGCTCAGAGGTCCTGTTAATTTATGTGGTTTATTTACAAGGTTGCTAAGATGCTTTCGTGAAGGTTTCTCTAATTTAGTCATTTGTGACCACAAGGACAGAGCAGCAAGGACAAATAATGGTGAAGGGACCAAATAAGTGATTCATTGAATGAGGTTCATGTACTGACCTTACTGGTCTTATGCAACATGGATCAATGCAAAATGAAACACTTCTAAAAATCAGGCTGTGTGCCTCTTAAAGCTCTGAGAGCTCTGTCAATAGATGACACATTAGCTGTATGTTGCTGGCTCAGTATCCTCATGTAATCCATTAATCATCATGATCATTATCATCACGCTAACAGGCAGGAATCAATATACTTATGGCAAAGGGAGTAATGTTAAAAAAAAAAAAAAGAAGAGGATAAATGATGAAAGCCAAGTTTTCCTTTCATGACACTGCACTGGTTCCACAGCAGCAAGCATCTATTTCCAAAAAACTACATATGCAGAGATAACTCGCTCTTTCACATCCTTGACTCATTCAGGGAGGGCTGACTCAGCAATATCCCACAGCACAGTTTTAACTGTTGTGCACTGTCCTAAGTACCAGTGAGTACTGAGATATATACATATATACTCCATCAGGTCCAGAAGGAACTATCTTGATTTGATGGACCTCCACTGACATGTCTTCTAACAACACATGAGGTTGACATTTTTGGATATTCATGCAGTGTTTTGACAATTATTTAATGGATTGCTGTGATATTTTGGTACAGATGTCTATGTGGATGTATTCCAGTGACTTCCAAAGTCAACTGTCCAAACTTGGTTTATGACTCAGGGGTTAAAGTAGGCCCGAACGATCCAGAAGCAGCAGTAAATAAATCTGTGTTTAAACAGAGAGCGAGACAGACAAGCACACACACACACACACACACACACACACACACACACACACACACACACACACACACACACACACACACACAGGCAGCAGAGAAGCCCCTCCTGGCAGATCATCGTACAACATGATGGTCCTTTGTACTTCATGATCCAGGAACATGTAAAAAGCTCTGCGTTATGAATTCATGAGGTTATTATACAGATTATACAGATCAGCTCTAGGAGCAGAATCGCTTGTTGACTGCTTAGGAGAAATGCGTTTCTGGTGTGAACAGCCAGGCTACTGCTCGCACGACAACGGGTTCCCCCTCCTGCCAAACCCCACTGTAACCCCTGTACCTGCTAAATACATGTACCCTGTGTTTCCTGCTAATTAGCAAATGTTAGCATACAAACACACTAAACTAAGATGGTGACAATAGTGAACATATTACCTGCTTAACATTAGCATGTTAACATTGTCATTGTGAGCAGGTTAGCCTGTTGACGCTAAGCATTTACAGTAATTAAAAAGCACAGCAATGCCCCTGTATAGCCTAACAGAGCAGCATATGAACTTTCAGGAATTGTCCTTTAACAGCTGATACCATTCAAAGCTTTCATAAAATCCCTTTTTGATATATATACCAAGGGAAACTCTGTGGTGAGCTGCCTTTGTATTTGAACTTCAGCAATTTTGACAGAAACCTGTTTTTCTGGTTTTGATGATGTTGGCTTATGGTCAGAAAGAATTCATGGTTGCCAACAGAGGGAAAGCTTGTCAATGTCTTAAGAAAAGATTGCCCATAGTTGGCCTGTTTCAATGCTATCATCTCATACGACAACACTATTTCAAACTTTCAGATGCTGCAGTGTCAATCTTGGCACACATTAGACACACTGCAAAATGTCTCTGTATATTCTGTATGAACTGCAAACATGAATATGGAGAATTCTGACTTGATGTATGAACATGTGTTTGGCATGTAGTGCATAATGTCAGGGGAAGCTTACAAGACAGAAAATGAATTCTTAAGTAGTGAGGAAGTACAATATCTGTGTTGCCAAGTTGTGTGTGTGTGTGTGTGTGTGTGTGTGTGTGTGTGTGTGTGTGTGTGTGTGTGTGTGTGTGTGTGTGTGTGTGTGTGTGTGTGTGTGTGTGTGAGTGGATTGATGTTTTTGGTTACATACAGTGATAACTTCAGTATTTTCAAAATAAACAGCCGGGTTTTGTTTGGATCTGCATCACTCAAAGCTTTGATACAACAGTAAAGTACTGATATTCAAAAACACAAGCATATTTTGAAGTAGTAAATGGAATTTGACTTGAGGCCAAGACATCGTTCTATCTGTCTTAAAGCATTGTGGGATTTTAACAAACATTATTTGTAGCACTTTGTAATGACCTCTTTTATGTTACGTATAATGTTATCTGTATTGTTCTCTCTCTGTATTTCTCAAACTGCCTCTCTGCTAATGGTATTTCCCATTATCTAACAGTGTAGCCGACCATTAATGCTTCATCAACAGAAAACCTTTAAAAGCCAGAGGAACATTTGCACACATTCAGCCACAAGTCAGTTGGATATTGAATTATTCATCGAACACTCATTTAAAGTCATTAAGTATAATGAAATGCACTGTATTAAAGTTATGGCTGCATAGTTTATGACAATTAAAGTTATTATTAACACAGCATATTGGCATGATGCTCATACTGAATGTCCACCATAGAGGAAGAGAGTTAAGACACTAATGTAAAACTATTAAAACAATTCCCCTTGACATCAGATAACACTGAAAACCCTTTGTCTGCTGAAAGCTGTTGCGTGGGCATTCAATGATTTATGGCAGAAAACCATCACCTGGTGAAACAGCGGCAGAGTTTAGTGAACTGATCTATCATCCTCAAACAGATACATCAGTTATTCTGTGTTTAAAGCATTAGAAGTGGTAACTTTAGTCTAAATCCAAATGAAGCTCCAGGACTTTGGCTCACAGGGCTGTGTCGGCTGTGGGTGGGGCTCCTTGTTTAGAAAAGTGGCATCAGCTGTGCCAAGTCTTAAAAGCTTTGCTTTCCCTGCTTCGTTTTGTTTTGAGGGTTCAGGGTGCAACACTTCATCTCCCTTTGATAAGTGAGTGGTTTGAAGAAAGCTGTTTGCTGGTCTCTCACTTTCTTTGTTTTGTCTCCATTTAACTATTGAATCTTATTTTCGGTTCAGTAGCTTTAGTTGCAAGTTCTGTTCACAGCTGTCGCAGGTTAAATAAAGTGTGGTGAATATTTCACTTTTAGTCTTTTAGTCTTTAGTCCTTAAAAACTGAAATTTGTAAGTCATGTTTAAGGCACGGACTGAAACCGCATCTGTATGCAGACACAGTTAATGCATGTTGACTGTAGGTGCATTTCAATTAACCAGCTTAATGTGCAATTTGAAATTGTGAACTTAAAAACCAGTAATGGAAACATGTAAATTTAAAAAAAAGAGAGAAACGTTCTGTCTAAGCACCTCCTGGAGAAGGTTTCATTTATTATCCAAAGACTCAGTGCCGCCTTCTTTTCCCCACTGCAGCAGAGACGCAACCTGAAAACAGAGTTTGTCCTCTTGAACTTTTTAAATAGAAAAGTGTGAGGCTTACACAGAGCTCTTAGCACTGGGACACAGCCATGTGCCTCAGTTAACCTCATTACCCCAGAGCCGACAGAAGAGGCAGGGGGAGTAGGTGAGCAGACAAAATTAAAGAGGGGAAAATGGACAGATGGAGGGAGCAGATCAGATAGGCAGAGGCATATAATTACAAGGAGAAAATGAAATGGGTTTAAATGAGGGTGAGAGGGAGGGAATGGGCAGCAAGTGGAGGAAGAGGAAATAAGGAGAATACAAGGTTATTAGTTTAAAGGCCTCACTGTAGAGTAAGTTGACTAAACTTTTTGATTAAAATAAAGAATTAAGTAGTTTTTAAGCAGCGCTGAAAAGTCCATTACAGTGCTCAGTGATGTGGTCCTCATGGTCAAAATGATGCTTTTTGTATTCCTTAGCGTATGTAACGCTGATCATCTGGAATGATGGGATACTATAACAGTAACGGAGCATGTGAGTATGCATGAATGCATCAAACAGCAAGTCCCCCATAACAATGAAAAGTGGATAATACCATTATGTGGTGTATATGTTCTTGCAGAAATGAAATGAAACTTGCTCACGTGGACAATACAACAGCAGGATTTGATGATGCAGCAAATCCAGGGAAATAAATCAGTAGAAATGTTGACAAGATACATAAATAGGAAAGATTATCCACCTCTGTTAGTGGTGCTGCGCGGTTTGCGGACGGCATACTTGGCCGGCTCACTGAGAATTTAATACAAATATTTTCCTCCGTGTCACGTTGCCCCAGGCCACTCATGTTTCTTAATGTGACGCATACGAGGGTGAATCGTGCAGCCCATAAATCACATGACGGTGCCAAACAAAATGACTGCATTACTACACACCCACTCACAGTTCTGCGACCAAGCCCTCGATGTGTATCAGCAGTCACCGACCTAACCCCCGAGTCTTTGCGGTGGTGCCACACACAGCAGCCTGATCAGCTGAGAGGGTTAAATGTGCTTTATGTGCTGCAACAACATTGAACATTGACCAAACATTGCAAATTGACTCAGGCAATTTAGACAAATCACATTCCTCTTAAAGTGGTCCAGGGGGCAATGTGCAGCCACCACCACAGCAGTTTGAAGGTTGCAGCTGCGATAATATCACAACTGTAATATGTAGGCATAATATTACAAATTGTGCTTCAGATTTTTGTCATGGAGGCAAGATACATTTCCTCCTTCTGGCTGCAGCAAAGACTACAACCCATTATGGCTTGCAGCAAAAGACTACAAAACCCACAGTCAGCCGGGCAGCCAGGACGAAGAGAAACAGAACAGAGGCGGAGAAAAGACTGAGGTTGGGCAGAGAGGGTCAGAGCTGTTGGTATATCAGTCAGACGGAGAAATAGAGTTTTGATTTGGATTCCTCTTTTTTCGGTTTCGTTGATCTTCTGACTCGAGAGACTTACGTCGGCCTGTTTTGAAAAGACGGGATATACTGAATATACTGAAAGTCGGAACACAACACGTCACTGTCTTCATTTCCTGCACCCACACGTCAGAACGTTAAGACACAAGACATCACAGACCGAACACGCTGTCGCTTTGAAATGCGGTGGCTCAAACCAACACGGTACAAAACACATGGTACGATAGATTTGAGAAACCTCGTACTTCAGATGTTAGTCAAACATTGTACCATGTTAGTTCACTGCTAACTCACGCTGTTGTATAGGACCAGACCCCAGTTCAGTTCCTACACTAAGGTTTGTCTGCAAGATAAAAAAAAAAAAAACTAATTATTTCTACATAGTTGCAAACCAGACATTATTCATTTTAAAGCAGAGAACAGTTATCTGGTGTTTGGAGTCTGAGAGGGTTTCATTCACCCACTTGTACCGAGATGCTATCACTGCAGAATCTCATTACTAATCCCACAACACCGTGGGAAAATCATTACTTTGTGAATTTTGTGTGTTGTGCATGGCTGTGTTATATTTCTGTCCACCATAGATGTAACCTATATGCCTATGCAGCAGTGTGTGTGCGTCTGTCTGTCTGTGTTTATACTGAAAACAGTTTACGCTTATACTTACCGTATCTGCAGATCTCACACCAGCCCCTCTGGCTGACCTCTGTTCTCTTTGCATCCCGGGAAATAAGGCCTTTACAGTTCACGGCTGGTTTATTTGAATGACACACAGACACACAGACACACACACACACACACACACACACACACGGGCATTCAGGTACACATTATAACATACAAAGAGTGACACTGATGCATGCACACACTTCACACTGAGATCAGAGTTGCTGAGGGAACGGTCTTTATTTACTTCCTACTGTGAAGATCACTGATTTGAAAGATTGAGTCTCCACCTGTGCCGATCAATTACAACAGTTGCCTTTTCCACCTTTCCCACACCAGGAGGAGATAATCACGTATCCATCCACATGTCCATTAATTTCACAGCCTTTGTAAAGTTGAGTTGTAGGAAGATATTAATGCAGGTCTTGCAATTTTATATTCTCAGTAAGCTTAGAACATCTTCTTCTTTTCTTGAAAATCTTCACTTTTATGGCCTTTAAAAAAAAATGAACAGGTTGATGGAAATGTATTTAATCTGTTAAATATACAACGTAAGGTGTGGGATGAGCAGGAGGTTTGTAAAGGAAGCACTTGTATGCGTAACTGACCAAAAACCAAAAGTAATTGGTAAACCCTCGTCTTTACATAGTTAAAAAAAAAAAAAAAAAAAACTTGCTGTAACCTAAAACCTGCCCGAGCCCTTTAAAAGTCCTCAATCAAATGAAGGCTGTTCTCAATTAGCAGAAATGTCGTCTCTCTGCAGGTCTTAGAAAGATGAATGTAGAATGAGAACACAGACTCACTAATCCTATTAAAGGTCATGTAATATAGAGAGGACAGTGTGGGTGTCACTTCAGTGTGGCTACTCTGTGTGTTATGGCTACAGGGCAGCAATTACCCATAATCTTTCTCTTGGCAGCTTCTATTGTGAGTTGAATCAGTGTCCACTCAGTGAAGGTCTCTCTCTTCCCTCCCTCTGGTTCTCCCCACATCATCCAGTACTGATCAGAACAAATTTTTAATCTCCCTACCATAACCGTAAATCCTTTGCTAACCCCTCCAAAATTTGCCACGCTTAGCCAGGAGTCAGAGGTATAAGGAATCTAAAAAAAAAACAACTTAGCAAGCAGGACAGCAATTCACTCAATATCCATTCTGTATAGAAATCTATGTTTGTTAGGAAAAAATGGGACAAATTTTTATATCATCCCTCATTTTCTCTAGCTGCCTCTGTTTCCCACTGTCCAGCGCAGGTCACTTCGCTGTGGGGCTCCATTTAAAAACTGCCATAGAAAGACAATCAGCATGTGCACATGTTCAGGCAGCAGCTGAGAACTGTGATAGTTCAGTGTCCAAGTCAAGAGGGACGGAGGGAGCGGGAACTGTGCGGTATGCTTTTTGCCAGAGGGGTAGGCAGTGAATGACTGTGAAGATTTTTCGCTGTCGCCTCTTCAGTGGACAAGTCGTTGTGAGGGAGATGTACATGCTTCTTCTCAGTACATGTAAATCTATTTTTTTTTTCTATCGCTTTGTTGGACTGGGTTCAGTCTCTAAGGAGTTCCTCCGATATTTTCTTTGCAGGAGGTTCGTGCAGTTCAGCTTCAGTTGTATCAGGTTCAAGGATTCCTTATTCTTTAGATGTGGCTTTCACCTGTGATACCTGATGCACTCTCTCCTGTTTCCATGACATGTGAGTGTAGAGAAGAAGCAGTGTTAATAAATATATAATGAATAGAATTATTTCCTAGATTGTCGGTAATGATGGCTCCACTGCTCTTAAGTGTTGGCCCTCCAGAGGTTGCACAATGTGCATGGCCATGATGTCTGGATGTGTGGGCTGTTGCCTGGAAACGGCAAGCTTTTTGCAAGCCCTTGGTGAGAGTCTGTAACAAGTCAAATCAAGTACAAAAAATGTTTCTATAGCCCAATATCACAAATCACACACTTCCCCTCAGGACAGTCTGTACAGTGTTACAACACCCTCTGTCCTCAGAGAGAGAGCCTTTCGTCCAGCTGCACTCTGGTTCCCTGTTGTCCTCAGATCAGTAAAGCTTACTGTTCCGCTGCCGCACAGAGGAACATATAGGGTGAATGCATCTGCACTTCAGTTGGCCGTGTTGTTGCTCATTTGCATAATGCTGAAGTATGCAAACATGCACAGGGACCCAACATGAGATATGGTTGTGTATTCTTACGTAGGAGACGTGAGCGAAGGCAAACTACACATTTCATTTGCAAACGAAAAGCAAGGTTTGATTTTTTTATTAAAGGGCAAGACTTCTGTATTTATCTTTGCCTTTGACTACTGTATGTGTGTGTGTGTGTGTGTGTGTGTGTGTGTGTGTGTGTGTGTGTGTGTGTGTGTGTGTGTATTACTCTGTGTGTTTTTACATGGGACTGTATGTATTCATATGTGTTTGTGACTTTGCAGTAGTAGCCAAGGTTGTGAGTGAATATTCTCTTCTTTTTTTTTATGCCTGGGTATTCATCACGCCTGCCATATCTCCTCTCCCACACCTTCCCACACACAAACCATCCCACATGCTGAGTGGTCTTGGCCTTGGACATGAAATGCCATCCATTGTGTATGTTTCGGTGGAGCAAAAACGTACCTTAAAAGTGCAGAGCTTTTAATAGATGTTAATAAATTAGCTTGTGCCGCAACTGTGTTTTCATCAGCGTAGTGAATACATGTAAGGATAGCACTGTTTTCAAGGATGAAATCAGAGCAGAAGATCAGAGATGAGAAAAGATGAGAAGAAAGGAAAGGACACAAAGAACACAAGGAAAAAAGGAAAAAACATATATGAAAAGAAAACCAGAGCCAAGTTCAACCTGAAGTGTTTTGTTGTGTTGTGGATGTGCACATTGGAGCTCATGCTAAGTATTATAGGTAATTGTGTGCATGCGTGCGTGCTTCACCTCTTCATAGCATTATTTCATTGTAAGTTTTCTACATGATGACAGTGGAATCGTGACCATAGGTGAGCTTGTCGTCATATAAAACAACACGTGAACCAAGGGTCAGAGGTGTGTGTTTGAGGTGTGTGTTTGAATGTCATTTGGCAAAAACATTATTACATTTCTTTAAAAAAAAAAAGGAAAAGAAAAAGTAATCAAGGTCTAATTTATTAATTTCCCCGTAGCCAACCAGCTACTACCCCTGAGTCACTGAGACTCTCCAGAGACTTGTGCTCACTAAGCCACGCCCACTTTTTAGCGATCCAGTCAAATCCTTGAATACTTTGATCATGTCTGTCTCTGTCACATCGTCTGTTTCAGTCAGAAATGAATGACATTTTGTGTGAGTGTGTGTGTTTCGTTTAGGGAAGTGATGGCGAATATGAAGATGCTCAGTGTGCTTTTATGTTTGTGGGTTCATCCATTGGTGTTTGCTGATTATTTTTTTGGACTTTTAAGTATTGTTGTATATGTAAGATAAACCTAGCAACACTTGGAATTCCAGGAAATAGTTTAAAGAAACTTGAATGTGCAGAAGAATAAACTACAAATTACATTATTAGAATAGCATGGATCAACTTTAAAACTAAACTAAAGGCACCATCACAAATGCCTGTGTGAGAAAAGTTATTGGCAATCTTAGGCATGTGTGATTAGTTTGACCTCAGCTCAGCTTCACTGTCTACCTGACCGAATGTCCCCCTCTGCTATAAAACACTGAGTCATCGTCAAATATCACAAAAAAACTGTTGTTCTTGGCTTTTGCAAAGATCCTGAGAGACTGAACGTTAGTCGTGCGTATCCGTGCACATGTGCTTTGTATCGTACCTTTTCTTGGTTACACATGCATTTGTATATTTGAGTATTTTCCCCTCTTTGTGTCTGTCTTAAGCTTAATCTCTGCAAGTGTGTGTGTGTGTGTGTGTGTGTGTGTGTGTGTGTGTGTGTGTGTGTGTGTGTGTGTGTGTGTGTGTGTGTGTGCGCGCACCACTACTTCATTGTCACAGCCTTCATGTCCTGATGCTGCCAGACTCACCATGATCCTCAACAACCTTCTGTTTCTGACAGCTTAAACATAAGCTTTTTCCTTCACACTTTTTTAATACCCAATCTTTCTACATCATGATTTGGTAAATAAATAATAAAAAATATCTGTACATGGTGAAATCAGTCCCGGCCACCTATTGGCTGCAATTTTCTTTTGTGTATTTTTTTCTAATCTTTCTCATCTAACAGGGCTCAAAATCTAATTTATGGGTACCACATGAGCAAAGCCACAGAAATAATGACTCTGATTATATCACAGTGTTCAGTTCAAAACAACTCAGGACCTCTGTCTCTCTGCAGCGGCGTCCTGCCATGCGGTTCATTCTTGCTGTAGAGTGAATTGAACTAGAAGATCATGAGAAAGATAGACGGAAGATCCTGAAGGAATAAGTCAAAGGCAAATGTGTATGCTGCCGGCGGCTGTCCTGTAAAAGATGCATACATTTCTTGTTAGTCGACATCTAGCGGCCGTAGTAATTACGACAGGAGCAAAGGGAAAAGTCCAGTGACGTAGTATAAAGATCGTCTAGTGTTGAGGGAGTTATTATTTTAACCCAAATCATGATCTTCTCCTAACCCTAACCAAGTGGTTTTTATGCCTAAACCTATTCAAGCCATGACTGTTATTTAGTAACCATGGTGACAAAGATACATATTCAACTCCCTGTAAAGTCTGCATGTCCATGACAACCAAGATCCAGTACACCTGTTGCCTTACAGGTGTTATTTCAGGGGATGCTCCAAAGGGTCGTATCAGAGGGTTGAAGAAAAAGGACCCGTGGCTGCTCAGGCTGCTCAGGCTGCTCAGGCTGCTCAGGCTGCTCAGGTTGCTCAGGTTGTTCAGGTTGCTCAGGTTGCTCAGGTTGTTCAGGTTGTTCAGGTTGCTCAGGTTGTTCAGGTTGTTCAGGTTGCTCAGGTTGTTCAGGTTGCTCAGGTTGCTCAGGTTGTTCAGGTTGCTCAGGCTGCTCAGGTTGCTCAGGTTGTTCAGGTTGCTCAGGCTGCTCAGGTTGTTCAGGTTGTTCAGGCTGCTCAGGTTGTTCAGGTTGCTCAGGCTGCTCAGGTTGTTCAGGTTGTTCAGGTTGCTCAGGCTGCTCAGGTTGCTCAGGCTGCTCAGGTTGGAGGACTGTCAACCAGCTTTTGGCTCTTAAAGACAATTTTCTGCTTGTCAAAGAGGCTTCATCAGTTAATCAGGCATCATTGATGAATCCTCCTTGGTGAATGGTCTGAGTCCAACCTGAGTTGGACGACCAAGAATCTTAATCCACACAGTGATTTACAGTTTATTGTAGTAAAGCTGCTTTTAATTTGACGTCTGTATCTGGTTACCTGCAGCGTTTACCAAAGGGGAAGATATAATAGGAAAAAAATGCTGTTGTGATTTTTTTTATTTATTTTTTTCTTAGCTGGGGAGAGAGAGCACGGATGTGCCTTTTTTTTGGTGTCAATCATGACTCAACATGCAATTATGTCTTAAAAATGTATTACTGTAAAATCAAACCACCCCTTCAACTCCCTGCTGTACTCCAACAGTCACAGGCTGCTTCTTTTTTACAGTTTCTCCTTCAGACACACATTCTCCCTCATCTCTTCATATAGGCAGAAAAGTTAGAAAAGGCTTAGGCTGGGATAATGTGACCTTTTTCCAACTCTGTCTGACTGCCCCGAAGACTACTTTCCTAATCTTACTTCTATCCCAGGATTTAGGGAGTAAGAGATGATGAAGGCAGAAGAAAACAGTTTGATGCCCCCCAACTGGTTCTAAGTCTAAATCTCCACCAGCGCTGCTCTCAGACGGTATTAAATGTAACTAATGTCACATGAGCAGGGCTGAATTAAGCAGAGGTAAATGTGGCAGATGGAGAAAACATTTTTAAAATCTCATAATCTCAAGAAAAACTCCTCCATAATGTTCATCTGTGGGTGTCTGATTATTTAATGTTTTCTAAGCATGCCCTGCTTAGCCTCTTTCTACTGACTCAGCATGAAGCATGAAGCATGCTTCGGACACACAAACACACTTATCATGTGAGACCCAACTGGCAAGTCTTATTACGCGAATGCCTCCACACAAACAGAATGAAAGGACACACACGCAGTCGGAACAAATCAAATTATACAGCGATACGCAATGTCAATAAATGTTACACTCACAGTGCACATGCACATATACATACAGATCACAGTAGGCTGTTCTGCTGTGTACATAATGTAAAATGCTTTGCCCATTATGCAACGTATGCGCCACATCCGCGCCGCGAAACACATAGATCACAGCAGCCGGTTGTTTTGTTCACTTTATGCACGGAGGCAAAGACTGAGAGCACAAACGTGCATTCATTATCACAGCTGACAGAGTCAGTCTCCCTCTCATACATCACACGGAAACTCTCAACAGCCTGTCTGCGTCTTTGAAAAACACACACACACACACACACACACACACAGACACACACACACACACACACACACATCAAAAACACACACAGAGCATTTACTGAAGATATCACCATGACACACGGTACACACACATGTTCAGCACATATCTGCATTTGACAGCATTGTGTGTGCTGTTATCTCTGATGGATGAACATGTTATTAGCATTAGTCTTGCTAAACCATTGAGCTATGTCCATCACAGGAGACTGTGCCTTTATCTTTTCTTGTGTGTCTACATATTTACTGTATTACTGACCTAATCCACACACACATGTGTAGAAAAAAAGGTGTTTCACAAATAGCACCACAAACCTATTTAAATATTGGATGACTTTACTATTGTATGGATCAGTTCAATAATGTTGAAATATATGAAACACATCACTTCCTCCATTACTGGCCAACAGACTATCACCCTAAGGCACTTTATTCTGAAAATCTCTAGGCCCCTGGCAGACTGACTTCTTAGCCTGTCAGAGTAAAGTTGACTAACCCTGACTTTAGCCTGAGGCTGGCTTCACTCTCCTCAGGAGCAGCATTAGCTTTCCACTTTGCAGGGTTAATGTTACAGTTGTATCAGTTAACCTTGGCCTAACTAATCCACTGTGAGTAAGACTGAAGATTACACCGTACGCGTTTACACAGACGTGGGGAAAGAAGGGAGGAAAAAAGATGAGAGCACTAATTCACACGTTTATTCATTTTCTACAAACATTATATTCATATTTACCCTTTGAGTATTATCTTCTGTTGTTCCAGTTGTTGGCAGCCATTAAAAACAAAATGTACACACATTACCAATCCATTATGGTTAGCAGACGACACCAAAGTCAACAGCATGAATGTTTGTACTCTTTCTGTTTTACAGATGGGCGGAGGTAAAGACACAGACCGAAGGGAATAAGATGATTGATAGTACAGTTAAATGTAGAAACAGCTGAGCCTGGTTTGAACTGCACTGGGCCACAGAGAAGAGATTACACTACTACTACTGAGCTATCCATCTATCTAATCTATTTGATTT
Source organism: Seriola aureovittata (assembly GCF_021018895.1). Lineage (NCBI taxonomy): Eukaryota > Metazoa > Chordata > Actinopteri > Carangiformes > Carangidae > Seriola > Seriola aureovittata. Next base: position 20,349,292 of record NC_079377.1, read on the forward strand.
TTATACATTTGGAACAGGAACATTTATATTTTCAATCCGAAATCTGAAAGACCTTGAGTTCAACCAATGATGAAACAAACATTACAAAGCCTTTTGAATTTAAACATTTATTTTGAACATTATATTTGAACAATATTCCACATTTTCTTTTTAATAAGTAACATAAGTCTGTGTGTTTATCTGGAATAGGAGAATTTAAGTTCAGAACTAACTTAAACTGTTACCATCTGTTAAATCAGTGTTTTTCAATTAATAAAGTCCTAATTGTCTGTGAAGAACCGCTGTGTGGCAGGAGACTGCTCAGTATTTTTGCTGCTGTTTGAGTGGATTTCTACAACTAAAAGCCTTAGGTTAAAGTGACTAAAGGGCTGATTGCTTGTCTGGCTGTGTGGGAGGTAATGTGGTTGTGCAGCACGCTGACCTCATCAGTGCAAACCCCCTCTGCTACTGAATAAGTCCCATTTTGGATTTTGTGAGGTCAGTCCGCCCGTGTTGTCTGAGTAATCTTTGTGTGTGGCCTTTGCTCCGTCAAATATTTGTTTCTTGATATTAAATTCCTCCTGTGAAAGAGTTTCATCAACTGGCCGTCACTCTCAGTGTTTGGAAGAAGTGGTCACAATGCACTTATTCTCCTCTGCATCCACCTCCTGCCTGTATTAAAGGTGAATGGCCTTGAGATTTGTTGTGGCACTTCATTCTGTAGTTTTTTGTGTACGGAGGAGATTATTATTCCCTAAATCATCCTCAACCTCCGCAGAGTTGACCTTATTCATTGTGTTGTAAACAGACATTTACCTCATGTAGATCTTGTTTGATATTTCTTTACTCTTTCAAAGCCAGGAAGTAGATGTTGGTCGGTCCGACACTTTGCATTTGACTGGAATATCTTAATAACTATTGGGTAGACCACGACATTTTTTGAACAGACAATGGATCCCAGAGGATGAATCCTAATTACTTCACTTGACTTTTCATAAAGGTTTTTGTACAGCCAATAAAATGCACACTTGAATAGCTACTTGATGGATTGGCAGATAATTTGATAGATATTCAAGTTCCCCAGAGGTGATCTCCTTGCTTTCCCTTTTGTTCCACAGTGACATTTATTTATCATCCTAAAGTGCTAAATATAGTGTTCGCAGTTAATATTCCTTGATGTCAACGTGTTACAGACTGGGCATTGGGAGCGCGGTGCTCCCACTCACCATATCAAGATATGCTGCGAGAAAACACTGGCTGCCTGCAAATCTACATCTGCATTAAAACCTCTGGAGCATCAGCTGTCACCTCAGTATGACGTGTCATGACCTCTGCACGCAAATCTGTGTGTGGAAGTGTTATATCATGTCAGTGTTTGAGGGATGAGGCGTATGCTTTACATGTGGGAGTAAGTATGAATGTTTGAGTGTGTGTGTGTGTGTGTGTGTGTGTGTGTGTGTGTGTGTGTGTGTGTGTGTGTGTCTAGCTCTCCACTCTGACCTAATCATCATCATTGTGTGTTGTCAGGGTGGTTTTCACTCTATACGGTGACATGGTATGAGAAATCATGAAAGCCTCTTCACACCATGCACACACATAGTTTGACACCATGTTAACGCAAATGTCATGCAATCCGTAGTGTGTGTGTGTGTGTGTGTGTGTGTGTGTGTGTGTGTGTGTGTGTGTGTATGTGTGTGTGACAGAGCAGCTCCTCTGCTTACGACTGACAAGCGAAAGTAGTCAGCTGTGTGTGTGTGTGCATGTCTGATGCAAATGCAGACATGCATCTGCATTTGCATGTGTGTCAAAAATGACATAGCCTTTTTCGCATTGATAATATGTGAAAGCTGATATGTGCTATCACCATGGATACACACGCATACACACATGCCCCTACACTCCAACTCTGCAGCTGAAGCTTAGTAAATATGGGCTGTGGCCTTGGGCTGACATCATGTCATTGTAGACTGTCTCTCCTATCTCTCGCCCTCACCCTCTCTCTCTCTGTGCGTGTGTGTGTGGTCTTGTGATGGCTCGGAGAATCGGTGTAAGATTTCTCACAGTAAATCCTTTTCCTTGTCTGTCTGACATGCAGATGTTAATCTCCTCCCTTCATCCCTGTTTCTCCTTCATCACACATTCATCCAATTTCTGGTCATTTAAAAAGTTGCTGTTGTTTTCAATGAAAATCACTGACGATGACTAAGTGACAATAGCAACAATAAACTTCTGTTTTCTCTTTCTCCTGGAACTTCTCTCAACTTAGCCAATCACTTTTTTCCATTTCTTTATGACATCATCCCTCTCACCTTCCCCTCCTCACACATTTCCTCGTTGCATGCCGCCCTCCCTCTGCTTCACCTTTATCCCTTTCTCCTCTTCCCATCATCACTTCCACTATATAAGGCTGGCGGGTCAAATGTGCACCGCAGAGTTGTGACACCCACATACTCAGGAACAACAGGCTTGCGTCTAGAGGAAGATCAGGGTCAATGCTGAAGACGATACAGCACAGAGCGAAAGACTGAGAGATGGAAAGAAAGAGGAAAAGCTGCGGCAAATTGAGTCAAGGAGGTCGAGATAGAGAGAGAAATAGACTCAAGGTCAGAGGTCAGGCTTCAGAAAACCACCTGTTACCTTCACAGCATAAGAGATGTCGGCAGAAAAGCTTATTCAAATACAGTGTTGATTCTCTGTGTGTGTACACTGTGTTTTTATATACTAGGGGAAATGATGTGCTCTGAAACAGAAATGTCTTCTCCAAACCTGAGTGACACTACCACGCAGCTGTCATAGGTACAGTCTGTAAACTGGATCATTGTGTACTGAACTGAGAAAACTATGCATGAATGAAGTGGAAGAAAAAATATGTAAACATAAATTATGTTACTGTTCAGCAAGTGACACATTCAAATATGCAGACCCCCATCTGCAAATCAGAGCATCCATGGCAGAAGATTGCCCCAATATTACAACTTCCGTCCCTCAAACAACTGAAACGACAAGCAGAACTCGTTGCACGCAATTGATTTTTCCTTCCCTGCCATTGTGTAGCGGGTCTAACTCTGCGTCGTGTTGTGTAGGAGGAAAGGATTCAATTTATTTGCAAATCAGCAGCAAGAGCAACTGCAACTGGGAAGGAATGGGAGGTTCACAGGGTTTCTCTCAGCGCCTCCCTGAGAAAAGCTCTGAATCAAAGAGTATATACACAATAGCATTCAAAAATATATAAATATATAAGAATAGATCAAATTTAAAATATATATGAAAAGAATTAAACCAACTTAATGTATTTTCTGTCAGAAAAATACCAAAAGAGCAACCCTGCAACTCAACACAGTAGCAACGTCGTGATCTTAGGTCGTGTTCGGTTATGTTTTGTCTTTTTTATACACTTCCTGTTTTATTTTGAGATCACTAACTCTCCTCTCGTTACAGATTCACCCGCCCTTGTATGTTTCCCGCCACTGTGATTGTCTGCCCCGCCCTAATGTGTTGCACCTGTGTCCCATTGTCTCCCCTCTCCTAGTGTATCTAGTCCCTGTTCTCCCTTCCTCTGTTGCCGGTTTGTCTTCGTCCTTTGTGTCGAGCCAACCAGCCTCATTCTCCTAGTGCAGTCGTTTCCTAATGTTATGACGTCAGTTCAGTGTCTGACCGGCGCCTCAGCCTTCTCCTTTAGCATTTGTTTTTCTTGACTGAATTGACTACCTGTGTACCCAACTTAGCCAGTAAGAGCCCTTAATTCCTGGACACCCTCACCTGTGTCTTCAGCTCATCTTGTGGTTTCAGTCTATGACAAAGAGTGATTGATTTGTCCTATTTCTTTTTTTTTTTTTTAAGCACGAAAAGACTCAAGATGTTAGCATTAGATAAAGGGAGATGTAAGTCAAGCATGGACTCTCACCTTTCACACAGTAGACTTGAAACAGCTGAGTGGGTTGAGAGTATGAGAGTTTTATCTGATTGAAGACGACAGTGATGCAACCTACAGGATATCCAAGTTATTAAAGCCTCCCATTTGCTGTCTGGTAGCTCTTGTCCTCAGTTGCACCTGAAGTGAATTCTTTACATTCCCAGCCAGTAAGAAGACGCTGACTTCTGGCAGATACAAAATTAAGCCCCAGGACATAAAGTCTGAGCTACTGAGGCTGCCATAAAAGTTAGTTTTGTTTTCTTACCTGAAGATATGTTTTAATTTCAAAAACAGTTGTTGCTGCTGTTGAATTATCTGTTATACCTGAAAAATAATATCATTCAATTAACTATGGAAGGAAACCTGGGATTTCTGTCATCTAAGGAGAAAACAAATTATGATTAAGACATACAGTCAGTATCCTACAGTCAGACATCTCTCAGCAAAACTTTGACACCTGCAATAGTTGTCTGGGCTGGAATCGCTTAAACAGAGATGTAAGGAGAGGAGTTCCCATATGGTTTCTATTCTCTACCTGCTTGTGCTGAACATTCGACACCTTGTGGCTTGTTCAGGGTCAAGATCAATTTAAAGTGTGCCCTCACAATGTTCATCTCGCGGTCTGGAAAGGTTCAGCAGCTGAATGTTCATCTCAATCTGACATAAATAGAGGTGTATGTTCACTTCTTTACCTGAGGAAGACCATCTGTGGTGCAGATCATGTCAGTCAGATAACTTTTCCTTCTGCTGTACTTGAGAGAATGAATCATTGTTTCAGAGATTTGGAAGATGCAAGAGATGTTCTGAGTCTTTTAATAGTTGAAACGTTCAGTTCTGGTGGTTGTTTTTCTGGCATAAACTGAACTAGTGAGATGGGGTCTGACTTCGCACATGATCACACAGAAGATAACTTAATGTCTTTAAGGTAATTATGATGTCATCTTCAGACCTTCAACGTTTCAGGAAGCTGCAGGTACTGAACTTTTCAAACCGCCTCCTACTCAAGTTGAGTCAAGCTGGTAATGAGACAATAATGATGAGCCATTTAACCACATCTCATTAATCTGCTGGTGACTGGAAGCACAAACAGATGGCTTTTATGAGGCCGGTTATTTCCCAGAGGTCTTGGTCATATTGACTGGAACTGGATATCATATTCCTTTTATCACAGGCTTAATGTGTATACGTGTGTGTGACATCTCCAGTGAAGAATAACACTCATATTTCCAGCCCACACCTACAGAGCAGACACTCATTAATAGATACAACAGGCAAGTAGGTGCTCTAACATGCCAGAACACATCACTAATCTTGTGAATTAAATGGTGCTGCTGGTCCATCGGTTTGTTTATAGTGGAAATGATGCCTATCCACTAGTGCATGGTTGTTTCTTTGAATACAAGAGTAAAACCTGAGAAGTTTTTCATTACTGTTGTAACAGATAAGGTTGTGATGGATGCAACAGGTGTGAGCTGTAGGTGAATACAACCAGCTGCACAGAGAGCACCTTCAAGGGCACCTGTAGCTACCAATTTGAGTGACAACCAAGTGGTTTTCTCTCATGAGGAAATGTCCTGGAGCTTCATTGTATTCCCGCAGGCGCAGCCAATAAAGCAGAGCTGTAGTCTGTGTTATTTTAACATATATATCATCATTTTGATTTGTCTTCAGACCACTGGGTTCGTGTGCCTCCAGCCCCCTACCAGGACGCGCCGCGAACTGGGATTTTTGCCCATTTTTCATCGTTCTGCCGTGTCTCGTTTCGACAGCTCTGGCTGTTCTCAATGCGTCATCATCCCTCTGGTTTTCCTCCAGCGTGCGAGCTCTGATGTCACTCCAGTGGAGGATCTTCCAGAGAGGCCAGATTGTCCCAGAGGCTGCTCCAGGCACAGTGACGACAACCGGGCAAGTCTGCCAGCCAACAGGCCCTCCTGGGAACCGAGATACACGCACGCACACGTGCACGCACACACACGCGCAGATCACACAGACACTCTTGGAGAGAGAAAAATTCTGGGCTCAATAACATGCATCTCACACAAAAAGCTCAGGCTGACATCCCCCTCACAGCAGTGTGACATGTTGAAGCGTCTCTCCCTGTGTTCAGTACAAACCATGAAGCACAGCAAGATAATTAAATCACACTCATTAACTGGTGCAGCGGACCACTAAAGAAGAAGAGTCATCGACAGACACTGAAACACAGAAAGGGCAATAATGACTCCTGTTCCATGACATTTTACATTTTAAATTAATTCTTTTTTTTTTTTATGTGATGAGCTCTAATAGACTAGACAGAACAACTCCTCATGGCTCTAAGACTCAAATCATTCTTCATATGTCCTGACTTCAACACATTTCTGTGTCCAGGATTTTAAAACTCACTGGATGAGAAAACTAAATCGGTGTACACTGAGCTAAAACTAGCTTACAGGTCAGCTGGTTCAGCCCCCCCCCGTGCTGCACGTGTGAGACCCAGACATGAGATGTGAGACTCAGCACTGAGGCCAAGTCGAGCAGCGGCAGCTCACTGGAGGCCACAGACGCGCCGCTCTCCAGTTACAGTAACGTCAGGTCGCCGAGACGGATCGATGTGGAGACGCTGAAAAAGCTTCAAGCCTGGAGTAGAACGTCCTGCCACTTTTATTTATGAGGAGTGTAATTGTTTATTGTGGTCACTGTTCCAGTGGAGCTGTAAATACTGGAGCGTGAGCTGCTAATGCTAAATGAACATTTCCTGTTGCTGGATTCCATTGTCAAAACAACAGGCAGCTGCTACTGTGCAGCAGAGAAAAAGCAATGTGTTTGTCGTTAGCGCCGCTTTTTGTGTCGGGGAAAAGAAAATACTCCGACACAGCAAGACATGGATATTTTGGGCACTTGCATCAGTTGTAATGATGTCAGGGAGGAATGAGAGCAAACAGACACAGTGAGGCTGTTTTATAGTTCTCACTCAGCACAGGTATCCCAGCCACGCTCTGTCCCATGCTTCACTAAGATGACTGTGATTTTATCCCACACATAATGTGTTTGATCTCACCTCAGACAATCACAGTGAGCGAGCTGACAAACACAGAGTGGGTGGGCGAGGGGCAGTACAGCCAGATGAGTGCGCTGTTAAAAAAGTGTCCCCGATAGAGCTGCAGCAATTGATGGTTCTTGAATGCGATATCTCAAGAGCACATCGAGGGAATTTGTTCAGATTTGGCATTGACCTTGACTTGGACTGCAGGATGAATTTGCTGGTCAAATGTCAAGGTCACTACGACCTCACAAAACATGTTTTTGGCCACAAGTCATGAATTAATATGCTAATGTGTATAAGGATAAAATGAAGTGATGACATTTTATATCCAAAAAGTCAAAGGACAACTTCACTGTGACATCATAATGTTCTGCCGGCACTGTGACTGTGGAAGGGGAGGTACTGACCCTATTTCCTGCAACTTGGCTGGTTGGCGGAGGCATACAACCACGAGGCTGTATTTCTAGTTTTTCCTTCATTTATCAATTAAATGCTAAAAATATGAGTCCCTTACTCTGTGAATAAGACTGGCAATAATCACCTCGTGTGAAGTCGGCAGGAGTTACGTTCTCCTCCATGTCACTGCACAGAGCAGGCGTCATGGGAGATTTAAATCTCGGCTAAGGTGGGAGGATTCAACGTTCAAACCATTTCTCACAGAAATACATTTATTAATTATGCATTAATATTAAAATTGACTTTTGCTTAAAAAAAAAAAGGGTAAGTGGCTTTGGGAAAACTGTTCAACAGAGAAACAGGGGTGAGACACACACACACACACACAAGCTGTGACACTGTGTTAAAAGATGAATCCATTCACCTCTCCCTGACAGGTCGGCTTTCATGTCTGTCACATGGTGAACTTGTTGATGCCTCGGCTCTGCTGCATTTCACGCACATCCAGAGTTCCCGTGTCGCGAGAAAGAGGTGTGGATAACATGCCCTGGGATGTGTGTTTGTGTGTGCTCTTAAGTGTTCAAGCTCACAAACGTGCACTGTGAAGGATAGAGGACCTGTGTCATCGTACTCAGCATGAGTGTGAGCTCACGGTTCACTTCAGAGCCCCTGCGGCCTCTTTGTGTGTGCATATGTGTGTGTGAACTGTCAACACTTGGAGATTAAATCTTACTTACTAGGCGTCTCTTGTAGCTTTTTAAGGCTCTATGCATGACCTCAGAGGTCAGAGCTCTGTTTGAGAACAAACCTTCCTGAGTATGTTCACTATGACAGCAATTTCTCTCTCACTTTCCTGACTTAAAGTCTCGCCTCAGGTGCGGCTGTTGGTTTGTTATCAGCTGGAAGCAAACTGAGCCACAACCGTTCTGGCGACACGAGGAAACAAACAGAAGTGGCATCCAGCCTTTTCAGATCTGGCGGAACATGAAAACAACATCTTGGCATACACACTGATTATTAAGTCTTTAACACACAATCAAACACACGCTGTTCCCTGCAGCTCTGCTTTGACGAGAGCTTTAATGATTTTGTTAAAAGCTGCAGGTGCAGCTCCTGATCGCATGTTGTCCAAGTTCAGCCAAAACATCTGATCTGTAACATTATTTTTTTGTATTTTGTTCCATAAATGACTCTCATAGTGGGAATGTTTAACAGTCTTGAGGTGACATTGACACAGCACTAAAAATGTCACCACACCTTATATCAACCTGGTGTAATTGTGCTGTAATAAAAAAGTCGGTTCCACCTTGTGTCTCATCTTCTCCTGGCGCTGTTCTTGGACATAATCTTTGGACGGTCACATGAATGTCGTCAGGGCGCCGCGGCTCTGACCCTTCACCTCTGTGCTGATGGCTCGTAGCAGCAGTGGGAGGAGCTGAGAGTGTTTTTTCCACTCATTTGAAATTCCTTTTCAGGGTCACTCAAAGACCCAAACTCTAAATTGTAAATGGTTGAGAATAAGTTCTTGTGATTTAGATTTTCTTAACCTTTTAAAATATTCACGGAAAACAGAAATGCTCCGGAGTAAGTGACAGATAATGTTTGAATCCATCATCAGCAACATATCATTTTGTAGCTTGAGATACAAATCACATGAGAGAGAGAGAGACGTGGAAAATTGTAATTGTAAGGCAATATTTCACTGTTCATCAAAAACAGATTTTAACCAGCAGCAACAGATAAAATAACAGCTCTGCAATTCTGCTTAAAAACAAGAGAAGGAGGGATGGAAAGACAGAGGGAGCAATAAGGGGGTGTGGGAGCTATCTAATCTAGTGTCTGTGACGCTGAGTCATCAAACAGATAAAGGGACACAGACTGAGACAATGGTGAAGAATGGAAACATACACACACACACACACACACACACACACACACACACACACAACTTGTGTCATAACCTTATAACATTTGCCAAGGACATGAACTTCCTGATCTCAGTGTAATCATGAGAGAGCTGTATATTTCTGAAGCTGTGTCTGAGTTTATTCTCCTCATTGTGTGTGTGTGTGTGTGTGTGTGTGTGTGTGTGTGTGTGTGTGTGCGTGCGTGTGTGTGTGTGTGCGTGTGTGTGTGCGTGTGTGTCCAGTTACTTGGTTTTAACCCCGGTTTGCACTTTATAAAAATCGAACCCCCCAAAATGACAGCTGAAATTTAATCATGTACATTATAACATCTTAAGACACAGAAAACTAACAACCGTCTTTGCTTCATTAAAGCTCAAGTTTTAATAAAATCCCATTAAACTGAAGGTCAAATTGCAGTTTCCAGTAGCAGTTATTTCCCGAAAATTCCTCTCCAGTCTAATCTACAAAACAAACATGGCCTGTTGGCTACTCAGTCAATGCAGTTTCCTCATTGACTTGGATGAGGTTGAGGTTTGTATCAGTTCATTTGCAGTAAACAAGTGTGAATTACGACAGAACGATGGGGACTTAGTGTCTTGCTGAAGGACGCCGGCAGGACGCAACACCCCTGTCTCAACACACTGCTGTCTCCTAATGCATCCCAGCTGAACGAACAAACAAACAAACAAACAAACAAACAGACAGACAAACAAGTCACATTTGTAAAAAGCGAACATTTACAATAGCTTGTAATGCCGCTGGACAGTTGTGATGAAGGTCACAGATAGTTCAAGATCTTCATGTTAATGTCACAATAGATGTCCAGACTGTTTGTTTCAGCATTATGAGAGATATAGAAGTGGTTTGGCTTCATTTGGAGTATTTCTCTTCTTTTTGTTTTGTTTTGGGTTTTTTTTTTATTTAATATTTGCAGACTCTCTGCAATTACTGCAGCCTGTCTCTCCCTCCTTCCTCCTTCAAAGGTTTCTTCGTCTTTACTCCATTTCTTTCCTTTGTTACATCTTCTCATTAATGGTCTCTGGTCTGTGAATATTTTTGTTCTGTTCTTTTAATAGGACAGTTTGAAACTTGTATAATACTATAATTCACATAATATAAAATACATATCTGTAACCCTTAAAGTTATATGAAACAGATGATTAGGGAATAAAGTAAGATGATCCTCAATGAGAATATCCTGTGTTTGTTGTTTTGTTTTTTTAGACCTTAGTTTGATAATCAGCTGATCTAAAAATAAACAACCGCAACCTCGATCCGTCTGATTTTAAAAACAGCTATACCATGTGACAAGATGAATTTAGCTGGAAGGTGTATTGATTATTGTCCTGCATTAAGGGGAAGGAAAGATAAAGCTTCACTTAAAAGATCGATACAATTTCATTTATTACATTTCTTTCCAAATTCAAGTTAAAGTTGATTTACTTACACCGGCTTCGGTCACAGATAAACCAGTACTCGAGCAAGTGCTTGAGTGGATCCTCACTTATGTTATTTTCAGCCAGGTAACGCTCCACTTCAATCCTTGCATCTGCTGTTGTATTTGAGCGTCTTCTTCTCTGATGCCACAGTTCACCTAAAGTATTTAAAATTAAAGTATTTTTTTAGCACTGATCACACTTAACATTGCAGGTTGTTTACCAGCAGTAATATGACAACAGAAATTCAAAGAACCAAAAACTTCAGCTGCTTCTGATGGACCTGGCAAACCCTCAGAGTTCCTCATTACATCAGAGCGTTTCGCTTTTAGACGTCGCACTGCCTCGTGCGCCTTGTTGTGGCTGAGGAACCCAACGCTTTTGGACCTTTTGTTACAGCATAGAGGCCAGTGGCATTACACTCAGGGACTCAGTGTCGGCCACGTTTCCTCTCACACATTGCAGAAGGTTGTCAGTCAGATGCCTTGCTATATCATTCTGTAGATGCTCTGACGTAGCCAGTATGGCATGATGCAGCATCTTCATTTTAGACGCTGAAGCACTGTAGTTTGGTGAAATGGGCCTGGCAACTTTCCTCTGTCGCCTCATATTCACGAGAAGTCAGTGGGGATATGTTTGTCTTCAGGGTTGCCGGGGCATGAGGAGCATGCTGTTCCAACGTGTGTCTACCTCAGTTATCTGCTTCAGTGTCTGTCTCCCCATCTGCACCTGTACCTCATCCACTCTTTCTTTTCCCTAAAATATGTGGCAGTCTTTCTGGCTATGTCGTTGAGGGCAGGGACTTCCGATCAAACGATCAAATGAAGATCAACGAGTTATGCATATTGCATGCCTGACTTGTGAAGCCATAGCACATGCAATCATATTTGATGTCTGTAATTTCCCACTCCTCCATCGGTGTACTTGTCACCTATGCCAAATTGTCAGCTGTGTGACTTGAAGGGAAATGTTCCACTCAAAGCAAAACAGTGGCCAGTTTGTCCTTCTCATGTATAAAGCAGCAGTTTTTGGTTAGGTAGGCTTCCATATTCATTGATATCCACTTATCTGAAGTCAACGCCTTCTGAAGCAGGTATCTGGCCTTTTCCTTGGCCTCTTTGTACTTGTCATCCACCATCATCTTCAATGCCTGACAAGTTCCCAATCCCACTTCTCCCACTACCTCGGCCTACTGCTAGTACTGCTACTTCTGTAGCTACAACAACTCAGATAAACTCTACAAACTTGGTTACACTCTCGATGCACAAACAAAACTAACGCCTACAACAACCCATAGAGCCGAGTGTTTGCTATGCTTTTAATTCAGAAATCAGCACTCAAAACGAACTGATGACGTGTCCCATGCAATGTGAGGCCTCGTTTGTCATAGGTCACAATACAAACTGAAGCGGGGCTTCATCTAGCACACCCCTTCATACTCGCTGCCATAGTTCTAGACGACATGGACCGATTTAGTCAGTTAATGTGTGGAAGAGCAGTGATACTGGGCAGCTTCTAAGGATAAATCTGAGAAATTGTTCATCCAGTATTTCAAGCACGTCGGAGCTGAAAAGAGCACAGTGCTCAGTCTAATCTGCCTGGATGAATTCAAAATTCAGGCCGCAGGTTTACCTTCGGTGGAATAGCGGCAGGGGTTGAGAGAAAGGATGGAGAGCGTGGGCATCTATTGAATGGATGCCCGCACTCTCCACCACAATGGCCACAGGTGAAGTAACTTGACATTTTGTTTTGTTCTCTCATCTCAGCACCCGGGACAGTTTCCTTCCAGGTATTGACAGAGACACACAGAGACAGACACACAAGTAAAAGTGATGAGAGAGAAGTGGAGAAACAGGGAAGAGAGATGGATACAGCACAACTCTGTAGATAAAACACATGAAGATAAGGCAATAAACAGAAAGCAGGAGGAAAGGAAAGGACATTGATCCTTTTTTTTTTCATAAAAGCAGAACTGCTTCAGGCTACAGACTCCTGCTTTTCTATAGTTCTCTCTATTATCCTCTTAGTCTTTTTACTTTATTCCCTTACCCACAATACACCGACACCTCTCTCCTCCCTAACCTTATAGCTACATGTGACCTGGTATAGCTGCAGTGCTCATATACTCCCACACTGTTTACGCCGTAGTGGCAGCCATTTTTTTAAAAAAAACCTCCCATCCTGTATATTTCCTGTGACTGTCTTCCCCTAATTCTGCACCAGCATCTGCAGACTTCTCTCACTGAAACACTGACAACACAACTGAATGAGATTTTTTTTTTTTTTATTACAGCCATTGATCAAAGAACTTCCCCTCAGACTTGTAGTTGCACCTTCTTCCTAAAGCTGAAAAGAGGAATTGATAATGATAATAACAATAATAATAATAATTATTCCTAATGTGAGTGTACTCACTGTAGATTTAGTACTTTTCTGAACTGTATGTATATTTGGCGAATAGGATATGACCTTGTCACTCTCCGTAAGCGTAAACCAGGCTCAGCTCGTGCAGAAATGAGGGCTGACAAAAGCAGGAATTTGGACTCATGTAAGATGATGGCGTGGAGGTGAGTGTAATATAGCATTTTGACTGTCTGCCTAAACTTGCTTTATTCACCTGTTCTCTGTGTTACCAGAGCAAATATGAACACTTAAAAGTGTCAAAGAAACATTGTGAGTTCAGCGTCAAACTTCATTCCTTTACTCGGCAAGAGCTGTCTCCAGTGGTGGAAAGCAACACCAATGTTAACTCTTTTCTCTATCACGTCTTTTCTTGCATGCTAAGCTGCTAACCCTGGCCCGTCTCGTCACTTTTTCCGATAGCGAGTCACTGTCACCTAATAATGTCATGAAGGAAGGACACAAGCTGTTCCTTCACCTTCCCATTGCAGATTCACCCTGCCGGTCTGAGCATCAAACAGGCAATCTTCTGGTCTTGTGGTCGACATTGCTGGCAATCTGAGAAGGTCCCACAGACGCTGAACAAAACAAAACAGTTGATGTTTTTGAATGAATAAAGTTCTACATTTATTGACGGCAGCGGACTCACAAGGAGGCGGTAGTTGTGGATGGCAGGTGCAAAAAGTGTGTGACGGAGAGAGAGGATTCTGCATCCACAGATGTCTCTGTGGTTTGATTTAGGCAAAAAAAAATATAAACCTAAGTTTAATAATGTTGTCGTCACTAGTGGATGTTGTGCTACAAGATCAGATATTACGTCAGAATACAACAACATTGTCTGTGAACACTTCACTGATATGTTCAATATCAGCATATGTGCAACTTGCCTAATACGTAGGTTAACAACATACCCTCATTATGTTAACAGAAAACATAATCAGCCCACAGTCACGTTTCCTACCAGTCGTATTTGCTGCTGCAGTTCAGTTGTCTAGAAATTAAAATTCTTGGAGACGGGGTTGGATTGTGCTCAGAGGGAGATCAATATCTCTTACATGCGGACCAGGCACTTATCAACAAAAAATTTTTCCACAAAGGTTTATCAATACAGTTTGAAGAGAGAGTGTAGATTTCTACTGAATTGAGGGGAGAAGGAAAAAAAAAAGGTCATTGACAGAAAAGGAGAAAAAAACACAAAAAAACATAAAAATGAGAAAAAGGCAAATACGTGTATGTTTTTATATCTGATTGAATATGTTTATACAGTTCTAACCTGTATCCTAACCTAAACCAGGCCTTAACCTGAAGACATGTTGACTAAAGACAAATTATATTAAAATCCGTTTTTTAATGAGAATTTATTAAATTTTTGGTCTTAACTGATGAAAATCTTAATCTTTGGTGTCACTAATCAATAAATTAAGTTAAACAGTAGTTTTGTAATGTAATATTCTAATTTTCAGGGGATAACTTTGAGTTAGCACTGTCATAATATCAGATTTCCACGACACGATTATCATGGCCAGAAGAATTCATGATAACGATATTACCACGATATCTATTAAAATAAATTGACAGGAAAATAATATTGCTATGAATCAAATTAATATTTAACTTTGATGGATAGTGAGAAGGCAAACAGATGAACTGGTGACCTGCCACCACGATATTATCATATGTGTATTATTAACATCAATATAAATGGAATATATTTCATGTTTTAATTATCATGGTTATCATCAATACTGGTAAATATTCTTATTGTTTTACAAGCAAATCTGAAACACACACACACACACACACACACACACACACACACACTAACACGCACATACACATGCTTACAGCACTGAATGAATGAGATGCTGAATGCTGACCTGAGCAGATCTGACTACAGTCCACAGATCAATAGCTCTCTGTGCTGTACTCCTCTCTGTTTTAATCTATTACTGACACCACCGACTGGCATCAAACACTTTAAACTAATGTCTATTGATAACATAGAGAAGCAGAGAGAGGGAGAAGGAAAATAAAGGGGGGGGGGGGAAGAAAACTGTAAGGAAGAGAGAGAGCCAGTTAGAGGACCTCGAGGGAAGAGGTGAAGAAATACTGCCGGAGCTGTAGAGGAGGGAAATGGAGAACAAAGGCTGTGAGAAAATGTGAACAGTGAGACAAAAAAGGAATTCAGCTACTAAAGAGAAGTGAAAGCGAGCTTGAAGATATATCAATAGAAAGAGAAGAAACTGAACAACATTGGGTTTATGTGTGTACGGAGAGGGGAGCAGAGGAAATGGAGGATGACAAAGAGAGGCATAAAAAAAAAAAAAGCGAAGTGAAAATATTCATTAATGAAAAATGAAGGACGAGAGGCGCCACAGAAAAAACACACGCCGTGAAACCACATGAAAAATGCCATCTTTGACTTTCGTGTCAGCCGCAGCCTCCCGCCGTCCGTCTGTCCGTCCGTCTGTCTGTCACCAGTGTCTGATCCGATCATTACAGCCTGATGTTTGGAGACGTCTCTGGGTGTCTGCACTTGGCCTGAAAACGTCATATGTTCTCCCAGAGCTGGATTCATCTAAATCTGTGCTCGTATTACCCTCCTCCCTCTCCTTCCCCATTTTTGTCTGTATTGCATAGTGAAACTGCATTGTGACTAACAGAAGACAGAGAATCACAGAAAAAGTGAACAAGTAAAGAATTTAAATTTTGGGGTGATTTGGGGTAATTGCTGATCTTCATTTTTATGCTTTCTTTTGAAGTATGCTGCACATTAATTTAAGGAAATCACTATCACTAAAAACTAAAGTTTCATAAAGAACAAATACCATCAGTTGGATTTTCGGCTCCAAGCAAGTTTCCAGTTTCTTTAAGTTCATTTTCCTCGAGTGCTGATGTAAGGCAGAACCAGTAGGATAACACCTGGGAGATAGATAAGAAAAACACAGTTAATAATCAGTACTATGGTTTATTTCGAGGTCAAAATGATTCGCTGTTACGATGCAAAAAACATGTAGGAAAACATGCACTGCTATACTCCTTTAAGAACATTTCCTCGTTCTGCCCAGCCTGCACACAGAGTGCAGTGAAGGGTCTCTGTGAATCTCGATGCTATGCCTGAGCGTGCTGCCTGATATACAGACGCATATGAAAACATAAAATACGACCTCAGGCGATAACAAGGAGCTGCTGAGCTGCTGGTAGCCCCGCAGCCACATCACATCTTGCTGAATGTGCCGACGTATTTCAGACATTCCCTCATGAAGTGCCCCGATGAGGTCATTCCAGATGGAAACCTTTATACCTCTGTGATTTCTCTTATTGAATCTGTACTGAGCTCAAACTGGAGAAAGGCTGTGAGGAAGAGCCGGTGTTGGGGTTTGTTGCCAACATGAGTAAGATGAACTGAAGGTTCCCAAAACTCGGTGTGTGTTCCCTGAAATCATGGAACACTTCACACAAACACATCTCAGAAGAAACATCGCACTATGACACTGAAATACTCCAGTATTCCCACCAGCAGGTCCCAGAAATGTCAATACAAACGTACTACACTAACCTCAGCCTCTTCCTGTTCACCTCTGCACGTCCTATATGTCTGTGCTCTCTTTACAAGCTCTCTACCCTCCAGTCCACCTTCTGTTCGAAGTTAACTTAAGTATTTATTATTTTCTTAATTCCTTCCTCCTTGCATATTAGTGATGGCAGGTGCCAATATGGCTTCTTTATGGAAGAAATTTAAAAGCTTGTGAATTTCTAGCACTGATTTTTGTTTTTGAAATTAAGTATCTGAATTTTTTTTTAAATTCTGAATTCTACTCTTGAAATTTTCAATAACTCATTTCGCTGTTATTTTTCAATGCTAAGAAATTCAGAATGAAAAATTCAACATTAATTCAACATCTTATCACATGACCAATTGAGAATAACTTGGTTGGTGGACAGGTGGTTCGATCTGAGACAGAATCGATTGCTTGTCCTTGGTATCCCGGATGTTGAATCTGAATTTTGGGATCCGGATTTGTCCTATTGAATTTGAGCAATTTGAAAATGTATGATGACACATTTTTAAAGCTTAAATTTTTCTTTCTGAATTTGTGAACATTTAAAAATTGATGGTGAAATAAGTTGAATTCAGAGTAAAAAAAGTACATTTGATTTGTTTCCATACTTCCAGGCCATGGTGGTCAACACCTACACTTTTTTGAGTTAATGATACACGAGCTGACCACGACTCAGGATGACACTAAACTGTTCTGAAAGCAGACCAGTGTGGTTTGAGGGAACAGGGACAACTGAACTCTGCAGACCTTCAAAAACAAACCAAGTGTGAAAATGTCCAGAGTATTTTTTTTCCCTTTCACATTAGTGCTGAATTTTAAAACATACACTCTACCAGGAGGTGTAATGAGCAGTAAATTTGCAGTTTCCCCAAACTATGAAGTGAGTAATAAAACTAATGACTAGCTGCTAAAATGAGGCAACGTTATGAGACTGCGGCAGAGAACCGTCCCATCTGAGAGAAAAGAAACAAGACATAAAACACAGACCGTCCTTCCCCCCAATTATGTCTGGAATAGTTTCAAAGTCCTTTGAGTTGCCCATTGTCCACTCCCCTTACACACACACACACACACACACACACACACACACACACACACACATAGAAGACCTTTACCTAAACTGACACTTTAATTGGTCCTGAGCCACAGTGAGAAGGAGGGCTGACATGACACTCTGGCTAATGACACTGTCCTGTAGGGATGGACACAGACACACACACACACACACACACACACACACACACACACACACACGCACACTAATGAGGAACACAGACCTAAAGTCATAAGCTCAAAGAGAATGAAAGCAGCTGAAGTTTCACTGAAATGGGACATCGTTTTATTCACACTAATAAAAGTTATATTTGACCTTTTAGCCCTTTATGTTCATGAATACACACACACACACACACACACACACATATACAAACGTCCTTTATGGCAGCCCTGTATGGCTCAAACAGCGCTTTCCTTTGGCACTACATTTTCTTAACTGTTGAACTTTTTTTTTATTATATTCAGTATATTTTTCCGCAGATCAGCTGTTTGAGTCATAAAGGACTGACAGCAAAAGTTACAGCGTACACTTAAACTGCTATTGCTTTTTCAGGTATGCATGTTTTCAGTTGGCTACGATTTTTCTGCTGTTCCCGTCCGCGGCATTGCTCAGCTTCTGGCAGCGCACTAATCTGAACCTTTACTGCGAATAATACACTGACTGTGGATAAGTACCTCATACAACCCCATGTCAACCAACCCGAACTATCACTTTAACTTTGGAGAGAGTCAGGCTAGCTGTTCCCCTTTGCTTTCAGTCTTTATGCTAAGCTAAGCTAAGCTAATAACAGTATTGCTCAGACATGAGAGTGCTATCTTTTCATCTGACTATAACTTATGTACGAGTGAAAAAGTCAAAATTCCCCAAAATGTTGAATCATTTCTTTAACCTCATCATTATCTGTCACACTGTCCACAGTGGTTGCAAAATAAATACACACATTTCTTTCTATAGAAACTCCTGCCCATATGTTCAAGAGTCGTGTTGTTCATAAAGTGGGGAAAGAAAGGATCAACAACAGCAATAAATAAAGCTTTGAGCTAAACTTGAATCTGAAGTCATACATCCTGCGCCGCAGATCGGCTTCAATCGGCGCCAAATTTTTCATTCAGTTTCATCTTCTCTCGTCCTTCTCTTAACTGTCCTGAGGGGTTTCTGCTCCATCGGAGGCATGGTGAGAGGCTGATGAATGGACACATCCCACTGTGTCTCTTCCAGTCCATTCAGAATGACCAACAGCCTGAGACACTCGGGAGACTGTAATCAATCATCTGATATTTCTCCCTTTCATGTGCATACACTCATTCATTTCCTTTTCTCCATTGGATTTTTGTGGCTTCATTGCTTTCTGAGCTGCTTTATTCCGTCCCTCCAGAGTATTATATCCTTCTGTTTCTCTTTTTTCCTTTATGCTTTTTCTTTCTTTCTTTCTTTCTTTCTTTCTTTCTTTCTTTCTTTCTTTCTTTCTTTCTTTCTTTCTTTCTTTCTTTCTTTCCTTCTTTCTTTCTTTCCACCTCTGTCTGGATTCATTCACTGTTATTCATGACTCACACCCTGCCACTCGCATTGTGCGGCGCTCAGCAAAGTGTGTATGTGTGCGCTCATTCACAAATCCTATGCTTCTCCAGTAGCTACGTGACTGTAATGCTGATTTGTTTCCCCCTGACAGCAGCCGCATCTCAATCCACGCCACTCTGAAAATAATAAGCGGAGGAATTACAGTATCTTTGCATTGTCTGTCTCTCTTTCTCCCTCTCGACACGTTCACATTTTCACTTAATCATCTCTTCAATTTTTCATTTCTCTCCTTCACATTTATTTCACGCAGCTCAGTTGCAGCAGCGTCTCCAGAGGCATCACTGTCTGAGCTGGACCGGCAAGCCGCTCAATACTGTCTTTACTGTTACATTACAGCAACACATTTTCATGTAAGTCACTGTGATCGGGTCATTCACCTAAACCACCATTAAGTTATCTAATCCTCGTACCCTTCTGTCTTCCATTAACAGTCATCCCTCTCTCTTTCTCTCTTTAGGACTCACACCTTCAGCACAAAGTCTGTTTCCACGTACGGGGGGGTTAATTGCCTGAAACAGGAGCTGGGCTAAATCACCCCATTATTTATTTTAACAGTGGAGGTCACTCAAGGACATGATCGCTGCTCTGAGCTCGGTGCTGTCATTTCCCTCTCCTTAACATGCAACCACAGTAAGTTCATGTGACACTTAATTCAGATTAATGAAATGCTCTTGGTCTTGGCTGTGTAACATACAGAGTGATTCAAACATTGTTTAACAAAATATTACACAAAACTGGCTGCACAACCTCCTCACTTATTTGTTGCCATGCAATATTAGTCCTGTTTCTGTTTTGATAATGCTCCATGTGCATATTCCATAAGACTGGATGGCAAAAAAGCCTAAATTAGCGTCTCTCCCAGCGGTCACAATAAGTACAAATAAAGTGAAGTGAAAATTTGCCTCAGACACACAGACAAAGAAAAGATGACAACCATGGGCAGTGAGAAATAAAAGGAGAGCATCATCGTACAATATTTCATTTTTCTTTGTCAAATCCTTCCTCGCAGGAAAGAGCAAAAGATAGGTGTGTGTGTTTATGTGTGTGTCACGCTGTGGTGCAGGCTTGCCTCTTCCTTGGCCTGACACATGAGTTTATTCTTAGATATTGGACCGCTGGAAGGTACAAGAACCTGCAGGGAGGGTGGACTTGCACACACACCCACACACATGAGCCAAAAAATACACACACACTGACAAAATGGCATGTACATACACACACACACACACACACACTTACACAAAGAGTTCAGTGCTGTCTGTCAGATCTCTCTCTCGTTGTGACAGAGCCGCCTCAGTCAACCCCAGTTCTCTGAACCCAAGGTCACCTCTGACTAACACACACACACACACACACACACACACACACGGACACAAAATACACAATGATTTCACATTAAGGCCCAGACATCGCCTTCAGTCATTCGTTACATTTGAATCACTTTATTTCTTCTTCTTTGTCTGTATTTTCTGTTTACCTCCTTGTTTGTCTCTCTCTCTGGAGCTGTTTCATTTTATTCATCATTACCTTATTAATCCTTCTTCTCTATTTAATTTCTGTCTGGCGAGCATGTAAGTGTTCCGGTGTCGCCAAGACATTCTAGTGTTTGGCACAAGGGGGCTTTTGCTTTACGACACAAAAGAGGACCCATTTTAATTTGGCAAGTACAACGCAGCTAAATTCCATTTCCAGGATTCTCTCTTAGTAAGTGAAAAAAAATTTTGTGTTTGTCAGGATGAATGCTGATGATTTAATTATTATTTATCATTGTTCAAGCAAAAGTGACAGCAATGATTTTCTGACTTTCTTTCTCTCTCTCTCTCTCTCTCTCTCTCTCTCTCTCTCTCTCGCTCTCTCGCCTTCACCCTGGTGTGATCAGTCATGAGTAGGGTGATTAGCAAGAACGAGAGAGTGAGAGGGGGAGTGAATATGACAGAAAGATGGAGAGGGACTGAATGGTAGAAATGGAGGGGAAAAGAGGGAGTCGGAGAATGAGTGAAACCCATTACGGCAGGTCTAAGCAGAGATTTATGTCGGCCAGAACTTATTACAGACGAACAGCAGATGAACAAAACGCTGGCGAGAGAGCGCTGGAAGAAAGCCATACATTATTCATCCGACTCCTCGCAGCCTTCACACTCCTCTCCTCCAACTTTTCCTTGATTTGTCTCTCACTTCCTCGCCTTTCCTGAGTCATTTTTCTTTGCCTTTCCTCCTCTGCTCTTCTGCCCTTTGTTTTTTTTTTCTGTTTGTATCTCTATTTATCTTCATTTTCTCTGATTAAAGGCATTTTTCAAGTCTGTTCAACCTTGTCCGGACACACATACACACACATACGACTGTGTCAGACAGTCCCTAGGGATACCTAGTATGTTGGAATGATACAGATGTCCCAGAGCTACCATAACAGCAAATGGCACAGAGCGGACACACAGTATATCCTGGACATGTGAGGACATTCCAGTAATTTGATATCTGCCTAAAAGAAACATCCCCCTCATCCCCTGAAGAAAACCTCATCCTAACTCTGCTCTTACTTTGAAAATACGAAATAAGATGCCTCAAAAACAGTGCTGTAATAGCACGACTTCTCCGGGCTCTCTGTTTCTGTGAGGACATTAGATTAGTAGAAAATAATTAAAAACATGCATCACAACCTAAGTCCAGGCCGGCCCGAGGCTGTGTCTGAGTACTCTGACCACAGCGTGAGCAGCAACAGGGTTTGTTTCATGGCTGCCGACAGCGAGAGCGTCACAGGCTACGTGACATCATTGCCCAGTCATCAGGGTGAGACGGGGTGTGAGCCTTTGGGCTGCTGTTGCGTAAGATGCTTTTCATGAAAGCGGCCGCACTTTCTTTCACTTACTTGTAATGTGTTGGGGTGCACTTGTCACGTGATTGTAGATGTGTTTCAGTTTGCTGTCTGCTGAAGGACGTTTGGAAGAGCCGCAGTGGAGTGTAGCTATACCTGGTGGATTCATCTGTGGCTCCATCACTCTGAGCAACCACCTTTTTCTTCAAAGCAAAAGTCCATGACTGTCTGAACATTACACACACGTTTGACATGTTATGGCCTTGTGAAGTTGATGTAGTGATCGTGTTAGCTAACAGTTTCCTGTTTACGCACCCATTTAAAGCAACATGACAGACGTCAACGCTCACATTCATTATGCGTTTCATGTATTTTAGTTTGTGCCAATTTTTCAGAAAAATATCTGGGTCTTTAGCTTTTTCTTTTTCCTTTGATTTACACAAGGTTGCCAGGTCCACAGTTTTCCCGCCAAATTTGGGCTATTTCTGAAGTGTTGCCATGGCTTTCATTTTTTGTCCACTGATTAGATAGACCTAATAATGAATAATATCTATAGATAAAAATCCATTGGCATATCTTGTGTACTGGTATTGGGCTGGTTTTGTTACACAGACCTGGCACCCCTGGATTTATACTAGTTATACAGCTGGCAAGATGTCAGCATTGTGCTATATGATAGAGAAAATGATAACTCTTGCAGAAGGGCAGAAAGTACTTGAAAGTACTTTTCAGAAACTACCAAACTGTTGAAAACTTCTCACTTCTTTCATGTAGAATTAAGATCAGAATTTCTTCCCCAGACAGTTTCATGTTAGAGAGACAAAAGTCAAATAATACAGATTTTCCAAAGATAAGCCGTTGAATTAAGAAGGAATTAAATAGTTTAACTCACTGGAGGAAAAGAAAAGCAAGAGCAGGCGAGAGTAAAATGAGTTGTGTTTGCAGGTGCTGTCAATCAAGCAGACTGAAAGGCAGTGAAATGAAAATGGTGATGAAAAGAAAAATGAAAAGGACTCTGTGGGCACCAGACCATCTGTCGGGATTGAAGACAATTCTTTATGACTCTGGCTGAATGTTTGGGCTCCGTGTCCTGTTGCAAAGTGAATTTGGGACTAATCAGGCAACTTTCTGATGGGATTGTCTGATGGATACTGTGGAATCTAAACATCGAAAGTACCTCAGATTTTTCCACAGTCCTGTATGTATGGTATTCCAAAGAACTGGAGATGGAGGGGGGTGGGGGGTGGGGGGTGGGCAGGACATGCATAGGCGCATGCATAGAAAATCTGTTGGTTTGCATGTTTTAGTTTGGTTTGCCAGCATAAAGATGGCTTCGAGAGATTATTAAAACGATTACAATGATGGAAACTTGCAGGTTTGTGTTGACTCTGGGACATGTGTCGTCACTGTCTTCACGTGAGCTGGATCAGTGCTGGAAGTCAGAGAGTGCGTGGCATAATGAACTGTGTGACTGGGCTAAAGACGAGGGCTGTTCACTTGTTGAAAAATTACCTGCTTAAGAAAAAGAATGTTTTATTGAAGCAGGGTACGTAAATGTAAGTAGATAAAAAAAGGTTTAATAATTAACGTTTCCCAAGTAGTTAAACTGGTTATTTACCAATTGAATAATCACCTCAGTTGTTCAAATCATATTTCCTGTTTAAGTAACAAATTCTTTGTCTTCCAAGTAGACCTGCCTCTTCAAATAATACATTTAAAAAAAAAAATGTTCTTGTGCAGATTAAACCCTTCCTGTCCTTTCAGTTGCTCTGCTGTTGATCCGTCCTGGCATTTCTCTGCAGGCGTTCATGAGGCCAGCTGTCAGTGACAAACCGGGGCCCTTCAGCTACATTATCCAGAGGAGACAAGAGACCAAAAGGAGGCTGTTTCCACTCTTCTCTTTCTCTCAGTGTGTACAGGCGTTCTTTCTGCATGTCTCCTTTCAAGGTCACTGGGTGTTCACGTCCTGTAGTTCCTTTGTTTTCTTGAGTCAGAGCATATTGTACATATTGTAGCAGAGTGTTATTGGCAGGTCACAAAAAGCTTGAATCACAAAAGTCAGTTTTCCTCCATTTAAGAGTGTCATAGATAATTAATTCCACTGGACATTCAAACAGCTCCTCATTTAGCAGCTGTATACTGTGATTTTTACTTTTAAGAATGATGATTGATAGTGCGAGGCCAGAATCCGAGCTCAGCTCCCTCATCAACATTATCACTGGATCAGCTTCTGGGACTGGCTGATCCATTTTGGCACCACACAGCTGATTAGCTCACTTCAGAAGTGCAAAACCAGCTCATTTTGTATCCCAGACGGACTATTTCAGTGATGAAACTATTGCTTTTAAGAGGCAAGGCTGACCACTGTACTTACGTCATAAGTACTTGTCATAAGAGATAAGTGCCCACAGAATTTATCCATACAGTACCGTAAAATCCATCCTCATTTTAAGAGTTGGGCTTCATATCAGTGAGGATCTGTGTGAGTTAGATGCAGTAACATTAAAAAATGGCAATACCAATATAATTGATTGACTTGCAACACTAAAATGGTGATAATAGTAAAATGTCTTTGTGATTGTATTTATTCAGTTCCATTTTTATGTTCCTCTTCCCATTGGCACCCACATTTATACTGATTTAATATGATTTTAAATAACTCCACAAGCTGCACATTATTACGACCACCTGTTCACCTGTTCCTTCATGGAATTATCCAATTAGCCAATCATGTGGCAGCAGTGCAGTGGGTAAACAGATAAAGGTCAGGAGCTTCAGTCAACGGTAAAAAATGGGGGAAAAGTGATTTTGATTGTTGGTCCCACCCAGGCTGGGTTGATTATTTCTGAAACTTACACTGACTTGTAATTGGAAGAGTGTCACCTCTTTTATTCTTGCACTATGTAACTTGGGTTGAGCGTGTACGATCTTCAGCAAGAAGTGCATGATACTTTACAGCACCACGTCACACAACTTTGGGTTTCCAGCTAGCTATAAGAGGAAGCTAGCTGGACATCACGGCGGAGGTGAAGAGACTAGCTCCTAGCGTCCACATTTTAGCTCACAACTGCTATGTTTGGATGTTTTTGGTCAGTCAGATTACCTGATTACCTGATTACCTGTTTGTGCTGAGATGAGGATTTTGTGTTTGAGACGTTAACCCTCTGGACTCGGAGCCCAGCACAATTTAATGTGCCAGCGTCTTCTAATAAGTCAGCACCTTTAAGAAAAGAGCAAGAAAGGGATAAATACATAGTTCAGTCAGTGTGTGTGGACCTCAAACACTCACATTCTCTTCCATCTTTGCGTTTTCTCCCTTAATCCACCTCTCTATCACTGCCCTCCCCGATCCACTTTCCTCCCTCCGGCTCCACCACTGTATCTCTTTCCACAGACTGCTGCAGCACACTGCATTTATCTGCTGCTGTATGAGGCACTTTGCCACTCCAGTCTTTGTGTGTCTGCGTATGAAATGATTGCATAATAGCTCTACAGAAGCAGAAGGAGGTTTGGAGGGGCTTGAGGATTAAGCAGGATTCTTGTCAGACAAGTGGGGAGGGTTTTTTTTTCTTTTTTTTTTTTTAAAGTAGCTTGGTTAAAGTTATCTATCTATCTATCTATCTATCTATCTATCTATCTATCTATCTATCTATCTATCTATCTATCTATCTATCTATCTATCTATCTATCTATCTATCTATCCATCCATCCATCCATCCATCCATCCATCCATCCTGCTGTACCATCACGCCTTCCTGCTTCCACTCACCCATCAAATACACTGTCTTTCTATTTATTTTACATGCTCATTGCTTCACATGCAAGGCTTTATCATTAATCTCTCCCATTCATCAGTTTGTCCACTCATGCATCTATCTCTTCATCCTTCCATTAGTTCAATATGAGCCCTTTTGACCCCTTATTATCCCACCCTCCTCCATTTTTACTTCTCTTCTGCCTTCCCATGTGCCATGTTCTGTGATATGAAACTGACAGTGAACTCTAAATCTCCCTGCGTGTGTTTTTACACTTCTAGCTCCAGGGAAAGAGATTTCATCTCATCTCAGATAAATGCCATGATGTTCTAAACCCAGAGGATCCTTCTAGAGAGACCAAGAGACAGACTCAAAATTCTCAGTGTCAATTCCTCTGTTTCTCCATTGCCCCACTTCTTCGATTTCCTTCACCCCTTTCCCCTAAACTTCCCTCGCTCCCAGTGTTAAATCCCTCCCATTTTGTTTAACGGTAGGCATGAGCCAGAAAGCGTCGACATCGTCGAGCCTTAAACCTTTTTTATGAGACAGATATGTGGAGTGTTGAGCCATGACCCAAATGGATATGCAGAGAACAGAGGATTATAGCAGAGAGAAAGGGAATTGAAGAGGAGTGGAGAACCACGGCTTGTATTTTTCATCTTGTGCCTCCACCAGGAAGCTATTGTCCCGATCGCCTGGAGATTTTTATGTTCACAAAAACGCTGCGTGGGGCGCACGCAGGCCCGAGCCTGCACTGGCACACGCAGATTTAAAGTCTTTTTTCATGGGTTGCTTCATGTATTTTCTTTAGTCCATAGTGTTTGAAATAACCTAAATAAAGTCACACAACAGTCAACATGGATATATTGGATTGGATAGATTGCAGTGGATGACGTCTGTCCAGGTCAGGGTTGTGTAATGATGAAGACTTCTCCATGTGGCGAAGGAGAGCTCACCTTGATCATGCACTCGGTGAAATGATGTCTTCTCTGTAGTCACACACTCACTGTGTTGACATGTTCTCCAGCTTTCATCCTGTTACTTCCATTTCCAGATCCGACTGATTGGCACCTCTGACAGCTCACTGCATGACAGATGGATGCAAAGAAAACATTCATTTCTTTGTTGCTGAGATGCATGTGAATATATTAACATTGCAGATTTTCTCTCCTGCATTTGCACCTGCCATGAAGACTCGTGAGTTGTGCCGACAGAGTATTCTGACTACTTCTCATTGGTTTTAGAATCCTCTCTGATTCATTTAAAGCCCGTAGAAACCCATGTCCCTTTTACCTTTTCTCCCTCGCTCTGTGTCTGTGTCTGAGGGGAGCACTGACCTTGAATTCCACTTGATGTTCCTCACTAATCTTCTGTTGTCACCCCTTGTTGCCTCTGACTATCCCGCTGTTAAGCCTGCGAAAGCCAGAAAGAATATGTTTGTGTGTGTGTGTGTGTGTGTGTGTGTGTGTGTGTGTTTAATTTAGTATCATTTAGATAAAGAGAAAGTGGGGAAAACACAGAAAGAGAGAAAGAGCGAGAGAACAAGAGGTGACAAGGTGATCCTGCCCACTCAGCGCCATGGTAACAGTTACCGTGACAGCCGGAGGAATGGCAACGATAGGATGGAGGCTGGGAGATTCCTGAAAGGATCGGAGAAACCTTCCCTCCGGTTATCCTTCTCTGTCTCTTCCTCCAGGGGAGTAAACCTCAGATTGCTGAGGTCTCCTCCCCCTTGGGAAGTTCCCGATAATGGGTAGTTGCCAAGGTCACCAATCCTCCCATCCAATCAGAACACTTCTGTGCATCTCCTTCTTCTCGGCTCTTCCTAATTTGACCGGCATGTTGTTCAGGGGATCTCACAGCGGCTGTTGTGCGCTCTCCAGTGACATGAAAGTCAGGTCATGAATTGAAATTGGCCATTAGTGGTACTTGAAGTCATGTAGTTGATCCCTGGGTGTATCTGGCATCTATCTACACAGACAATTAGAGGTTGAAAACACACACACACTTGGATATAAAAAGACAGAGACACAACATAAAATCCCACCAGGCTCGTAGATATCCTTCTAGCACAGATATTAGATGTGATGATTTGTAATCAGCACTCTCTCTCCACTAGACAAGCGGATCTGGGCGTCCACTTGGTATTTTTATCACGATGTTAGCCGTGTTGACATCAACATGTCAGATAATTATAGTGCATTCAATTAACAAAGGTCACTATCAGACCTAACAGACTCAGGAGTCCATTGATGCAATGCAAATGTCACACTAAGCTGATGCATACAAATAACTCTGGACAACACGGGCCTGTCAGTGCAGGCTGTGAATGAGCAGTTGAAACAAAACGAGCAACATCTGTGACACAACCAAACAATTTGAATGGTGCATATCTTGGGAAACTATTTGAAATTTTCAGAACCTCAAAACATTATCTCAAAAGTAGAGTTTGGCCGGGAAAAAACTCAAAAGCTTAAGTGTTACTGCCTTTTTTTTAGAAATGCTGCATGAAATCACTACAGTACAAGCTCGTCTGATCAGCCAGAGCAGCATTGGCTTTTTTTAATTGCAGAATTATATAAAATCAAAAGGTGATCAAGACTAAAAATAGTTAATGAGGTGTAATGAGTTCCCTCTGACTATATTCCAATAAACAGAAACAGAAAATACGGTGATAGATAAAACTTTACGGGTGCAGGAGGTTTCCTGAAAGATGTCATTTTAAAATGAATGACAGGGGATGTAAACACTGTGCTCAAATGTAATAAACTGTAATCGCTTGCTAACAGATAAGGAGTGTTTTAGTCGTGCAGGTCAGCCGAACATCCAGAAATCTGTCTACGGGCAACAATACGATTCAACATTTATGGAGAATAAAGTGTTAAGAGAAATGAATGAAGAAATGTTTACTTTACATTCAGCTTCTCATGGAAGGACATTCTTATTTTCTCTGTAATTAATACCACATTACACAGATCTTTCCCGAAAAACTAATGGTTTGGAAATTACAGACCCATAAAATCAAGTATTTCCAAATGATCTAATGATATGTTGTATTTTGTTGATATGAGTTGAACTAAATTATACTTTTATGTGACTTTTTTGACAAAACATTTCACAGCTGTGAAACTTCTCAAGAACTGAGAATGTGTGCTTGTTTTGGACTTATGTTGAAGATAAGAAAGTTATTTACTACTTACTAAGAAAGCAAGTCATAGATTTTGGGGTCTTTGTTTGCCTTTATCAGACGACTGACGGTAGAGGGATGAAAGGAAATGATTGGAAAGAGAGTAATGACGTGCTACAGGATCCCCAGCTGGACACAACCTGGGGAAGATGGGGTTAATGGTTGGTGCTTTAGACCGTGAGGGCACCACATCAAGAATATTATATACACTAACCAATTACATGACTAATTGTTGCTAATGTTTGTACACTTTTTCATAAACTGGATGGATTTATACACATGTATATGTTTGTATTGAGCTGTTACTGCAAAACGGTAAAGACATTCCCAGCTAAGAGTCCAGCGTCCGCCCTCTGGGATCTGAGGGTCCGACCTTGTAATTTATATCTTGACTGGATAAAAATGGGTATTATATTGACTTTTCCCATTGGATTCCTCCGGTCAAAGGTTCTTGAATGATCTGTCTTCTTCAATATGAGCGGTCAATTCTACAGCAGTCCTGAAGGCCAGGGTGTTCAAAAGTATCTCAAGGTTAATGAGTGTTCAAGACGATGTCCTGAAGTATCTAGAAGGAAAATGCAACATAAAGAAAGGAAACAAATGTGAGAGGAGGGTGGGGGAATCACAAACCAGGAAGTCCTGAAGAAAAAACAGTTGTATGCTCATACGTTTTACATTTTGAACCTAAACTCCTGAGCATGGTATCATTATTTTCAGTATAAAATGTCCCTTTATCATGCTGCACATCCTAAATATAGGCCTATATGTAGGGCGCTACAAACTGGATAGAAATGTCAGCCAACTGTCATTGGCTGTAATAAAATGAATAAAAGTGATCTTTATAAGCAAAGACACAAACCCTACATCTGCAGTGCCAGATGTTTAAATCTGCCTCATCTGCCTTTGTCTCTCATTTCCTGCTTCTCTGTACACCGGCCAATGAAGCAAAATACATCATAAAAAATTAAAAAAAATCCCAAAATAAAGTGCAGAGAATAGAGACCATTAATCTGCCCTTTGTAATGTCTCTGTTGATTACACTCCTGTTTCTCCTCCAACCAAACCGAGTGGATAATCTTTCACACATGAGCGCTTTAATTTAATTGCATTATTTCTGCATCTCCCTATTATGCTGTTGTATTAGCGGTGTATGATTGTAGTCATTCATTTGGTCCTGGTCCTTTGCCCATGTGGGAAAACACAAGCTTTGACCTTGGGTGGGTGCACTTTGGTTCAGTGGATTAGGGCGTGCTGCCAGTGCTGTGTGAAAATGTTGAGGTGAGTTATATACCAGTGACAGTACGTTCCACAGTCAGTCATTGAAGTTAAACTAAGCTTTAAATTAATTTTTGCTAAGAAACTAATCGTACAGTATATCCTTTGGTGTTTGTTTTACCTTGTCTACTAAAAAAGAACTTTACATATTATTCATTTAAAATCAGTTTGGCCCAGGCAGTCTAACAGGCAGTTAACCAGCTGGGGACCAACATTTGTGATTCCAGCATTCCCTATGTAACCAGCTCTGGTCATTGGCATTCACACTGTATGACCCATTAAAGGCAGCTAACATTTGCTGCAACCCGTTCCTTTCTTAAAGGTCCCATCCTTTATACATTTCACATGTTTTATTTGAAGTTTTTATATCTATAAAAATATATATTTGTGGTTTTAAAAACCAAAAACCATCTCAATGTAGTTTTACATCTCCTCTCTCAGGCTTCTTTCTGGTGCTTTAGTAACAACAAGTCAGTGAGCCAATCAGAAGTGATTCTCTGAGCCTCTCTTCTGATAGGCTGAATAGAATTAAAGCAGGTGAACACTCAGAAAACCAAATCATGCAAAGTTGGATGGTGGCTCACGGTGAGCTGGGCTCTGGGCATGGCTGAGAGCGGTGACTGCTTCGTTGTGACATCACAAAGTTACAGAATTAATTTTAATTAATTTAATTTTAATTTAATTAATATTTTGATATAGAACCTAGACCTGCTATATAATCAAGCAACACATGGAAATCTCACTTCATACAGTATGGGACCATTAAAGTGGGACGAATACAGCAGGATCAGCAGGTGTAGAAACAACATGCACAAATAGAAACATCTGGTTGGAATTAGTGCACACATTAACAAGTTAGACTAACTAATTTCCACAAGTGGACAGATGACTTAAATTGCTAATGGCTCGTTGCTAATGCCGTGTGGACTGTGTGGAATCAGTGATTGTAGGACATATATAGCGTGACATTTTCCTGTCAGTAGCATTCCACTGAGGCTGACAGCACATATTGCAGCAACGTCTGTCCTCAGATTATATCCTGCCATGGGAGACGCTGCCCAAGAGGCTCCAGGTAGAGACGACGTTTCCACAAATATCTTAAATAATATTAGACTCAGTAAATGCAAACTTATTTGTTTATTATTTGATGATACTGATTCTTTGATTACTTTTCTCAATGCCCAACATCTCATCACATTTTCAGCACTACATGTTGATGTTGTGCATTTGAGTGAATCTTCTCTGCAGCTCTCTCTCTCTCTCTCTCTCTCTCTCTCTCTCTCTCTCATTATCATCATAGTGAGTCATTACTGCTATTGTTGAGAAAATGTGCCTGACCTGACTGGGAACTCCCGACTTTTAAAGGGCTGATATTTGTTTTATCATTCCTCCCTGGGAGGGAGTAGATAATCATCAAACAAAGCACCATGCATCAGGTAGTTCTTGTTCAGTGCAGCTTTTATTGTGTAGGAATGAATAGATTCAACATTCAACAAAGGTGGGACTTCAGACAGAAAACCAAACATTGTATTAATTAACACGCTATTCTCTCTTACTGTATCAGCACTGAAAAATACATCTTGTCACAGTTGTCAGATCCTAACCACTCATCATTTGTAGGAGGTCAGGTGTTTAAATAATCATTTAACTCTTTGCGGACAAAACGTATCTCTTATTTCATTATTTTTTTGTGCGTATTTGCAACGTGTGTGTGCGTGTGTGTGCGTGTGTGTGTTTGTGTGTGTGCGTGTGTAAGAGAGAGAGTGTTACTGCAAAACTACGACCTGATGGATTGACAGAAAACACATTTACAACACTCTCATCTTCATTAGTGCAAACAGAAAAGGTAAAAAGCATAACTGCTGGTCAGATACACACACACACACACACACACACACACACACTTATCAGATGAGTTTACTGCAGAGCAGCAGATCTGTGATGGTATTACCTGACATGCAAATGGTCACATTGATTCCTTGTTATCCTTAAATCACATCATCTCACCGTTTTAACCTTATTAAGTTTCCTCAGAGGATTCAGTGAAAAAAAAGCTTTTCTCGATATGAAAAATACAAAGTGATCTGTGCAGCATCTTTAGGGAAATTTCCAATCTCAAACAAAAATGTATAATTGGAGCAATATGTCTGGCTCGAGGAGTATTGCTCTTTTTAATCGGCAAACCAGTTACAATAATGTTATTCAATAAAGTGAATGAGAAAACATGTTGTTATTGAGACAGTGAAAGGACGTTGCTGATTTCTCTGTGTAGTTCCACTAACTGAGGTGATTAAACTGCAAATATGAAGAGATTACATATCATGAAACATCATAACTGCATCTGACAGACTTTAATTTTCTTTAATTCATGTCAAATACTATGCTATTGTATACTAATATACTATTATGCCTTGCTTTTTACTTGTTAATTGAAGGATGTCTCCATCTCTGGAAGTCATTCTTCTTCCTTTGGTTTGAAAAGCATTTAGTCACATTTCCTTATTTTGCCTCGTGGCAGTCGCTGAAACTCTCGCTGCAGCTCGTGTTGTCTCATGACGCCGTTTCGATGAACAATGCTGTGTAATTATTATTATTCACACATTATCAAGAGTGTTTATCTTTGTGAAAGCGTTTGATTGATGTTGTGTTTGTGAAGATGCTGCATCACTATACGTAACTGACTTCGCATAACCTCGTATTTGAAGGTCCCACTTTTAATGAGCTAATTATTTTATCTTTTCGCTCTGTTCTGGCAGAGTCAGCTTCAGTCACATTAAAGTTTGGAGGAGAGACAAGAAGGGAAAATTTTGTTTAGTTTGTTGCCAAAAATTCATATTCTGGTAATTATTTTCATATCGGAGCAATAGAAAAGATATTACAGTAAAAGGGCAAAAGACACAGGTGTGCATTTCTCTGTGTTTATTATATGTCACCTTTATCTTGATGGTGTAGCACACACACACACACACACACACACACACACACTTGAGCATCCCCACACAATACACACATGCAAACTAACTTCCTGTACACATACACACTCACACAAGCACACACATATAATGTACAGCCGACTCCCTGTGCCTGTGATAATGAGCTACACTTTCTCTCTGTCATGTTCACTTATATCTCTCGTCACCACACCAGTCCCACACAGCGAGTCTAGTGTGTGTGTGTGTGTGTGTGTGTGTGTATAGCACACACAGAGACCTTTCACACCCCCCCCCAAACTTTATTCATCCACCTGTTTCTCCTGGAGTGACAGAACAGTTCTGCCCCTTAAAGCAGAAGTGAATTGAGGGAAGTACAGTCAGAGGAAACACAGCTGACCACAGCTTTATTTCTGATCGAGCGCGTAGAAACTAATTTCTTGACTGACTCCTGTTTCCGTGTGAAAAAAAGACAGCCAGCCTCCCGCGCGGCACCAAACATCTCCGTCACTGTTGTGTTGCAGAGAAGAAAAGCTCGACCTTCCAGCACTTGAACGCACAGCGAGCCCTGCTACCCGCCGTTCCTCTGCCTCCTAGCTGCTTTCATGAACAGTAAAGAGGAGTGGTGGCTGAAGACGAATTCTGAGCTGAACAATAAAACACAGTCTGTATGTTACATGGTGGAAAAATATGGCAGCTTTTAAATTACAATGTGCGATTGTTCTTGTGGCAGACATTTTTTCCTCCCCATTTGGTCACATTTCTGCCTCGTCCCTCGTCATTCATGTAACGCTGATGACCTGGTGCAGCGACAAAAAACCTGCTACAACACAAAACTGAGCCTGACAAAAATGAATCAATGTTAAAGCCAGTATGTGTTGAACTTTTACATCTTTACCTCCACAAAGGAGGTTATGTTTTCACCTGTGTCTGTTTGTTTGTTTGTTTGTCAGCAGGATTACACAAGAAGTACTAAACCAATTTGCACCAAACTTGGTGGATGAATGGGGCACAGACCAGAAAAGAATCCATAAAATGTTGGTGCATTAAAATTTAAATGAATAATTTTCTTTTTTTTTTTTTTTTTTTTACATTTTTGTCAGTTTCTCAGGAAAGGTTTGGATCTTCATGTAAAAAATCTGACATATTTGTGGAGTTATGATCGACGACTTTGTTCAGTTTGGTGCAGATCAGACAATCATCTGGATCGTACGGACATGTGTAGGATTGTTTGGCCCGGGCGGAGGTATGTGCTCTACTGAGGGTCATTCTAGTTCAGATTATGACACATGGCATTATACTTTGTTACCAAAAAAACTAGCGCACTTTGTGTGTTGATTTCCACCCTTTCAGTCTAGTGTCCCTTGAGATTCTGGGTTTCCTGCCACTGGTAGGCACCGGTGAGAAAGTCAGAAATGTGACGTCATAGTTTACTGACACACACTGAAGTACACCTCTGCATTCCTGCAGCAAGGTGATAAAACCACTGGCAGTAAGCAAAAACAGGATTTTCAGCTGCTGGTAATTTGCTCTTTGCTCTCTTGGAGCCTTTCCCTCACCTCTTTCACCTCCTGTTGTTAATGCCTTGTATTTATGTTTCTGCTGTCATGTGACTTCACAGGTGTAAAATAGCCGAATGATTTGAGGTCTCAGTGCAGCAGCACCCTGTTATGACATTAACTTTGTTTAACAACTAGAAGTTATTATCATGTCTGGTGTTTCACTGTTGATGATGAAGTCATTGGAAATTGTCTGTCATTGGCATTTTCACAGTCATTTGCATCACAATGTCCTGAACATTTTCGCAAAGCCGATTTCAGTCAAATGGGGGAGATTACATTCTTAAATAGTATAATAATAATACAGATTTATTTATAATTTTATTTTGTAAAAAAAAAAAGTGTAGAAGATTTGAATGTGTCAAGGTCTTACATCTGAGTTTACAGCTGCAGCTGAATTTGCAAGATCCACTTAATCGCTGCTGTAGTAGAAGCTAATGACTGAGGCTTACAGACATACACATGTAAACTCGCTGACAAGTACAGAGAAATGAAGAGGATGGCAGAGGGCAGAGAGGAAATGAAAGGAAATGTTATCCGATATAGAAAGGAGGAAAATTAGAAAATACGACAGCAGGGATACAGGAAAACTGAGAGGGAGTAATGTGGGTGAAACTCTCTTTGAATTCCTAGAATTTAAAATAGAAAGAGAA
This sequence comes from Seriola aureovittata, assembly GCF_021018895.1. Taxonomy (NCBI): domain Eukaryota; kingdom Metazoa; phylum Chordata; class Actinopteri; order Carangiformes; family Carangidae; genus Seriola; species Seriola aureovittata. The sequence continues at coordinate 20,384,717 of NC_079377.1, forward strand.
AGTCAGTTTTTTATTTGACTTTACACCGTGATTCACAAAATGCATCTGTATAGAAACTAGAGGGGGGAGGGCGAGAGAAGAGATAGCAACTCAAACCTGGTGGGTTAGCATGAAAAATGAATCACTGCTTTTGGCTTCAGTCAGTGCATTGTGCGCAGGCTGGACATCTCAACATGTCCACAATTTCAGGGCTTCATTCACCGCCCCTCAGTACACAGTCAGATGACAAAATGACCAGCCTGTTGTTTTTTGTATGGATCATATTTTTCTCAGGAGAGGATCCTCCTCCTTCTGACTTCTGCTCAAACAAATCTGAAGCTGCAGCAAGTTACCTACAGGTATCCTGCAGACCAACAGTATGTCGTCTGTCTGGCTTACCGTCTCATTGGCTGACTGACTGGCTGCTGACATTCTCTCGAGGCTTCAGCGTGTGTCAGCTTTTTCAGATGGTTCAACAGTGTCTGAACCCCCCCCACCCCCCACCCCCCACCCCCAACCCCATCCTCCCCTTTCTGACACTGAAGTTTTGTAATTCTCACACCTGCTTCCTGCAGCAACTGGCCAGGTATGTGGAGGTGAACTGCCTGTCTGTCTTGCCTTGAAAAACAATGGACATACTTTTTACTTCTGTCTGGTAGTTTGACTGAATTAAAGACTTATTCTCTCTGCTGGCCTGGCTGGTTGGCTGTTTCACTGTCTGGCTGTTTGCTTCCCTGGCTGGTGATCGGTAACTGTCTGGCAGACTCGTTTATATTCTACCTGCCAATCTCTTCTTCTTGCCTGTCTGCCTACCCACCATCTGTCTTCCTCCTCTTCAGCTCTATTGAAGGAAAAAGAAGAAATAACACCAGTAAACATGCCATTCTTGACCAATACTGTAATGCAGCTTTCTCCTGCTCCGCTCCGTGATGAATCTCTCTTTCCAGTTTCACCAGGACTGTGTAGCTGATCATTCTCCCACAATCTGACACAGTGCTAATAGTGATGTTTAAAGGGACTTGGAGCTGGAAACAGACTGAAGAAGGACGGGGTAAAGTGGATTAAGTGAGTTGACAGATTTATCTGAGTGGCAGACTACAGACTGTCCTCTGCAGAAAAATGACAGCGCTGGCGTTTGCTTTGCTGAAACAGCTTTCACTTAACAACCTGTTGCTCCTTTTAAAGCCAAAAACAAGAATAAGTTTGATGTTATTGTAGCACAGTGGGGTTTGGATTTCAAGGTTTCTTAGTGTCCTGTCTGTGTATCAAGAATCAGCACTTTAAAAAAATACAATTCTGTCATGTTTTTTTTTATTTTTTATTTATTTCATTCCTTTATTGGTGAAATAATATAACCAAAACAGATGTGACATGAAGGATACATAGGACATAATGGACAGACATGTACATGACAAAAAAAATTATATTAGCGATCTGTGTTTTGTGATAGTGAGCACCAGTGTCTGAAACATGGGGGTGATCCGTCTTGATGGTGGCAGACACCAAAATCTGTTCCGGTATTTTTCCCATGTCACCGTGTTTGCTAACCAGCTCCCCATTTCCTGCTTTGCTGCGGTTACATCACAGTTTTTAGGTTTAAAAACTCAGATTTCATTAGTTTAGTTCATTTCCAGGTAGAAATCAGAACAATGTCAGATGTAAAGGTTAAAATGTCGATAGTAATAACTTTAAGCTGCACCCCAATTCTCTCTTTCCCATTATCTTCTTCTACTACCTTTAATACTTTCACATTCTGAAGTAAAAATAATCTGCCTTTGTTCTTATTCCTCCGATTTCATTCCCAACACCTCCCTCTCACTTTATCACTTTGAGGTCACAGTGCTCTGAAATCTCACCTCTGACCCCTGAACTTAATATTTGCTTTGAATATTGTCGAGCAAAGAACTAAAGCTGCTTCCAAAATGAAACCAAATACTGTAAGAAATAACGACAACAAAGACACATAAACAGAAGAAACCAAAGAAAAGAGCCACATGGGTTGTTTTTATTCTATTGAATTCTGTGTTATCTTTCTAAACTGTAAGTTGTTATGCCCCAAGGTTTAGGTCACACTGTGTGCAAAATCCCACACATTTTCTTCTGATGCACAAATGAAATTCCCTGAACTGAATCGCTAAACTGTTTCTTTTTCTCTTTACTGTTTACTAGTGGACGACCTGGTGAATTTAATTTGTTGCTGAGGAAGAGACTTCAACCTTCCTGCTTACTGTCTGTCAGGTCGACTTCCTGTTCACCTCATTCACTCTGCAGCTTCCAGTCACAACTTCTCATCAACTCGTTTTTTGCATTGCCCAATCGAAGCCTAAAACTTCTGTTTTTTACCCACTTCCCCAAATGCACTCCACTCCAGATGTGCAGTTTTTACAAGCCAACGACGAAGTGTGGTACCAGAGAAAGCTGTTTTCTGGATCTGTTTTTCTCCTTTTTAAAAACCGGGAAGATTTTCTTGGATGAAATAGTTTTTTTTTTTTAGCAAATTTCTGCTAAAATGAACAACAGAAGCTGCCCAGTTAAATCAGTCAGTCAGTGTGTTGTTACTGACATTTTCAGAAGTTCTAGTCCTTTACCTGCAACACTGATGATCCAAAGAGTCTCCTATGTTATTTAACAACACAAAAAGTTTATGTCATAGTCATTAGTTTAAATTATTGTAACCGATTCTCTGAGAAATCATGTTGTCTCCATTCCTCTCTGAATGCTTTGATACGATGCTCAAGTGACTGTTGCTTTGGTGAAGAAGCCAGTCAGAGGCATGAAGCAGACAGCAACTGTGAACAAAGCATCGCACCGCAGTTGCCAAATGAATCCAAAATTGACCCAGAATCAGAAAGTGAATCGACATAAGCTTCGGCTTCTGTCCACCATTAGCAGCTCAGTCTTACCATGATGCACTTTGGGAGTTGGAGTTAACTTCTCACTTTACATCGTGATTAATGTCCACAGACTTCCAATCAATGAACCAGATATTTTCTAATGCAGTTGTTCATCCTTTGTACTGCCGATTCAGTCGGGAGACTTTCATGTCTGTCCAAGCCTTAGAAGTGCCACAAACCTGATTCACTTAACTTTGCATAGGGAGAAAAATGAATGGGTTTTTTTTTAAACTTTTTTTTAACCAGGCGTTCCGAGAACAGATTCTCTCACTTCTGCACTGTCACACAATAATTTCACCGCAGAGCCACTTCTTTTTCTTTTCTTTTCACCACTTTTCCATATCACATTACACACTGTATAAAGAATGGAGATGAACAGAAACAGAATGAATGAAGGCAAAATGGAGAGACAGAGAAAGAATTACAGATGTTTGACACAAGGGTTACAGTGTCTTGAAAACATTTCCTGTAGTTTTAAAACTCCATTAACTCCTGATGACAGTGTGTCAGCTGGTCATCTCTCTCTGTCGGCGTCTCTGTGTGGAGTGACAGCCAGATGGTGAAGAGTAATTGCTGCTCTCCTCACAACTTCACACCATATCATTTCAGCAGCCTGTCTCATCTGATATGATCCCTCTCATAATGTAATGACACTGAAGACTTCGTCATCAAGCAGCTCGATCAGCCCAGCAAATAAAGTGGCCAACGTCTTAATCCTGGGAAGATTAAAAAAGGCTAATCAAGCAGAGGAAATGGTGCAATGGTCAAACTGTGATAAGATACAGAGTGACATTAAATTACAAAATTAATTAATAGGTGGAAGGTCAAGCTTGATCAAGCAATCTCCCCCAAACTCAGGGGAAGCATTAAAGCTTGGCTGGAGTAAAAAAAAATCCAGAGGGGATGAATGTGTGTGTTTGTGTGTGTGTGTGTGTGTGTGTGTGTGTGTGTGTGTGTGTGTGTGTGTGTGTGTGTGTGTGTGTGAATGAGAGAGAGAGAGAGAGAGAAAATCCCTTTTATTAATGAGTCTTTCCATGTGCACTGAAGCCGCTCAGCGCTGCAGAGACTCAACGTTGTCTCTTGTGTAGAAGGAGCAGCGACAGAAACGCCACAACATGTCAGCTGAATCGTGAATGGGCTCCACGGCAGATCCTGTGCAGCACGGGCGCACACATGAACATGAGCATGAACTCGCAGGGACGCGAGGACCAGCTGCAGCGAGTGGAGCTGAACACCCACAAACAGACACAAGAAAGTATATAGATACTGAAGGCATGTGCACACACGCACGCACGCACACACATGCACGCACACACACACATGCACACACACACACACACACACACACACACACACACACACACACACACACACACTAGCCTGAAGCCTATCACACTGCAAATGGATTTCTGTTCAGTCATGCTGGTTGGGCACATGTTTGACATAAGCACTTGTGTCAGTTACGCCCATTGCTTTTCAATTTATGTATAAATAACGTTTGTTCAGCGCTGAAGTTGCACTTGCATCATCTAGTCGGCTACCAGCTGATAACATCCAGTCATGTTCACACGGGGGTTCAGGGAGGCTGTCGCGGTGAACACCAGTTTCCTGTTGTCAGTTCACTCTTCTTCTATCTTCTTGCCCTCATGCTCTTGGTGGTTTCACAGCGGAACAGCTCGAAGCCCTCATGCTCGTCAGGGTGGACGCCGGGCCCGAGTGTTTGCTGCCCTCAGTCATCACATGATTCCCACACCAACTTGCTCACCTGTTACCAATCCACCAATCACCAGCTGCCCAGCATATGCACCTGCCTTTCCGCCTCAGTTCCCAATCAGAGTGTCTATGGTCTATGTTAGTGTCCCTGCCTCTTGTTACATGTTCCTTCCTGTCTTTTTGGACTTTGTGCCTGCCTGGTTTTTCCTGTCTGGACTGATCTCCTCTTAAAAACCCCAGATCAACATGATAAACTTTACTTTTACTTTACCTGCCTTGCGTTTGAGCACATTAAGTTTGAGTCCATTACCTGCAACACTGATTTTTTACAACCTTTATAACCCGTCAGTTCTCCCTACAGCTCTGCTCATACCCTCATGCCAACGCTCTGTATATATATTGCAAGATATTAACAGTAGAAGCTGTGGCCACATTCTGCAAACACAAAGATACATGCCAGCCCCCAACCTCCAAAATGATCTGTACGCTCCACTTTGTAAAAGTTGCTACTCTTCAGCCATTTCACTGAAGTTTATCTGAGGAAGGATGAGGGACAGATAGTGTTTTCACTGGGACATGGACGGAGAGGAAATGAGGGATGCAGCAGAGGAGTGTGAGGGAGGAGAGGAAGAGGACATCAACCCTGTATCTGATCTTTAACAACTCTATCCAGTGGGGAAAGGACTGATAGAAGGAAAGAGATGAAAATAGAAGAGGGTGAGGAGAAAGCATCTGTAAACAGCTACAGACCTGAGAGATAGAGAAACCTACCGGGATTTCCATTCTTCAGCCGTGAAGAACAAAACCTCCAATAAACACCAGCACAACAGCTGGACAGTGTGTACACACACGCATCTTTATGCCTGCTTGCATAAGTATATTGCTGCAGCTGCCTATGCATATAATTTCAGATGCCAGTTTGTGTGTAAGGCTGTTTGTTTATCTATTGTGTGTTCCCTAAGCTCTTGTTATGTGTCCTACAAGCGTTCAAGTGTATGTCTCTGTGCTTTTGAAAGTCTTGTCCACACTATGGTATTTGCAGTATTTAAGGATGTTTTCATGTCGGTGTGCATTTGTATTTGCTTGTGTCTGACTTTAATTGGAGTTTAATAGAGGTGTTTGCATGTGAACAGTTGATTTGTCTGTTTGTCTGTGTGCACATGCCGTCATGCTGTATATATATTTGAAATATATTATCTGAAATCCATAGCATGCTTTGCACTGATGCTTCTATAACCATCATCTTAGCTACTGCAAGACAGGAAATGTGAAGTCAAGCATGTTTTATGGACATTGTATCAGTGACCGATCAAAGTTCCTTATACTGAAACTTTATGCAGGATAATATCCCTGTAGCCCAGGTCGAACTGATTCAATTTCATTTATATTTCTCTAGCTTTTCTGTCCTGTATGATTACTCTTCAGTTGCATAATATTGTCAGGTCTGTCTAACCCCGGGGCTCATTACTGATTTTAAGTTGGACCAAAGTGTTAGCTAAAACTTAGGACTTACCCAAAAGCCATGTTTCAGTGGCTTTAAGGCTTTAAAAGTCATTTCTTCCCTCTGGGATCTTAAAGCCTGGTGTTAAAGTGCTACAGTATGTGTAACAGTTTAAAACATCACTGTCAAATTAAAGGTACAGTATATTGTATCTTGGAATAGTTAAAATAGATGGTGGTGGATACATTTTGTAGTCTTTTATTTCATGATAATGGCACTGTAGTGTATGTGTCCATAGTTTTTATTTATTTATTTGTTGATAGGGACAATGGATGTTAATAAACATCAGTATAAAATACATGATGTAAACATGCCAGATTGTAGCAAAAACGCCAATTTACATCTGCAGTCCCAGCAGGTAACATTACAAAAAACATTACAAGTAACAATACACAATACAAATATTAGATATACAAATAAAAACACACATATATATATCTATATATATCTATATATATATAGATATATATTTATTTTCATGAATTATATAAAGAGCTCTCGTTGCTTTTTAGATGAGGGGATGATCATGTTGTAAGTGAATTTTATGTCTTTGTTCCATCATCTGATGGCAGTAGAAATAAAACTTTAGCTCAGTTTGTTTTGAAAGGACAGCGCTTCCTTCCTGTTTGTGCCATGAAGCAATCCTGCTGATTTCCTGCAAAAACATTTCCCTGGTAGCTCACATAATAAAATGCAGCATAGGTCATTAGAATCAGGTGCCCTTCTCAGTGATGAAAGTGTTAATTAGAACTAACGTCTTTACAATCAACATGGGTCTGATTCATTTTTCTTAGAGTCCTAAGTATAAAAATTTAAAAAATAAAACTGTCTGATCAACAGAAATAAAATTTTTGTCTGGCTTCATGGCAGCAGAAGCAGAAGACTGACAGATACAATCGACTGCCCATTAGATCTTCAAAATGACTGCTATATATATATATATATGTATTCTGAGGAAGTGCAATCTCCTCGACCCTCTATCTCTGCTGATTTGAGACCGTGACAAAATGCAGAATAAAATAGCACTTGTGATCACCCCATCATAATAATATTATTATATAATATCATAAAATGCATGACATACTTGGAATAAATGTTATTTTTGTTTGGAGGCTGTCTGGGTGTCCTTGATCTATATTTTCTGGAATTGATAAACATCAGATTTCTTGTGTTAATTACATATAATAATACATAGATATTACATCCTCTACACTTTGTCAAAAGCTCATTCTGAAACCAAGCTGATTCCTTCATTAAGAACAGCAGAAATAACCCAAGAAATAATTTCCCAGGGCAGCACTGTTCGCTTCTGTTTTTAGGTGTTTCTAAGCCAAGCAGGAAACAAGGAGAGAGAGAGGAAGGAGGGGGGCAGTCGAAGCAGAGATTTTCTAATTTACAACAACACAGGGATTCCCGTTAGACTGGGGTTGGGTGAGGGCACACACACTCAGAGGAAACACACACTCATGGTGAAAAACCAATACACATCTTGACCCCTTGAATTCTCAAGGAAGGATAGAAATTAAAGTGTGGATTAGTTTTCATATTTCACTGATGTTTGCAACATGTCGTGTCTTCTCCTCCACAAATTTAAAGCTCATCTTGAACTTCTAAAGCTGAATGGTTTGATTTATTTTGTTTTTGTTACTCAGTTCAGATCATTTAAATGAAATCGAACATTTATGAAAAACAAATTATTCTTTTAACATCGTCCAACACCTTTTTTCTCCTCATCACTTTCAGAGGCCCATCTGCATCTGACACACACAGCTGGAAGTGAAGTACTAAACACACACACACACACACACACACACACACACACACACATTGGTCTTACTAAAGTTGTGAGGACACTCGTTGATATATGGTCTTGTCAAACTTATTGAACCTTAAAACTGAACCATCAAACAGCCCTTTGAAGTTGTGTGGACCGGCCAAAATGTTTGATGGTGTGAAACCCAAATTTTTCCATACAGCCATAGAGAGAAAGACACACACACACACACACACACACACACACACACCACACACACACACAACCATATTTCCATCCCTGCATGCTAACTATGGACAACACCATGGGAATCACACTGACAGCTCTGTGATGTCGCACACACTAAGTCTCATCTAAATGAGCCACAGGGGAGCACGATATCACTGCCAACTTTCATCCTACCAGTAAATGCACATTAACATGCAGCTATTGCACACATCTAAACATATACAGCGTGTAGTCATATGTCAGCACCTATACAAGCTTCCTGTACAAGCATTAGCAAACTTGTATTTCTATTTTGTATTTTTTTTTCTCCTTAACTGATCATTTTATTTGTGTATATGATAGACATATATGTGACTATGGGTTAACATGACTGAGTCAGCACACCTGTATGTCCCTCTGCTTATTCATTTCCACATTTTTCAACTTGGTTGATATGAGAGCATGCGCATGTGTGTGTTCATTCATGTGTGTGTATGTGTGCAAGGGGTGATCAGCCAGACTTAAGACTATTAATTAAGAAAGCTATTGCTGCCAAGGTCTGTTTGGCAATTACTATTGGATTATCTGACTCCTGAAGAGGAGCCTGCCCGCCTGCAGTCAGATGTGCACTGCAGAAATAAACATGAGCAAACTGTTTGAGCAGCAATCTTCCATGGATGTCCAGTTCTGTTTGATATGCATTTCCTCTGAACACCTTTCTGTAATAGCTTCGGTTTTTTTGGTTTATTAGTTTCATTTATTGGTTTGTTTGTGTTCTGCTGTTGATCTGCTGTTTGGAGGAATTTAACTATGCAAAGCATCTTTCAGCAGCAGTGCATCAGGAAACCTGAATAAAGGAAGTGTGCACTGATAACGCAGGTAGTGCAATACATCTTAGAATGGTTCTCACAAAGATAAAAGTACAAGAACATACACACATACACTCAGATCTTTGACAGCCACTGCAGGCAAAGCTCTTAGCACTGAGGGTTAGTGAAAGTTTTGCCCAATGCAAGCCAAGCTTTCTTTACATCTGCTTTCTCATTCTTACCACACACACACACACACACACACACACAGACACACACACACACACACACGCATGCAGTAAGTGAGAGGTGATTAGGGTCAGTGACAGGGTGCAAGCGAAGGCCTTTCTCTTTCTTCCTTCATCTCTTCCTCCCACCCATTTCCTCCCTCTGTCCTACACCGTCACCCAGAGGTGCTCAGGGCCAGTGACAGGGGCCCCTAAGGGCCAAAAGCCTGTCGGACACTGACAACTGACTGTTGACAACCTGTCCCAAAGGCACTAGCACACTCCAACACACACAACTACACATACACTATCTGTTCCTCTTTCCTTACACTGTCATCTTGCTCTTCTTTTTCTGCCTGTTTTGCCTTTGTTCCCCTCTTTCACCATTGTCTCTTTCTTCTTCTCTCTCTTGCTCTACTCACTCCTTCTCTCTCTCCCCTTTCTCTATCAGACTTAAACTGCTGACCCGGGCAGTTCCTCTGGACTTGGCTGTGCCAGTCAGCCCTCAGCTCCTCTCTAAGCCCAGGGCTTGCAGCTTACACTGGGGAGCTAAACGGTTCTGACCACCCCTGAAGCCCTGGAGGTTTAGGAAGACACAGGGCTGCTGTGTTGGTGGGTTGATGTGTTGAAAGCGTGGTTAGAGGGTTGGAGGCCCGGAGGTCTGATGTGTGAATATATTAAACTTAGCAGCGTTTTGTAACTGTCTTAATAAGGCCTGAAGAATCAGTTGGTCAGTATAAAAACACAACTAAATCACTGTTGCAAAAGCTGATCATTTTGGGCCGGATATACTGTATATAAATATATATATATATATATATATATATATATATAAACATATATATATGTATGTTTATATACATATCCCAATATGATCAGCAATAATATTTGTAAATACTGTAAATATATATACTATACTATACCTTATATTTCGAATCTTACACTGCACTCTATTCATCCTCTGTCCTCTTTGTGAGAGGTCAGGGCTCTTTAAGGCCCCCCCCCCCCATGGTGTTGCTCTAATTGGTCAGCTTGCCAACTCCACCTTCAGCTCACGTGACGAGTCCTTGCTCAGCTGTAAACAACAGGTTGCGCCCGTTACAATGGCGTTTGTTCGGCCTGAGTTCGATCTTGAACAAGGAGATGATAGCTCGCTCCATTTTCCTAACCTGGACTTGAGCAGGAATACAAGCATACCCACTGCTAGGCGGTCAGAAGTAGGGTAAAGTCAGAGAGAAATGTGGAGAGAAGTGCTGCAAATTGCTTAACAGTCTGCAATGGACCTCACATGACAATATTCACAACTTGGAATACTTTTACGAAAAAAGTTATTTTCTTCTTTATCGGTGGACGTTTACGGACTAAAGGAATATAAATAATCCAGGAATGGACAGACAGTCGCCACTGCTTCAAAGGTAGGGCTCTTCACCACTCCTCTTGTTGCTTTATGATGCTGGTAAATCGGAATGAATTATACTTTTGTTCTCATAGTTGTTAAAAAATGAACGGAATGGTTAAATTATGTATAAGTTACACAAGCTAACTAGGTATAGCATGTCAATATTGACAACTATTCAAGTGTTTATATCATTGTGCTGTTGCTGCACTGCTTTGAATTAATGTGACCAGGTCGCCAGCGACTAGGTCACACGAGCTGTGCGCCTGAGTGTCAAGTTGGGAGTCGTAAAGTGGGAACTGCTTGTTCTTCAGATATAACCATTGCAGAAATCCAGTGTGAAACTGTGCACCGGTTTTGAAACAGTCCATGATGTTGGGCTCACAGTAAAACGTTTGGAGCAGTGGAGGGAACCTCCAGCCACTGAGTTCTTTGCGGTTCTGTGTTGGCAGAGAGTACAAAGTAGATTTCTCCAGGCAAATGTGAATACAGTGTCTTTTCGTCACTGGCAGGCTCTTCCTGGACTTCATTTTAAGTAGTCCTAGCTGTGTGCTGTGCCTTGTTTGGGGGCTTGCTAAGCTTGCAGGGGGTGTTCAGCTTGCAGGTGAGCACTGAGGGACATACTGATGTCAACAGGTCCAGGAAATAAGGCTGGGACCCCCAACAAGGTGTTTCATTAAAATGAGAAAAGTGGCTTTTGCCCTGACAGAGTTTCTCCTTTTAAGCAAGTAGCCCTCTTTGACCCTTGCGATTTTCTTGGCCAATTACATGCACAAAAAGCTATATAATACACTGTAGGAAAGGGAAAACATAATATGCCCTATGTAATATGTTCAATATGAGAAAGCTCCACCTGAACATACTGTTGCTGACTTAGTCCATGAACTTGTATCTGTTTACACTGATCCCAGAAAAGGAAGAGCTGTTTTCCCATTCTAGGTTGTTAAGAGGGAGCCATATACTGGACAAAACTCAGTGACCTAATTCATGCTGCATAGCCAAACATGGCTAAAACTCACAGAACCTTATTTTCCAGTGAACCAATAGTCAGGCTGAATTCGGAGGTAAAATGAAATTAACTATTGCATGAGACATGTAGAATATTCCCAATTGATAGCATGGTGAAGCCACAAAAACATAGATTAAATCAGATAAAATCACATTGAATAGATAAGCAGTGATGAGGCCTCAGGAGAATGTTTTCCATCTCTGTTATTTAATGGGATGTAAATATTACAAATCCTAACAGTAAGCGACCTTCTGATCTCTCTTCCTCTACACTAACTCCCCAAATGGATTATGAATAATTAATGGTTGGCTACTTTTAGACAGGGGCTGTCAAAACATCTATTGATGTAGTATAATTTAACATGTGCGCGTATGTGCACGCTCTCCAAAAGTCACAAACACACAGACATAAAACAAACATTGCCATTAATAAATGTTGGGCAGCAGTTTCAAGCAGTGTATAAATCAGAGAATTACTTGCTTACAGCATCAATAACAAAGAACTTACAAAGCTTTACATCAGACACACGCACATGCACACTCATAAAGGCTTGTAGTTCCACTCACTTCATTAATTATAGAACAGTTTCAAAAGATTTCTACTTCGTTCTGTTTTCAGGATAAAATTGGCTGTTTATTTAAACCTTTCCTTGTTTGTTTCTCGGCCAAAAAACCGACACAAAATAATAACTTTAACCAAATTGAATACAAACTACAGTGGGATAGCGAAAAGTATGTTCCTCAGTCATTGATTCTATATATGAACAGCTTTATGTGCTGCAGATGTATTTCAAAAATGTATCTACATCTGTCACAATGAAATCCTTGTGCAGACAGACATTCTGTGCGTTGATATTCAGACTTACAGAAGGAAAAATGAAAGATGCATGGTGACATCTGCGTTGATGCTGGTTGACTACACAGAGACCCGAGGGAAGATTTTACAGATATGAATACATCTTATAATTATTAGCATAGTGATCTTTATCATATGAATAAGGCGTGCACTGACAGGTAGACTGTTGTATCAGTGTGTAAGCTCTGCTTTGTAAATACCTCGCTGAGCCATTTCAGCCGAAGCCAGAAGAAATAAGAGTATCTGATCTGATTTGCAGAAAAAGGCTGCACCCACACTTCATTCCTGAGTAGCTGCTCATATTTGATTTTTCTGGATGGCTGTTCATATGTATTCAGATCTGATACTAGTATGAACGGATTGTAGAGACACAGGAGAGCAATGACAAAACATGTTACCTATTTTTATGCCTGAGGCCCTTGTTTCCTGTTTCCACACATTTTCCTCACAGTATTTATTTTTGAGCTTTGACTGAATTGAAGAGTCTCCACAAATACAAGTCAGGTGTTTCACTTTCTTTTCATTCTTTGCACAGTCCTGGCTGTGTCATTTGAAAAGGGAAGTGACATCTAGAGTGGCATCTCTAGAAAGGGGCTTGAGCACCTGCCGTTTTGCCTCCTGGAGAGAAAGTGCCCTTTTTCTGGGGTGTTTTTTTTTTTTTTTTTTTCCAATAAATAAATAAATTTCTGTTTGCTCATAGCCTGCCCTGGCTGCCAGTAAATATTTAAAAAACAATCTAAATCAAAATATCAGGTTGGGAAATTGGTGCTCCCAGGCGATGCCCTCTACCCTCCCGGCCTCCTGGTTTCCTGCCCAAGCAGTGAACAGTGTGTGAACACAGCGCACATGTTCAGTGTGATGAGTTACTTTGAGGCAGACATCAGGCATGTAGCCAAACAAAGTATGAATGTACTGTTCATTTTTGTTTTTATATTGAAATTTAACACTATTTGGCAAATAGGTCTGGTCTGCCTATGGGTGAACTATTCGGCAGCTTGATATGTGCTAGCAAGCTATCATTAGCATTGATACATTTTGCTAGTGATGTGGGAATCAGTGGAATATGGTCGAGTTCTTGTGTCTCATCCACTGAACTTAAAAGAATGGTCCTATCCAGTCCAGTCTGATTAAAGACCATAAATATTTTCTAAACGTTCTATAATATCATAATTGATCATTAAGATTGCACACGTTGACTGTCTAGCAGCCATACAGGCTAATGTATGTAAACAGTACCTGCACAATTTTGATGGTAGGCTTCTAACTTGATAACCATTCATTGTACTGGATTGTTGTAGGATTTTCTACAGACAGCCCCTCCTCCCTCTACTGTGACAGGAAGGCACATAATTATGAAAAAAGAACTGTGTATCTAAGTCCTTGTTACCATCAGTTCAGTTTTTATAGTTGTGGGTGTGTGTGTGTGTGTGTGTGTGTGTGTGTGTGTGTGTGTGTGTGTGTGTGTGTGTGTGTGTGTGTGTGTGTGTGTGTGTATCCAAGCAGTGATGATACCATTTTGCAGCAATAAAATCCTTATGCTCCTTGGGTAGCATAAGGTGATCAACAACTGTAGGCCAATAAACAATAAATAATAGTTATAATAACATTATATAATTAATTAATAATGTAGTTAGTTGGTTCAGCATTGTGATGCACAGGGATAGAAGCTGAAAGTTATGTAAGTTGTAAAACATTACAAAGTAATTAACCAGGATTAATTTTAATCATACCAGCAGCACAATCTCATTTTGATATACCGTATGTAAATTAGATTAAACAAATTTGTTTGCACATAGTAATAGTGTCTTAGCCATACAGTATCAGCATGTTCTTATTGCCTATTATTACTGAAGTAATTATGTCTATGTATGGAGAGGTGGTAAGAGACAACTGTGGAGCCCTGCAGGCAGAGGAATGTGCAGAGCTTCTGCTGGAAGCGAGTTTGATGCAAGGGCTGTGAGTGAACCAAAACTATAAAGTTGTGGGCCATAAAACCAAAACAATAATCTGAGAAATGCTGAAATGAGTCAGAGGATATAAGTCCTGTGGGTTTATTGAACGTTCTGAACCATTTAATGCAGCGTCAAAGTTCCCCTCTAGTTAAAGTTCTCCTTCTCTCCCTGAGAAAATAACACTGTTTAGCAAGATAGCCAGATGGCTCATAATAATAATAATATGAGATAGACAACAGCAATCTTTGTTGCTGTGACTGGAAGTTCTTGATGTCTTTCAAACAGCTGGGAAAATGTGGATTGAGAGAGTAAAGTAACACTGTCCTCTTGCTCAACAAAAGATACAAAAGGGCTCTTGAGCGTGACATGTAACATCCAGCTGTTCCTTTGGAGTGACAGACAGTATAATAAAGTATGAATGTAAATCAAATGAGTTTTCATTGCAAACAGGTACATATTAAGAATTAAAAATGAACTACTGGAAATGTTTAAAACACACTAAAAAGCACACCTACACTAACGCTTACCATCCGGTTCCCCTTCAGCAAACCAATTCAGCTGAGACTCTAAGCAGCTCTGGCCCAGAGGAAATGTTAATACGCTCTGCTCGCGCTTTTGTTATGAAGAAGGATTTATAGCTCCTCATGTTGAAAGGCTGGCAGAACAGCAGCAAAAATAAATACCTATTTATTTCTATGTTTCCTTTCTCTCTGTCTTTGACATCATAAAAGTTAGTTTAGTATTTTGGAAACCCTCAAATCTTTTTTTGCTACTTTTGTTCCATGTCGTTTCTTTATCCTTTTTTCTCTGCATTAATCACCTTCGCTCTTCACCTCCGTCTCTCCTCTAATCCCCTTCTCACAGCCGGAGCTGGTAATACCTACTTTTTGGGTAACATTGTTCAGGTTTTTGTCAAGGGATGTTTTTCTGGGAGTCAGTTTCATTCATGAAGGTCAAACAAGGAGAGATTTGGCTTTGCACTTGACCATATTGTGTACATTAGCTTAGCTAAACAAGCAGTTCTATTGACTCACAGTGTTTGAAACGGTAGAACAAGTCAAACTTAAGCATTTTTACAAGAAACAGTGTTCTCTCATTATTTTGAATGGATCTGGTATAGCAGACACAACACAACGAGCTCCAGCAAAACAATGCAGGGTTGTCTGGTGAGAAAGTGGAACATGGCTCAAATCTTTAGCCAAACAAATTCATGCGAACACATTCCAGGTAGATTACTTTTGTGGTTTACCTTCCAATCGTTTTGATTAAAGATGAAATATGTACCGCTGTGACAACATATTACAAACCTTTGTAAAGGCTTTGCCCTCTGATAAGACTTAGAATTAATCTGTTTGTCCAGCTGGACTTCCTGGATCATGTTTCCTCATCTCACCTGTATCTTAAACAACATGCCACCACCAATGCAGCCCCTTACATTGTTCTAACGCGTGAGTGTTTTTGATTTGAATCCCAGCTAAGAAATATTTTCTCTCATTCTTATGGTGAGATTCTTATGAGATCGCTTGTTATAGCCAAATGTACATCTTGCATGAATATTTACAGTATATGAGCTACATTCTGCAGATTACCTCACAATTGGCCCATGCAATGGTGATGGCAAGTTGAAATTGTTTTAACTACATGAAGTCTGAGTTCTTCACAGACGTCTGTGTTTGCTGTCTCTCAAACCTTTTTTAGTGAGTGTATGGCCTATTTCTCAACTTATATAGTATAATAATATCTAATATGTCCATTTCAGAGACACTTATTTCAAAGATTTAACCATTTATATTACATGGCTATAGAGTTTGCTTGTTGCTTGTTTTTTCAAATGTGTTTGCCTCGGTGGCCTTTCGTTTTGGATGAATAAATCATCTATCTTCCGTTTATCAAGAAGTAGATCCACTCTACTAGCATTATCAAAAAATATGCTCAGGCATTCATGCCATCAAACATTTCAGGATTTTGACATCCTGAAAAACACCAAGACACCACACATCTTGCAAAGTTTATTTTTCTACCTTTTTCCTTTTCATAAGATTTCATGCTGGTGTTCTTGACCCCAGAGTGAAAACCACTGGCAGCGTAAGCCACAAGCTTGTGGGTGATGAGCTCCCTAAGTGCTCCTCCAGTCTGCCAGCTCAGTGCAGTATTGAAGAGGTCCAAGCCAACAGTAGCAGTTAGCTGAGCCTTTATTTATGAAAGGGGATTTGCTCTCCTCATGTTAAGTAGCTGGCAGAACAGCAGCCAAAGCAAATCGCTAATACTTCCTTCCTCTTCCTTCCTCCCCTCTCTCCCACTCTTTAGGAACTTGAAACTAAAGGATGTTGGGGAGCAGCCCGGCAGGGCTTTTTGGCTGCTGCCTTATACTCTTTACATTAGAGACCATATTCATATTCTGACTCATACTGTAAGAACAGCATAGCAGAAACAAGCTGCAGACAAGTGCGGTGGTGAAACTTTCCATTCCAGCCGTCTATTCTAATCTGACTCCCTCCCATCTTCTCCCTCCATCACCCAAACTGTTTTGCACTTTGTTAACCTCAAGGTTTAAGCTCTCTTTTGTTTAGCTTTGTATCTGCTTATATGTTCTTGCATTTTTTCTGTATGTCTCGATTTCGGTGTGTGGAAGCATAATGTTCTTCTTCGTCCTCATAAAGCAGGTTGTCAGAGTCTTTAGGGGCAAGCTGACTAAGAAACAGCATCCTGGGGGAATAGCTGCAGGGTGGTGGGGTTGCACATATCCATTCGCTCTCTCCTTGGAACCGCCATTGCTTGCACTGTGCACTGTTTTGCTACACTGATCATTGAGCTGCTGAGGGTTTAAGTGCTTGGCTCAAGGGCAGGTCAATAGTAGTTATTGACTGCAGGGTTGCTGTACGTTCATTCCACCCACTCAGGTTTTCCCCCAGATGATTCATGAAATCCACCAGGCATGATAGTCACAAGCCTAAGGAGAGAATATAAGTGATAAGTTAGTGTATATTTATACATATGTAAATTTTGGATGCTCACACTTCTTACTAAGGAGTCAACATTCAACACTCACCCATTTAAATATCCATCACAAAAGAGGCAGGCAGATTAATGTTAGCCTCTATAGACCAGAATGCAACTAGAAGATATGTAGCATTCAAAAAGAGGTCGGACCCCTTGATTTTTTTTCACTTTTTCTTATGTTGGAGCCTTATCCAAAATAAAATGAAACACTTTTTTCCCCTCACCAATGTGACTTGGTTTTGCACTGTTTGCTTTGTCAGCTGTAGGACTTTACCTAGACAGGTGTGTGCCTTTCCATATCCTGTCAATCAGCTGTATGAGGTGGACTCCTATCAAGGTGTAGAAACATCTCAGAGATGATCAAGAGAAATGAAGCACCTGAGCTAAATTTTAAGTGTCATAGCAAAGGGTCTGAGTACTTCAGTTTTTCCTTTTTAATAAATTAGCATAAATTTCTTAAACTCTTTTTTCACTTTGTCATTATGGGATATTGATTGATGAAGGAAATTATTATTATTTTCTGAATGTTAGCATAAAGCTACAGCATAAGAAAATGTGGAAAAAAACTGAAATTAGCATGCTAACCAGCTAGCTAACAGCCCATATCAGGTTGTCTCATCACTTTCCGACAGCTATTTACTGCAGCCTCCAATCTGCCCTGAAGATGTAGCGCTGCTCAGAGAGCGTATTATAACTTCTTGTACTATAAAGACAATGATGGCTGAAGCTCTTGCCAAGCAACCATCACCACCACCAGCTCCCGGCAAGAAACCCACTTTCAGTGGCAGAAATAACCTACAAATACCTCCTTTAAACGGGGCTGTATAAAAAAACAGTTTATTGTAAAACACTAACAATTCTACAAATAGCTTACACTGCTATAATATGACCATCCTGATGATTCACTCGACGTTGTGTCCCACTATAAAACAGTCTTAAACCAAGTGAGAAACACAGTATCTGTTCATGGGGAAACAAGATCATTCCAGTTTTTGTTCCACTCACCAAACTACACATTTCTATAGTTAGTAGCTGAAAACCTATAATCATGTTATAATTTCAATTATAGAGTTGAGTGCAGCTCTAGTGCTTAAAGTGACAATAAATCCCAAACACAAAAAGACAGGAAACCACAATGGAAAGTGTTCAGACCCACTGTGCACTTTATACACTGTAACAAATTTTAACATATTATTATAAATCTATGTATTTGTCAGCTCTGGCTCTCAGAGGTTCAATAAGAGCTGACACCCCCCACTGAAAGGTCGTGACCTCAGGCTAAAGGGTGCTATAGATAGCTGTAGGTGTTCTCGTAAATCTAGGAATCCTCCTCTGGCTATTGCTGCTGATATCTACATGCATTAAAACATATCCTAATGAAATAGTGACCCAGTTCTGATGATAAGCCAGTTGAGAGTTTGTGTTTGTGTATATACAAAACAAAAATTATTTTCCTTTTTGTATAATCCTACACATACATTACCATTCAGGATAACAGCAACCACTGGTTACGTAACCCCGTGCTGTGGGTTTGACTGTTGCTGATTGAAGCATATGTATTTTGACTCCATAAAACAGGATATGTAGCCCTGCTGCATCTGTTGAGGCCGCAGTGGTCGAGTCGCTGCTTTGCTCTGGCCCCTCCAGGCTCTGGCGGGTTCTTCTAAGTCCTGTTTTGGTCATGTGAAAGGTGAAATTTGTTTTAGTGCCTCACCTTCAGGTCTGAAAAACATAAAGGCATTACAGTTTCATTTCCAGATTGACCGTTTGATAAACCACCTCCCCAAAACAGTGGCTGTCACCCATCTTTGCGACCAAGGCAAAGCTGGGTTTTCAAGCTATGGATTTTTCCGCATGGAAAAGTGATGTGCACGGAGCTTTTGAAAGGGTGATATTCTACTATTATTTTTATGGCCTTTCCAAAACCAAAATGTGAAAAGTGAAATGAATGTATTAAACCGTGTTTATTTTATCTAATATACTTATTTTGGCATGCCTGGCTAACCAATTACCTACTGTAGCGACATTACTTCCATGGCCAGGAGTTCATTAGTGAACCTCATTATGCAGGGTTACAAAAAGGGTTAAAATAAACAGTATTGCACATATTGAGCACATTAAATTCTCTCACTTTTTTGCATTTAACAGCTCCCCTCCTTCCTTATGTGTGTTTCAGTGAGAAAGAAAAAACTGATATTACATTTCTTTCTTACAATATTGTGCTTAACTAACTATGGCCTGCAGTATATATAAGTTTTGCCTCTTTATTTAAATGTTTTCTTCACAGATAATCAGACAGTGAGGATGCTGGCTCTTTTCCTGGGGCGTGTACGTTACATGGTGTGGAATTAGCATGATATCACGTACAGTATGTAGCCATCAGATTCATATTCAAGACTGTTTTAAAGGTTTCTCATTTACATGTGTTTTTAATCAGCTCATGAAGCTAACATGAATTAGCTAGCTAATTGCTGTGCAGGACTTTATTATGACCCATAGTTACATTTTGTTGCTAGGCGACATTAAGTGGCCGTAGTAATTATGACATCACCAAAGGAAGAAGTTTGGCGACGCAGTATAGAGCGACAGAGTCCATGTTAGGAGGAGGTTGGGGTGGATGGACAAAATGGAAAAGAGGAGTGTTCGATTGTCATGATGTGAAAGTAGTAGTATGTTGTTTCTTTACCGTTCAGCAAAGTTAACCACGTTATTATTGTAACCATGACAACAAAGATCGTCTAATGTTACGGAAGTGCTTATCTGAGCTCAAACCACGATCTTTTCCTAAACCTAACCAAGCCATGTGCGTTCATTATCGTATCCATGCCGACAAAGGTCCGGTACGCCGCTGTCGGTACAGTCTGCGTGTTAATTATTGTAACCATGACAACCAAGGTACACCTGCTGCTGTAGGGGCAGTATTTCAGGAGACAATATTGAGAGCTATAACACTAAATGATGTTGCTGTTATTGTTTACAGCTTGTTAGCACACTGAAGTGTTGCTCCCACAAATCTGCTCTGCTGCAGTAAAAGGCTTTCAGTATGTTCACATGTTCAAACGACTGCAACGTCTCAATTGGTAAAAATAGCAGACAAGCCTTTGTTTTTCTCTTTTCAAGGGAGGTAAAAGCCTCGCAAGTGGCTTTTAGAGAAGGCCATAATCCTGTTTTGTTGTTTGTTTGGACGCAACACAGCGGCTATTATGTAGAGAGAGTGTAGGTGAAGGAAGGTGGGAGGTTTGCCTCAAACATGGAGCTGCCTGCCAACTGCAGCCAAACAAACACAATCCAGTTCAGGCGTACAGTGTACACAAACATAAACACGTGCAGACAATTATGCAGAGGTAAAATCGAGCATTCAGACATATGCAAAAGTACTTCACGTTCACATGCACGCACACACAATCACAATTAAAGCCCCTCTGACCAAGGTAATGATGCTCATTTGGAGTGATGCCTGATTTCATGGCTATGTGAAAGCAGATGTAGAGAGAGGTTTTTATGTTCCAGGCAGATGAACAATCTCATTTTCTAATGTGAAACTCACTGCCTAATGTGATGTTCTCTTGACAGTGAAGAAGTATTTGTGTGCGCATGTGTTCAGTTTGCATGAGACAGTGTATGATTGAAAGTCTATATCGGTGCGTCTACTGACTGTGCGTGTGCAAGGATGACGGTTGTGTGTGTGTGTGCTGCTTTTACAGTGGAAAATCATATTCAATTCATAGTCAATCTAATATATTTTCTACAGTCTAAATTGCACCCTAGAAAATACAACTACACAAACCCTCATACATTTAGCTTTTCATTCATTACAGTACGTCGTTTGGATGGCGGCGGGTTCAAACAGCCGAGGGTTAAAACTCTACGAGCACAGTGTTCTCCAAAGCCCCAGGATGCAATTGAAGCCTGTGCTGACCATCTTATTACAGCGCTTCACGCTCACTCCTGTGATTCATATCAAGAAGCCGGCTGGTCCTTCCTAATAAGAAGAGACAGGCGTTGCTTTGTGTACATCCATAATTCTCTGCTCCTCCAGCTCTTTTTTTTTTTTTATAGGTCACAGCTCTACGTCTTTTTTTAAATCCAGCTGGTACAAACCCCTGCATTAGTTAGATAAACGTTCCACACAAAAACAACTGTGATGTTGCAGGTGGGAATTACCATTTGTAAGTTAATTCTCCATTTTTATTTTCTCACAGTTCTTTCATTAGTTCATTAATATCTAATAGCAGTTGTAATGAAAATCGTGAGTCAGTTTCGTTCATATTTTAAAAGTTGCTCTAGAGGCAGCATTAATGAAGTCACAGTTTCTCTGCTCGGTAATGTCATAACAACAGAAAAAGGAAGGAGTTGAAATTGAATATAGTACAACTTACAACAAAACTGTTATGTGTAGCACTGCTAACTGTCTAATCATACAGTGATAGGTCATTGCATTGGGTTTAGCTGCATAGCCTATTAGTGGGTAATGCTAATTAACAGTTGCAGTAGCCATATAGCCCACAGCTACTGTATCCATGTATTTATCTCACTGACCTCCCGACATTAAAAATGCAAAGAATGAATGCAACAGAAAATGTGTATAGCTCAGCGTTTTCTTCTGTTTAAGCCATAGCTTCCTTCCTGATGAACCATGTTGCACACACTCATTTCAGTATGTGCACAGGATGGAAATACTCATCGTCGTGCTTGTAGTTTTGCCTAAAGACGCAGGCAGCAGTGTCTTTTCCCTCATTTGTATTTACTGCGTTAGCACTGGAAGTTTTTAAAGAGTGTGTGTGTGTGTGTGTGTGTGTGTGTGTGTGTGTGTGTGTGTGTGTGTGTGTGTGTGTGTGTGTAGATGTGAGTTAAAAAACAAACCACAGGTCAGACACATCAACATCACAAGTTACTAGCTGCCATGACTGACACACACACAAACACACACAAACACACACACACACACACACACACACACACACACACACACACACAAACACAAAGGCACAGTCCCTGAGTCACACGTGTTCCTCTCTCCGAGATTTGCAGTGACACACCCACACAAAGGTTTCATGATGTAAGTGTCTGACTGAATCATGCTTCAACTTTCCTCTTCCTCATCCTCTCTCCGTGTTTGCCACTTTCTCCCCTGCACTGATGCATTTCCATCATCATCCTCTGTCCCTTATGTCACCTTTCTGATCAGTCTCCTCTTGTTGTTGTTGTTCTTCTTCTTCTTCTTCCCTCCCCCATCTTTCTCACTTATTGTCCCCTCTTCACTTGCAGAAGGAAAAAAGTTTGCTCGAAAGGCAGCAGTCTCTCTCTCTCTCTCTCTCTCTCTCTCTCTCTCTCTCTCTCCTTCTTTCGTTCTCTTCATCTAGCTGGCTCACTTGCTCTGTAGTGTTTTCTGTTGCCTGTGGGTGTAACAACATGGGACTGATGCAGCAGCCGGCTGCTTTCTGCATCCTCAGCAACATCACAGAAGCCGCACACTGAGGAGCATTGGGCTGAGTGAAGAGTGTGTGTTTGGATTTGTCTATACAGTATGTGTACGTGACAAAGACAGAGAATGAAGGGAATGAGGAGAGAGAGAGAGAGAGAAACAGAGAGAGAGACAGAGACAGAGAGAGAGAATTTCAAGCTTAAATAAAAGAGCTTGAAAAGTATTCGATTTAAAATGTGTGTGGTGAGGAAGTGGGCAACAGTCTGCAAGGCTCCAAAATATAATGTAGTAGCCAGGAGTGAAAAGAAGTCCTTGCAGTTTGTCATCTCCCACGATCTACATCAATCCGTACCTTCTTCTTCATGGACACAGCCCACCTACTCTTTACTGCCTGGTCTTTATCGTGAAAGCACACATGCACGCTGCAGAGAAGAAGAAAAGTGTGAAACATCTTTGAAATTCATATACCTCAAAGTTGTAGAATCAAAAGTTACAATTAAAAAAACATAATTAGATGCCCTTTCATTTAATGTGTTGCTTGGTCTCTCACCTTCTCTCTATCTCCAAATAAGTATAAGGAAGGTATAGAAAAGTAGACTTTTTATCTATGCTGCACTTTCTATTTTCTCCTCTCTTCTCTAGCTTTGAAAAGTGGGGCAGCTCCTCAGAAATACTGCAAAACAGAGAGGGAGGGGTGTAATGTGGAGGGAGACTGGAAGACTCAGAGAAAAAAAAGTGAATGAGAGAGGGACAGATGAACGAGATACAAAGGAAAAGCAGTGAGACGGATGGCTAGTAAAGTCAACCTCATCCATTCGGCTCATTTCCAATTAGCATGCTCGTTAACCCCACAGTTGTTCGGCCCCTTAAATTATTTCCTATTGGGAGGCGTCCTGTCAGTCACAATAAATTCAGCTAAAATCTTATGAAGCTGTGGAGGGCATTTGCACACATGCACACAGCTCTGCACTGCAGCCTGCAGTGGTGAACAGTCTGCTGGTGCTGTGGTGGCTCAGCAGGACGCTGTGCATACAAGATAAACACCACTGAAGTTGATATACACACCCTATTAAATGGAATGGACTGCATTTATATATAGCTTTTATCTAAAGCGCTTTAGAATTTGCCTCTCATTCCCCCACACACACACATACCCACACACACACACACACACACACACACACACACACACACACACACACACACACACAAAATTGCCCATAGCAGCAAGATGCAATGCAAGGTGCTGGCCTAACCATCATTTTGCTCAAGGACACTTCAGCCTGAAGACAGGAGGAGCCGGGGATCAAACCTCCCTGCGATTAATGGGCAACCCGTTCTGACTGCAGAGCCACAGCCATGTCTGGAGCCTCAGGGTAGGGTGCAGGGTCAGATAACCCCATAGGTTAGGGAAATTGCCTCCCTAAGCTTTCAAAGGATAATATTAAAACTGCACCTAATTGATTTTTGGCTGGACTGCAGGGGCCAGCCCTATAATCGCGAATGCCACTGACTGGCTGACAGACTGACTGATGATATTTCCACCACTGGTCAGCGTAGTGCCAAGTCTACCAAGCCGCTCTGGTTTCAAGGCTGCTCGGGAACTACAGGGAAGCAGAGAAGCGCTTCCAGTACACTGAGCCTCACCTCCATTACAGCAAATATACTATTTTCATTACATGTAACATTATTACTAAAGGAGGCAGAGGATGACGTCGCAGTTATAAAGTCCACAGGTTTGACCATAGGTGTTCCAGCCTCATACTAGATTTTAACCTAGTCTTGTCTTTACTGACTGTCTGCCGCAGTATTCTTTTTCATCTGTTTTGCTGTGGAGCAATGTTTTGATGAGCGAGTTCTTCTTGAGTTTGCATCTTGTGCTCCACTTGCACATGCAAGAGGACACACATTAACAGTCTGTGTGTGAGCATGCGAGCAAAGTGATTGGGAAGTGGGAGGAGCTGCTGGTTTCAGAAGCATTTTTCCCTTCGTAAAGTTTACTGATAATCTCACTGGTCCTTAACTATTTATGTTAAGTCCATTAGTTTGAATTATTTCAGCGTTGTTTCTAAGAAATCAAGTTTTTTTTGGTTACTCAATACGGAGGCGAAGATGCAGATCGTGTTGTCATTTTTTTAAAATGCATAATCTTTAGCTTTGACTTCTCATTATTGGAGTGTGTAGCCGAATTTAAGTTGATTGATTGAGCTGCTGAGTCAATGTTTTATACCAAAGGGCATCTTTGGAGTCATAGTTTATTTATCTGCTTAGATTCTAATGAGCACAGGATTGTATCTTTTGACTTTTTGTAAAGCAGTTGCTCTTTTGTACTGATGATTCACCCAGGAGACTTTCATGCCCATCTAAGCAAAGTGCTGCAACTGCCAGTTACCTAACACTGTCTATGCACAAAATGAACTCACTTTCACTTCCAGGGCCCGGGAAGACTAAAATGAACTCCTGCTGCCTCCAACTCATTGCAAAATCATGGTACACTCAAGCCATACTTTTCCATGGGCTGACAACAAAAAGCAGAGACAAGGAAAACAAATATTCAAAAACTAGTCAATGGATTTGAAGAGCGCCCCTATTCCCATGGACATGGCCAAGAAATGAGCTGACTTTTATAAGAAAGTCTTGCCTTCTGCAGCTTTATGTGCTGTTACTTTGGCAGCTATGACAGCATGCCCATATGAGTTTCGAGGAGCAGTAAGTTATGCACTTGACCGTGTGTGGGAAGAAGTCTTTGTCATGCTTCCAGTCAGACTTAACAGTGGAAGGAGAGAGTTGCTGTATCTTCATTTCAAACATGTCTGCAGTCGCTTTGTAAATGGCACTTAAAGTAATAGTTTAAACCAAACATTGGGTAAGTTGAATACTTCAAGGTAGCTCGTCCTTAAAAGGTATAAAATCAGTAGCAAAATATCTGCATGTACAGATTCATCACAAAGTGCTGACTGGAAAAATAAATATAAAGTACACTGTGATGTAACCACTCGTGTGTGCGCAGGTCATTTTACATGATCAGGCCCATGTGTGACATTTTCAACAATTAATTCTCTAATGTAGTGCACTCGTGTTCACATGTGCTGCAGCCTTACGAAGGTTAAGGACCAGTTGAAATGGGGACAGTGAAGCGGACAAATAGAAAAACGTTGCTCCATCTGGCGTCTTATTCTCAGGTCCAAAAGAAAAGAGAGAGGTGTTGAGAACGGCACTGGCTCACAACCTGTGGTGATGCTGGTGGGGATTATAAAACAGTCACTTCTGGTTCTGATTGGCAGAGTCTTCATTTAAAATCATGTTGAATCCCGGTAAACACTAGAAGTTGACTGCATAACAGCCGTTCACACTGTGCCCATCAACGCCTCTGAGTGCTTTTATCACTGTAAATGACTGTGCTTTATGGCTCATTGCTTCATGTTTGGATGGACATAATGTCTGTGATGCAGATACTGTAAAAGGCCAGTGAAATGAAAGGAGCCATATTGTTTCATGGTGTTTTAAACATAAACCTGTGCAGAATGGTCATGATTCTTTATTGTTATAGTTAAATATAAACTATTTGCTTTGCTACTTTTCTTCTCCTCTTCCAACATTTTTGGGGCAATTTAAATTATTGTTTTTCATTATGAAACTGAAATAATGAAATAAATGTGATTGGGAAATATCCAGTAAAAAGCTCATGACTTGGAATATAAAAAAAAAAATAGAAAAGAAAAAAGCTTTTGAAAATTAATTTGATCTTTCAGGCAGTAACAGGAAGTTTCAACTACTGAGAGGCAGCTTATTAATCTACTTTATGAGATAAGGTGATTAAAAAGAAAATAAAACTTGACTATTGACAACTGGAGACTGTAGATATAAGATAACCTAGTTATAGTTCCGTGTACTAGATTAAAGACACCAATTATGCTCAGCAGAATTGATCATTTTGCTATTAAATGTCACAGTTTACCTCCCAACAATAATGTTGAATCAGTGCAGGGAGTAGCAAGGTGGAGAGTGTGGACCGTACTCTTGGCATGCACAGATATTGTGGATAGTGAGTATTTTAAAGACGTTAGGTGCGTTTTCAATGACCTGCTTAATGTGCAATTTGAAATTACGAACTTAAAAACGAAGAATAGAAACGCATGAATTCTGAAACTTGCATTAGGTGGTTTTTCAAGCTATTCAACAAAAGCAATATTATGCTAAGTTTAAATGGGAAACACTTTTTTCACATTCAAGTTGTTGCTGTATCACGCTCCAGGGAGCAATTCCAAATGAGAGGCAGACTGCTGGGAGGCCATCACCATCGTCAAGTTTCATTGCAACGATACTGCAAGAGGAGAAAACCCAGCTTTATTCGCATAACATGACTAAATGGAAACACAGACCATTTGTATTTGTGTTTTGTCGACTTTTCTAAAAAGTCTGTTCTCGCTTCTATGTTGCACAAAACTGCAATGGAAATGCACCGGAAGGAAGAGAAACGCTCTCATCGTATGCAATTTTGGCTTTTGCAGAATGTTGATGCTCTTTGGGGACGCAAAAGAAACCTTAGCCAAATTTCTCTGTCATTTAGTATGAAAATGTACTGAAAATAACAACTTAAATATATTGTGTATGGAAACCAAGTTATTTTTCCTTTTGATACAGTGAACACAAAATTGTGGACTAGTCCCACTAATGCATCTCAAGTAAGAACTAATATCTAATGCCACACAGGAAGCAATTTAGCTCTTACGCAAGATGTTAAAATTTCATCACATCTCATTGTTCTTCAGTTCACCATTTTCTTCAAAGTGGACTCTTGTTCCATCTCTGATATGTACCTTTCGATGAGTGTGAGAGCACTAGGGCTTCACGACCAATCACCTGTGAATAAATCCATTTGAAGGAACATATAAGTACATACTTGAGAGGTAAGAACCCATGCACCGAGCGCCTATTATGTAATGTTGTTCATCAGCAGCTTTGGAAAGTGCTGGTCATGACTCTTACTGTTGCTATGAGACTTTGAAAACTACTTTGTAGACCAGCAGCCTTTTGCGAAAGATGAAATGTTTTGAAATGCTTTCCCCACTCCACTGTGCAGCAATTTTCATCTGCAGACAGTTTTTCATCACCCACTGCAACCTGAAGATGATGAAATTAATGGTTCCCAATTGTTTAACAAAAGGAAACAAACCTGTCAGTCTCAGGCATACACCATTTTACACTACTTTTAAGTTCAGTCGGCTACAGTCATTCAACATATTGTTCCACGCTCCACTCACACACACACACAGAACCTTATATTTTATCAAGACTACAAACTGTTTCATGGAGGATGATTCATTTAGGTCCCCGGCTGTCTAACGCTTGGCAAGAGAAGGGACTGTGCAGAGCTCTCCTCTCTCAGAAACTAAACCCTGGCACTGCTCAGTGGCTAACCGGAGAAGGTTGTGGTTGTCCTCACCAGCTAGCAGATGTGAACTGAGTGAATATGCTTAATTGGGGAAAGCCTCTTGGCATTCAGTAAACCATCCCTGGATCCATTTTAATTTGTCTTTTTCTCCTGAGACAAAACTGGAGCACATGATATTTTGAATTGTAATGGGCTAAACTGGTTAAAAATACCATTGGATTCCTGACTCCTCAAGCAAAACTAATCTTAATTATTTCTTCTTTTCTGAGACACTTAAATATAGAGTTATGGCTCTGCCTCCTGGGCCGTTTTGTGCTGTTAAGCGTATTATTTTCATTGTGAGCAGTAATGGATTGAAGAAAGATAAAGAGGCTCTGGACTGATGTGTAACTTTTCAATGGGGAGTGAAAAACTAAAATAAAAAAGACAACATTAGCCTTGATTAGTTCAAACAAAACTACATTACTTTTGTTAACTAGCACCTACTAGAGCAATTACATCACAATGGCACATTGAATTTCCTTTTACATCCCTGACTCAGTACATTTAGTTACATGCGATCTAACTAATCAACGTTAGCTAGCATTAGCCACCACGAGCTACTTGTCATCCCGCACCAAGTAAGGAAATAATGGCAAAATTCAGGTGTGCATTGGACAGTAAAAAAGTGTGTTACATTGTATGTGAGTTTAAAATTTTTCTTGTAGTAGGAAGACTGTGTAATTTCTTCTGTAAACTGGCAGTATTTTCTAAGAAAGAAATCACATTTTGGATGTTCTCAGTAGCAAAATGGACAACAATTAGCTTTTAGTCTATACAGAGTTTGGCTAGCAGAACCTCCGACACATCCCTGCAATATACTGTCTCCTGTACTGGTCAACAGGT
Source organism: Seriola aureovittata (assembly GCF_021018895.1). Classification (NCBI taxonomy): domain Eukaryota; kingdom Metazoa; phylum Chordata; class Actinopteri; order Carangiformes; family Carangidae; genus Seriola; species Seriola aureovittata. Next base: position 20,413,738 of record NC_079377.1, read on the forward strand.
ATCTTCAGTGTGTCAAATAGTTTCTTTCTGGACACACGTTGTACACTGCAGTCTCCACAGTAACAACCCCCTACCTCTGCTTTTTAAATGTCAAACTACTTAAGATTTCCTCCATCTCATCCAGTCATCATGGCAGAATGTGTTTCCCACACTAGTCATGTCCTGAGCATGTTTCCATTTTATGATATAGTGCACACTTCTTCTTCTCCTGCCAAATTGCTGAATAGAAATGATAATTGATATTATGATAAATTCGCTGCCACAAGATGGATGTAGAGTGTGTTTTTTTTTTCCCAGACTAGAATAATGTTTAAATAAGACCATTTAAATTTCTGATTGGTGGCAGGTGTAGTCTCACACTACTATTACTATTCTGCACACGTGGGAAATTTCTCTCCAAAAGAGATATGCCAAGTCAGGGTGCTTAGAAGGTCTGCAATCAATGAATGTACATCACATCAAGAGAAGTGGGCGCTTTATAATCTGACAACGGAGCAGTTGCTAAAGCATAAGTGCCTGATGTGATCAATATTTGGAAAGACAAAATATCGCAGAGAATATTCACTGATTTAAAAAAAAAAAAAAAAAAAAAAAAAAAAAATGGAAGCTTTAGTCTGACACCCACAACATCTACATCATCAGTGTTTTCATGTTATTACAACCGTAAACCTGTTTCACTGAGCTGTGTAACAGTTAGCTATAGGAGCCTGGCAGGTATGGGACACATTAATGACGTGAACACAATAACAAAGGAAGAAGGAACATTTTGACATTCATGATAAGACGGGATTTTCAGCATTAATGCAACTTTATAAGAAAAACACAATGTGCTAAATGTGCTCAAGACAGTTACTAACAATCTGTCATACAGGTTGGTCCAGCTGGTCCGACAACTAAGTGTTATTTATAACCGGAGCATTATCACCAGTTTTTAACAACCCCAGATAAAAAAAAAAAAAAAAACCCAAAAACCGCAAGTTCACTTAACAAGCCTTTTACAGAGCTTTCAAATGAGCAAACTATCCAATGAGGAATACTATGAGATGTGGTCCAAAGCTTACGAAAAAGATTGTAAGTTGACCTTGAGTAAAACTACTACTTCCAAGCTCAGGAATCAACTTTCACGCTCCGGAGAACTCCAGTCTTTCTTTTCTCTCTCACACATAAATAGACGAAGCCTAATAATATTCGAACTCATCTAGTTGACTGATCTGTTCAGGCCAAATGTTGTCTGAACGCCAAACAACAAACTCGCCTTGTATGAGTCGCTCTGTTTGTGTCTCTCTTCCCTGGGGCTGCAGATGGAAAGTCACAATCTGGTATAAAGCATCTCCTTGTATGAGGCTAATGATTTCTCTACATGTCCCTTTATAAATATCCACTGTGAGTAATTAAACTAAAACAAAACTGAAACTCTTCTTGTTTCTACTGACGTCTTCAATCATGTGTGGATCACAGGAGGGTTGTGGTTTCAAGTCTTGTTTCAGAGATTATTCGGATCCATGTTCAAGAGGAGTTGGCGTTGTATCCTTGTAAAGTCTGTTGAAAGTTTTAGCTTCACTTTTATTAGCACATTTCTACACAAAGTGTTGTATTCTATTGGTTCTTTTCTTCGCAAACTGAATGGCAGCATGGTAGGAGAAAAAACAAATCCCACAACAGTGAATCCAAAAACACCCCATGGATTTGGGCTGGGATAAATGAAGTAATACATAATACAGTACTAAATAACAGTTATTATGCAGTGTGTGTGTGTGTGTGGTGTGTGTGTGTGTGTGTGTGTGTGTGTGTTGTGTGTGTGTGTGTGTGTGTGTGTGTGTGTGTGTGTGTGTGTGTGTGTGTGTGTGTGTGTGTGTGTGTGTGTGTGTGTGTTGTGTGTGTGTGTGTGTGTTGTGTGTGTGTGTGTGTGTGTGTGTGTGTGTGTGTGTGTGTGTGTGTGTGTGTGTGCTTTCAGATTGACCGGAAACATTACAGAGACGTGTCCACTGCGATTAGCACTTGTGTAAATGTCAACCTTGTTTGTAATGCAGGCTCTGAACAAAGCTCTGGATCTTAAAGGGAGGGAGAGAGACAGAAGAGAGAGAGAGAGAGAGAGAGAGACAGAAGGAGAGAGAGAGAGAAGAAATAAAAAAAACATTGGAAAAGATGGAAATGGAAAGATGAAGCAAGGAGAAAAAATATGAAGTGTAGGAGGGAGAGGGGAAGAGAGGGGTGGGGGGGGCTTAATGTTTGGTGAGATAAGAGCAGAAGGAAATGTAAGAGAGGAAGGAGAAGTGAGGAGAGGATGGAGAGAATGCTTTCAGTAAAGAAAGAAGGAGAGGTTAGAAAAGGACAGGAGGATGAGAGCAAAAGAGAGGAGGAAAAGGTGTGGAGGCAGGGAGAACACAGTGGAGAGGAAAAGAAAGGAGAAAATACAAAGGGGAAAGAGATGCAAAGTTTAGATAAAGAGAGGGGAGAAGAGGTGATGAATGGAGAGGAGGATGAAAAATGCAGGAGGCCAGACTGTTGTTCAAATATGCTACAACAGCGAACGTTGCCCAAACCTTTTTTCTTTCTATTTTGAATCTTAAGTCTTGTGAAACATCTGTCGTCAGTGGAGACATATTTGATTTTCATTATGTCTGGTGTTTGTTCCCAGCGTCTTTGTCTTCACTGTTCAAGTGACGTGGTTACAGGTGAAAAGACAAAAAGATAAATCACCAACTACCTTCATGCTTCGTTCCTTCCTCCATTCATACATTCGTACATCCACTACATTCTCCCTTTTACTTTCCTTGTTCCTTTCCTTTTTTTCCCCCTCTGTTGTGTGTTTAATCCTCCATCTTGACACTTTCCTTTCTTCTCTCCGTCCTGTTTGTTATTATACTGTATTTATCACTTTCCATCATCCTTTCATTTCATCCTCACTTTCTTTCTCTCTTTCTTTGATTTATTATTTCATCCTTCTTCTTTCCTACATTTCTTCAATTACTCTTTATTTCTCTTCTCCCTCACTTTCTTTCTTTCTCTCTTTCTTTCTTTACTCAGCTCCCTCTCTAATCCACAGTAACCACACCCGGTGAGTTTGACGTCTAACAAGCTTTTCATGAGGCTGAGGTGTGTTTCGTTTCTTCGTCCTGTATCAGCTCTATTGTTAACTGGGCTGCACTGCACCTGCACTGCATCAATCTTTCCTCTCCTTTCTGCTCCACTCTCCCTCTTTCCCTCTCATCTGCTCAGCTCAGCTCTGTTCATCTGTTCATTATCACTCCGGTTTTTTTCCAGTGCCTTTTTTGTGATCGGTTTTATTGGAAAACACAGAGAAACTATAGGTGGGTCCTGATCCATAGGTTGGTTTTTGTTTTTGTCCGTCAAGCCGCTTTGATTTCGGCAACACTGCAGGTGTGCCTTGTCTGTTGCAGGTTGTAGCCTTAGTCCGAAACACAACCACGACACAACTACTGCGACACTCACTGAATTGTGTCTGCCATGCACTGTGATCAAGCTGCGTGCACAGGTTTTTATGCAGCTCTTTACACATGAAAATTAGGATATATTAAGGTTTCCAGCAATCTGACTCGTTCATGCATAAAAGGGCATGAAACTACATTAATTCAGATGTTTTGAAATGATGTCACTATAGATAAACATGGTGTAAAGAAACGAACATCACTATGATCCTTTGGTTCACTGTGTCACATTTGCACTGCTATACTGTGTGTCATCCTGTCCCAGTGAGTACTATTTTATTTTGCACTGCTCTGTTTTTACTGATGCCCAGGGCTACTGGAAAGGAGAGAAGAGGAGAAGGGAGGGAGGAGAGGAAAAAAGAAAGAAGCCGAGGGCTATGTTTTAGCCTTCACCCCTCCCTCCCTCCATCCCTCCCTCCCTCCAAAATAGTTCCCTTATTTTAAGCTGTCCCCAATAACCGAGGAGTGGCTGCAGGTGAGAGAGAGGGGGAGAGAGACACAGAGAGGTAAAGACATAATTGTTCTTCCTGACGTCAGCACGGTCCAAAATTCATGTGGTAAAAAAGAACGAAAGACAAAGATATGACTTATTTAGATGCACACACACGTATAGAAGTGTACTTTTTAATATCAGCACGTCATAATTACCTTTATTACGATGCCTGTGTGCGATTACATGAACAAAAAAGACGAGAGAGAGGAGTGGTAACTTCTATCTCACATCAGAGGTGGATGCTCGTGTTCCTATCATTTCTTTTTCCAGCTGATTTGTGTTGCACAGTGGATTTATTTTTCTCCCTGTCACCGTTAACAATGACAACCTTGTTGAAAGGAACATCATCTGCCTTTAACACCTATCATCATCTTCCAGTCACCAAAAACATCTGATACACAGTCCATTTCTCTTTCTGATTTCAAACCTTTGTCAGTTACATGATACGTTTTGCCTCACGTTATCGGGTCGGCCAAGGACATTTTCATTACATAACAAAAAGGAGATGGAACACAAACGCCTGACTCGATGCTCCCTCTTCTTTGCACTCGTTTCAATGTGCAGCAAGGCGAAGATTAGATTAGATTATTACCTGTCACCCTCATCATTGGGAAGTATGTTGTGAAAGTAATAGAAGATTAAATGTTTGGTTTATCATTTTGATATGAAATTGTGAACATGAAGTTATTAGCTGACCATTCATTCAGTCTTGAGTTTCTCCTGTGACACTGATTGCATCATTCACACTAAATATGTTGAAAAGGTGACACTTTTTCCCCTCGTCTTGTTAATGTTCAAAAAAGGTAACACACACACACACACACACACACACTTGTACACCTGAGTTGGGTAGTGACCTCTGGGTTCCTTAAAAGGGAGTAAACCTTGACATTTATTGGTCCAACCTGTAACGTTAACTCCAGTAGACATTAGGGAAAGAGAGAGAGTGTGTGTGTGTTGCGTAACTGTCTCTTCCTTGAGGTCTAATATAGCCAGTAAAAAATGTAATCATCAAAAGGTCAAGGTTCATGTCTGAAACAACACACAGTGTGTTTAGATGCCATTAAACGCCCCAGTTACTGCACCGTCGTTAAAAAGTGTGTGAACAAAGAACAAAGTCTTCAGCCTGCAGAGTCATGTGTCACTTATATCCTTTCATATATATGAAGCTATAAGTCTGGGTTCAGAAATATGTTAGGATGTCTGCTGGCAAACTGGTTTCCTGCCTTAGAGAGAAAGAGAGAGAACAGATGAGAGAATGCTATATGTACACGTGCAATGTTTCTGTGTGTGTGTGTGTGTGTGTGTGTGTGTGTGTGTGTGTCTGTATTTAAGGACACAGCAGACTGCAGGCTGGTCTCTCCTCACAGCTGATGTCTGATACTCTCCCCTCTTTCATTTCACCTCTGTTACAGTTTTCCTCTCCTGACATTTCAGACTAATCCAGTTCGGCAGACTGATCATCACCGCCCCGCAGGAGCTCCACTACTCAACAAGGACAACCTTTCAACAAACCTGCTCATTTCTTCCTGTGAATTCCCATCTATTTCTTTGATTTGAACCATATTAAACTATATCTATATGCAAATAAGTTATAATAACAACAAATCTAAATACATGCATGTAGGATTTGGACAAACAATATTTACATAAACCTTTCGGCCAGTGGTAAAACATCTTCAATCAAAGCTGCAGTACAATCACTTGTGTTTTATTTCCCCCAAAGTTTTCTCCAGCTAAACTTAGACAACATGACACCAGTGCCACAATGTCAGTGCGTGGGCATGTTTTGCACCTGTCCTGAGCCAATCAACCTGCCCCAGAACAGGTGCACCAGCCGGCACATCAGGAGGGAAACACAATCATGCCCGCTCATGTGACACAGCAAAAATGCTCTATAGGTGTTTTTTTATACATCACCACACAGAAACACTGGTTATATTTTGAATGACTTACCTGACAGTGTCTTGACTGCTTTGTGCACTTATACCAAGTTAATGATCTTCTCTCATGCTTTTCATTCCTACCAACAAATGCTCCAAACTAAATGACCAAATTGTCATTGCCTTCCAAAACAACACGCATGTTTTCTCACCTGTCACAGCTATTTTTAAGATTTAATTTTAGGCACAAAAATGTACAGTCATAGTTAAAAACAAAAACACTGACTGTAGTGGTAAACTGGAAATGAACGGCGGGTTTCCTGTTCCCAGTTCACATGCATTGTTGAACCATCTATAAATACAGACAGGCGACAAATTGAAGGAAAAACCTGTGAATCATACGCTGTGGCGCTCTCCACCACCAGCATCAAAACACCAAAGGGAATAGCTTATCCCTCCAGCAGAGTTCACAGACGTGTAGAACGTTGCTCCAACACCTTACTAAGACACTTAATGTTGGTTTTTCCTTTAATTTGTCACCCGTCTCTATATATATATGTATACATTTTACCAATATGGACAAACAAGAAATGGCGGTTCGTCTCTTGTGAGGACAGTCCCATTACTGGTGTTTTTCACAAAATTGGATAAACTAGGGAAAGACAGGAGAATAGCTTGAAGGGGATGCTTAAAGGCGACCTATTATGCTTTTCCTTATTTTCTGTCATATATATATATATATATATATATATATATATATATATATACTGTATATATTAATGAAGTAAACGTATGTAAAAGTTATGCCTGTCAGATGAAAGCTCAGACGTTTTTCTACTTCCTGTCTTTATAAAGACACCAAAACAGTCCACCTCGGTAGTATTATATACATTTAATTTTCTCTAGCATACAAACAACCAATGATGCTGGTATATAACAATTTACAATCAGCGTTGGCTTTTGTAGCAATGCCGAGTGACGTGGAAAACGTCAGTTGGCATTGCTACACCCATCAACAGGCGCACATATAGGAAAAATTTTACATACAGATTGTGATTAAAAGACTTAATCCACCGTTATGTAACACGATAAGCAGGTAGTGGGCGTAATATTCACCCAACAGAGACGTCTTGCTGTAATCTTTGTTGCTGCGGATGTTCGTGCCGTCCACTCTCATATTCCGGTTTGGATTCAGGCCTCGAACACACGTATTTGAGAAGTGGCCATTTACAATCAATTATGTTATGTTGCTACAGTTGGCTTTCAGGTGGTGCTCACACGGAATGGCCAATCAGAAGAAAGTGGCCTTTTAGGGAGGGGGAGGGGCCTTGAAGAGCACGGAGCTAATGTTAAATGTTTCAGTCAGGGGCTCAACTCAGAGGTTGCATAACGGGCAGTCTGAGATAAATCAGGTTATTTATTTTTTGTAACTGAATCATGCAAAGCTACTCTAGTCCAGTCCCAGAATAAAAATACAGAGCTGGAAATGAGCATAATAGGTCCCCTTTAACTTGAACCCTTTTTGTGCATTTTCCTCTTTTTTGCCCGTTCCCATCTGACATGTGGTTCTGTGTATTTTGGGCATAAGAGGCACTCACAGAATTGGCTCCATTATATTTGGGCCCATTAGGGTCGTGTTCACCTAAAGGTAACTGTGAGCAAAATCTTTCAGAGAGCGGCTTTCTTCCAGTTTTGCACTTGATCAATCAAAACTATGTGATTAAATTGATAATATACCGGTCAAAATACCTGAGGCACAAACAAAATTCCTCTGTCACGCCCCACAGATATCATCATTAACTGGGTAAAACACTGGTATCCTGCTGTCATTGACTCCATTTTCACATGCACACTGCCTCTGTTAAGGACATTTTGAAGGGCAGTGGCTCACTTCAAAAACAGTGTATCACCGTTTTATTATTAAATGTGATGCCACAAACACTTGAAGTGACAAATTCATCAAAGAGAAGGTGGTGGAAGGTGTAGAGAGGGTCAGAGTTGGATGAACATGTCAAACACGATACGCACTCTGTGATAGAGAACCAACTCCCCTGACACTGTCTGGACTGAGAGAGGGAGAGAGATACAGAGGGTGGTGTAGAGAGAGGGAGAGGGAGAGAGAGAGAGGGAGAGAGGGAGAGAGACAGAGGGAGGGAGGGAGACAGTGTGTGACAGAGATATATGCTGAGTGACTCAGCGTTGCATTTGTAGATGTCCCCTTTGGCATGATTACTCACCTCCAGTCTGCTCCAGCCAACCTGTGCATATTTGTGTTTTTGTGTGCACGTGCACGTGTAAATATATGATCGTCTCCATGGAAATAAGAGACGACATAAAGACAAATTCAGCAGTGTGTAAAGATCAGTGCCCTCCCGTGTGTGTGTGTGTGTGTGTGTGTGGTGTGTGTGTGTGTGTGGTGTGTGTGTGTGTGCGTGTAGTAAATCATACATGGAGATCACATGAAATATGGAGTAGATGTATGTATCTATCAATGGCTGCTCATTCCCAGCTCCACTGACCCTTACTGGTTACCACAGTGTTGACACAGATACTGGCACCATTAAATGAAACAGAAAAATTTTGATATTCTCTTATAATCAGTAATTCACTTTTCTTTTTTTAAACACAACAAGAATAATATTCACATGTCAATATTATGCAAATGTTATCATTAAGGTGTGAATTTCCAATTGACAGACTCAATGTAGGTGCATGCCAAGCAGACTTGCAAACACAGTCAAAACAGTGGGGCAGAAAACCAGTGAGAGCAGTACATGGTCCAGACCGGGGTCTTAACGACAGGTTTTTGAAGGCCTGTAACAGCACTGACTTTCAAGCTGGTGTTTTATTACAGAGGCTCTTCCTTTTCTTTCCTTTAGAATGTGGAAACTCTGAAATAAACATTTATACCGTAAAGGGAGAGTGAATGACCAATATATGGGAAAGTTCTGATTTGACAGGTCAGGTGGTGAAACTCCTTTTATATGTTTAGTCAGAGTGGAGAGGGGGCACTGCCCTCAATTTTTGTAACTTTACAAAGTCATGCTGACTTTCCACAGCCACTGGTCAGGTCGCTCAGGCGTTAAAATGGCTAGAGGTCGAATTACTTCGCAAATTTTTCTTTTCTTCATTTCCCACCTTCCCTGTCACCTCACCTGTCTGCGTTCACTGTGGAGCTATAGCACCAGTGGAGGTGATGCGTTTCCAGGGAGGTGATGAGAAAAGTGTTATAAACAATGGCCAGGACTTTTTGCTGTGATGGTAATTTAAGTTTAACTGTCCACTTATAAACACTTTATGTAACGTGTTATGTAATATTTGTCTACTTTAAGACTGTAGTTTGAGTAACAAGTCCATTAGTGGCTTTGTACCGCAGCTGTGGGTGTCCAGAGGAATCACTGGGCTGAAGTTTAATCTGAGCTGTAAGATGCTCCTGGGGGACAATGTCTTAACACTGCAAATGTTTTCCCCTCTGGCTTTTTATGCATTAGGGTTAGTCAGCATTGTGATATTAGAATTGTGTGTGTGCTTGTATGGAGCACAGGTGTGAGTGGCTGTGTGTATGTTAGTGTGAGAGAAAGACTTTTTAAATAAAGAGGGCTTTCTCTAGATCATGTGTGTGACTTTCCTATTCTTATCCCTGTGTGTTTGTGTGTGTGCGTGCGTGCTGCATGATAAATTGTCATCTTTAGCTGAAGGTCTTCCCCATATTTTACCCTGCCACATCCAAATTATACTAGAATGTAAATTATCCTATTTCAAAACAGCAGTCTGCTATTATGATAATGATGGTGACAGTCTAATAAAGTGCATCCCTGCAGAGATGCTGCACGCCTCACAGCCTGTATTCACAAAGGAGAGTCACCATATTACCCAGTAATAGGCAAATTCACCCTGAAACACTGAAAACACCGAAAACGATTTGTCTTATTCCAACCTGTGATATCAACTATTGGTGTTGTATATATAATATAATATATACAAATAGTGGCTTTAAATAATGTAGGAAATAACTGTAGATATTTGGAACATGACACAAAAAAACTGATTAGATAAATGAGCGTTTTTTTGTTCTCTTGCTCTTTGACCTCCTGTATCCCTGTTGCATTGTCAGTCTATACACATTTATTCTATACACAGTTATTATGTCACCTGCAGAGCTTCTGCTGGGCTCCTACAATATTAGCAGGATTGTGTGATTGACAGGTGTGAGAATGGCTGTGCTCTAAGGAGGCACCCCGGGGTGCAGCTCTGCTGAATTATGAATGAACGGGCTGAAGCTTTTACCTCCCTGTGTCGACTTCACATCTGCAGAGGGCTCTCTCTTATCTCCTTTCTCTCATCTCCTTTCTCTCTCTCTCTCTCTGGCAGAAACAAAGCCAAGTCTATTAAATAATAATATTATTCAGTGAAAGCATAATATTAACTACGGTAAAAGTTGCACTTGTGACAAAATTATATGAATTTTTTAGTATACTCAAAGTTATAATAAAAATGATTTGCATTATTATTGGATTGGGTGGAGTGGTAAAATGTGGAAAAATAAACCATGTATGTGAGATTTTACAGATGTTTCATTCAGCAAAGATCCTGCATAATGTCATAACTATAATAAGACTTAACAAGTTCTTGCAAATCACTTGCTTGTCTCTATACTCTAGAATGACACATACAACACATAATTCCTCTGTGTCCTCCAAATCTGTTACAAATCCCTGTGGGAATAATAATGCTTTTCCTGGGAGGACAGTTTCAAACCAATATATAAATTTCCACTCTGCACTCTCTCAGTTTTCCCACTATTTTAGATTATAGCAGCACATTTTTACACATAAATTTTAAGCACAGCAGAGCAAATGCACTATTGTGTCACTGATGCGCTATTTGGTCACGTCGCACCCAGTGAAAATTTTACATTGCATGCTGGGATGAATTTCTCACCTGTCTAATACAAACATAGAAGCCAACCAGGAAGAGGAAAGAAAACACATGGATTAACATTTTCTAAACTCATTACATCTGAAATTTTATCTAAATAAACTTGGTATACACCAAGATTAAAAAGTAGGCCCACTAACATTCTACATGCTACCCCTTCCTGATACTACAAAAATTCACCTATTCATCTGTTCATCCATTTGATTATTGATTAATTGGATCAGGAGAGACTTGGTAAACACCTTTTTGAAATGTGCTTTTCTTATGAAGATCTGAAAGAATTAAACTGAAGTGACTCATGAGCATTGAAAAAACTGAATGCTAAGTAAAAGACTCGTGACTTATCTTGAGAAATCAAGCTGTTTGTTGCATCACTAGCAGACAGCTTTAGGCCTGCATCCTCGCAGCCACTGCCATCCTTTTCCCTGGTCCTTAAAACCCTCATGTCAGATTCCCAGTGTTTCCTCCATCTCGCGGCATCAGCCTGTCAAGCCTTTACCAAATCAGCTGGAGAGCCGGAATTTGTGGGATGTTGACTTGTCATCTTTCTGGTATATCAACTAATGGCCCTATAGATCAAAGAGTGGTTTCTGGGTCTCTCCACGTGACAGTCCCCTCTGCTGCCCAGTAACTCCAGCAGTAGTTTGTTCAGCTTCTCAGCCTCTCTAACCTCAGTAACCAGCCATTCACTTCCTCAGTCAGCCACCTTATCTGTCTCTCTGCTGCCCAGTCCTCCAGCTGTTTCTTTTTTCATGCATACCCCCTGCTGCACTACTGAAACCTAGTTTGTCATTTCCTCAATCTGGTAACCTTCTCCCTGTCTCCCCTCTTATCTGCTTCTCTGCCTGAAGTTGCATCTGTTTTTGTCTCTCTGGCTGCACCTGCCTCTCTGTCTCAGCAGGAGCTTATAGCCGCCTCTTAGCCTGTGTCTTTTTGAGAGCTTGTCTTTTCTGTTTCACTGCCTCGGTCTATTTCTGTCCATCAAGCTTTAATCTATCCTGTGTTTAGAGTTTCCTCGGGTGTCATTGTCGGTGCCATTTAGCCCATCAAAGCTCGCCTCTGTTTCAGCTCCCTGCATCTGTCGATCTTGCCTTTCCCGCTTCCGCTCCAATTTGTCCCTATTCGTTTGCCGCCCAAGTCAGGGCTGTGTCCCAGATGATCTCTCTTAAATCTTTGCCCCAGTCAGTGTCCTTTCACTGTCAGCCTGCTCCCTGTGGACTTTCCTCAAGACCCTGCTCTCCAACATCTAACCTGTCAGACCCAGGTCAGCCTGTCTCATTCTCTTCTGACTGTTTCTGGTCCAGTGATCCTCCTCTGCAATCCTGTTGGCCTACTTGAATAACTGCTTCTCCAGAGTCCAGAACCTCCTCCTGTACAGTGTTCCCATTTCATCTGTGCTCAGGAAATCCACTTGGCTACAGTCTCTGTACCTGTGCTCCCTGTTACAACCATGAGCAATGGAAATGTGCTGTCCATCTGTTAGATGTGCCACAGGCTGACACCCCAGTTACAAGCATGATGATCAGCCTTGCACATCGTTTCTCCTGGGAAAATCCTGTCCTGAACTGTCCTCAGTTTCCCACCCGGCGGCTCGTCTCCCTCTCCCCTGTTTCTCCTTCTATTCCCAATGTGTCTATTCTGAAATACCCTCTCCTGCTTCACCTGCCTTCTAGTTCCCCCTCCTGTAGAGATCGCCCTGACCCAGTTACCTGCTTACCCAGGTGCTCCTCATTCACAAGTAACCCCAGTGAATATAATACAGAGGCCAGTTTTCAGACAGGTTTTGCAAGATTGCTGAAGTTGCTTTCCTCTGAACCTTTCCTGCCTGCCTGTTTCAGGCCTGTATTGTTTACTACTCAGATGTCCTTTTGCAAAGTTTGGCTTACCGTCTGATTTCTAGATTTATTTTCCTGGTCTGGCTGGAAATTATCCAGCTCTTTGAGTAGTGGCACTTAGCAAGGTGCTCTTTACTTCACCAGGTGAGTTTCAGTGTTTTACAGTAGGTCCTTGTTTCCATTACGAGTAACCTGAACTCTGACAGAATGACCTTTGTGCTGACTCACATTGTCAGAGATTATAAATTCTACAGATTCCTGCATCCTTACTTGATGAAATAAATATGTATAGGTCCTTGTTTTACTAGTGCAAAAATTGAATATTAATTACAAAATAAGAGAAATAAGTTGAAAGAATGCACCTGACGCACACTCGATGATTCATGAATTTAATATGATTGTGACTGAACAGTCATCATAAACTTGATTATAGATGTTAATAATTTTATTTCTCACAATATCAGCAGCTCTGTAAATAATGTATCCTGCCCCCTACTGGCCTAAATTGCACAACATTTAGCAACAAAACACAGAGTTTCACAGCTCTAGTTTTGTAGAACAGCAAATTTCGCTATAATATGGAGATGACCATTAAAGTACATGTGCTTTCATTTTTAAATGGTGCATTCAGAAAGATTTTTAATTCATGTTTTTGTCTGAGAGTGGATGCTGCTCTTAGTCATTCACTGTCGGTGTCTCCTGCTCAGATCTGTAGTGGAGTGGAGGGGTGTGTGCGATTGTGGTCGATAACGCGCCTTTTTGGCAAGTAAGCGTTTTGATATAAAACATTTTCATATACTACAGATCAGGGGTTGTAGGTTGGAAAAAAAGATGCATATTGTCCCTGTGGTACTTTTTTATTTTACGTCTGGTAACTTTATGGGGTTTGTTTGTTTTTATGAGCAGGTGCCACTTTGTTGTGCATTGTTTTACTCCTCATCAACTAGTGGTGTTAGTTTATTGTGTCAGTCTCCGTCTTATGGCAGTACTCAAACAATCAGTGCTTTTTGCTTTCTTTTGTTACGACTTTTATCAGATTACCCCAAAAGTACATCCCACTTTTTCTGTTTTCCCCTCTCTCTCTCTTCTCTCTCTCTCTCTCTCTCTCTCTGTGTGTGTGTTGTATGTATGAAGATGAGGTAACGGATGATTTGTTCTCACAGTTACATTATGTTGTATATTCACACAGCTGTGAGTGCATTACTGCTCGTATTCCATGTCTGTTACCAAAAGGAGGAGGATGTGTGTAGTTGAACTCTGTTGTAGTGTGTTCAGTCTTATAGTTTCATATGGGATGTCAAACTGATTCTTCCACGTTTCAACATTTTGAGTAACCACTTCCTCTTGCTGAGGTTTATTAAAGCAGAGCCAGGAGAAGAGGTCAATGTGTCAATGGACTCTTCAGAGTTTATTTTCAACATGGCGCTGCTCGCTCTTTGTTCAAAGTTTTTTGTTGTTATATCTTCAGTGTTTCCAAATATTGGAGATGGAGCTCGGCATTTTCCCGTTTAGTTTAGTTGTTTAAGTTTTATTATAGATACCTGCTTCTTACAAGGTCTAACGTCATGATTCAGAATGGTGCTTTTGTCCTAGTTGAAGGTTTTAATGGACACCTGCCAGCCAATTGGTAAAAAGCATTTTTCATGGACAATGAACAGGCTGAAAGTGCAAGAAATAACACTGTGGCTTTAAACCATCATTCAACTTGTATACCTCTTATTGCGAAGACAGAAAGAGAGGGAGGGACTATTTATTTCCAATGGATGGATATTGATATTATTCTAAAGAGGGGTAAAGTGAGTATGGTAGTGACTAACAAAGAGAGAGGGTAGACCAGGAGAAAGTGTGTGTGTGTGTGTGTGAGAGAGAGAAAGAGAGAGACAGGCAGGCAGTAATGACACATGGTGACAGAGTGAGAGAGGCACACACACACACACACACACACCCACACACACACAAAGAGGAAGAGAGAGAGAGAGCTGATACTCAGTCGTGTGAGGGAACAGACGAAGGAGAGACCTGCTCAGACACACACACACACACACACTCACAAACACTCTCTCCCTCACTCTCATACACTCTCGCTCTCCTCCACTCTCTCTCTCTCTCCTCTCTCTCTCTCTCTCTCTCTCTCTCTCTCTCTCTCTCTCTCTCTCTCTCTCTCTCCTGCTCTTGCGCTTGCACGGAGCGAGAGGGGGAACTGGAAGGGAAGAATGAGGAAGAAGTCCGCTGTGCTGCGCGCCTCGTCCCAACAAATGCGGGTTTGCTGATGAAGCGCCGCTCCGGTCATCCGATCATACAGGTCGCTCGGGTCGCGCCGCATGGAAACGAGGAGTAGGCAACAGCAGACAAACAGCAACAAATAGAAAAAAAAAACTGTCAGTGCATGGGAATCCGGACTCCTCTCCCCTCCTTTTGTGCGTCTCGGCCGGTGGATACGCCGTCTTGGCTGGCGTATAAGAGCTCCCTGCGTCTCCATTACCATTCCCCACTACTGGCTTACCTCTCCTAGGCTACTCCTCCTCCTCCTCTTACTCCTCGTACTGCTACTATTACTAGAAGAGCTACAGTGCTGCTTTTTTACTACGAACCGCTCTCCTCCGGATTGTGGACACTCTCTGGATAGAAAGGTAGGACATTCTGCAGTTTTCTTTGTGCGGTTAATGATGTTAACGATGGTGAATGCTGGGGGTCTTTGCCTCTGTTTCGCGGGCATTGTCTTGCTCAAGGCAAGTTTTGTTAAAGGGAGGCAGGAGAAGTGAATGGGATGGGGGCAGTGTCGCCTCACGCAGCCCCATTTGGAGACTTGAAAGCACCATGCGTCGGAAGGGTTTGGATGCGATGTGGAGACGATGTTTCCTCACATCCTCCGTCCCCACCACGCTCTCCACACTGCGCCTTTCCTCCTCTGTGATTTGGAGAGTCAGAGAGAGAGAGAGGACCGTGGGTGCGGTGGAAGGTGTGTTTGTCATTTGTTTTTCATTAAAATGAGCAGCCAGACTCCGGAGGCTGCTTCCTTTCGCTCCAGGGGCTGTTTTTTTTTTTTTTTTTTTTTTCTTTTGCTCTTCACTCCCACCCTCCTTCCCTGCCCTCTTCCCCTCGCATGTTTAAGTCTGCCCGCCTGCCTCCTCGCTTATTTCTAGAGGAATCATCATTACGGATGCAGAGCACGTTCAGATAACCGCGCTCGCACCTTTTATAGGCTTTCGATGTGGAAGTTGGGTGACAAACATGCGCAGTCCGGGCTGAATTTCCCCTTTAGAGATGGTAATCCTTGCAGAGGCTGAATGAGCCGGTCGGTTAAAAGCGCATTGAGAGTGTCGTTTGCGCAATCCTGCAGCCCCCCCCCCCCCCCCCCCCCCCCCTCTCCATCCTTTTGCGCCAGACAGTGCAGTGCTGTTGGGAGGGGGGCGAGGGAGTGCGTTTGCACATCAGCGCAGAGCAGGTTGGGGTGAATCAGAGTCCGGACTCTGTGTTTGAGTTTGAATGTTTTTAATGTTGCGTTTCCTCTGAATTATAGACAGAACTGGATCAGTGGGATTTGTATTCTTAAAGGAGAAATCCGAAGACTAAATATTAGTTCAGCCTCTGCTTGCTGTTTGGAAAATCTTGAGAAAGGGAAATGAGCTTCACACATCACCTAACTGCTCCTGTAAACCTGGCACATAAGACATTAGAGCCGGCAGCAGGCAGACGCTTTTATATTCCCCTGATGTGACACTACAAGCGCTTCGTCTTGTGATGAGTGCGAGGCACATCGGGCAGGTACCGCCAAGGCTCTCCGGGCAATTCTTTTCCAGCTGACTTCAGTCGGGGCTTTATGGGCATGACAGGGAGGAACTGTAGCTCATCCACTGTGGCTGCTATGAAACATTTATTTATGACAACGAAAAACTGAAAGGCGGCCAGAGGTCCCCGCTGCTGTATCTGCCTCCCAGCAGAGATGGAGTTGGTCATTGATGAAATGGAAGATTTTTGTGTCGTTGAGGGTTCACAATAAAAAAGCAGGTTCAGATGAGCAGTAGGTGGCTGAGTCTCCAAAAAACAAAACAAACAACAACAAAAAACTGACCTTTTTTTTTTTTTCTCATATCTGATGCCAGATTCAGGCATCAAGCAAGCAATGATTAGGCCTGTTCTTAAAATGGTTGAGAGGAGATAATATACCACACAAACACACACACGCACAAACACACACACACACACACACACACACACACACACACACACACACACACACACACACACACTTTCTCGCAGTGCAACAACTGCTGGGTCACTATGTTGTAAATAAATCAGTGGTAAATGGCTGAGAGGAAGAAGCAGGTTTACCCTTCCACAGTGAAATCTGTGCATGTGCATGATGTGAGTGGTTTTGTTCACATACAGTATTTTCATTGGAGGATTGTTGCCAGGCCTATTCAAGTATAATGTGACTTTTTTTTTCTTTTTGTTGCTGTGGAGTTTTGTTAAAATTAGTTTAGGTTTAAATTTTGTTTGTTTTATCTTTTGATATAAAAGCCTGACCTGTCTGAATCCATCACTCACTAGTTATTTATGTATATTGATGCAAAATGGGGCTTTTTGCATTATAAGAGTGTAATATCCCTAATTTTAAGCTTAAACTTTACAAATATCCCTCAAAAGGGTGTTTCAGTATGACCTCATTTCACAGAAAAAAGCCTTAGATTAAATTATTTTAAGTAAGTAAGATGTAAACGATTTCTCACTCAGATCCTATGTTCTCACACACCAAACAATTGTGCTTCTTTCTACAAAGGGAACCCTGTTCACTATAGTTTACAGTAAACTGAGTCATGTCAAAGCAAGGACAGGTCATGAAGCTCTTCTGCTAATGTGATATAAAGTGAAAAATCAGGACAAAATGCAAAAGAGCTGCAGATCAAGGAGCCCCATGAAGTAAATGGCTTTTTTTTTTAATTTTCAAATCAGTTTCTACCAAATAAATTATTGTAATTTCTAAAACAATCTAATCTTAAGATGTGATGAGCCCTTTTAATGTAGCATAGCGAATACTGCAGCATAGTGAATTCTGTAGACAAGGCAGTTATACCGATGGCTGATACTGTGACCTCCATCATATAATTCAATAGTTAATAAGCTAATAGGTAGCCACCCGTATCACCCCGAGGAAGAGCTCATCAATTAGAAATCAATATTCTGATTGGTGGGTTCTCTGCAAACTCACCATCTATCAAAGGTCAATTGTAGTTGCGCTGATGGGCTCATATGTGCGACCCCCGCTGTCAATTGTAAGTCCTCAGGTTAATAAGTGGGTGTATTGCTACGTGACACTGCATGCTAACTGTTAGCCTATCAGGTTCAGTTCGGATGTGTGTGTTACACATAATGAAATAACACGAACAAGATTCCTGTACACCAGATTGGCTTGCATGGGGTCCACATGTTGTTTCTTCAGCATCATGTGGACAACAGCTGCTCTCACTTACTGAACTGCTAATCTCGCAAGCAACATAACATGAATATATTGTACATCTGTAGCAGGGATGTGTAGAGCAGGAAACCGCTAACCCTATCAGACTGACACATGTTGTCAGCTCTGTTAAAGGCAACACTTATAGCTCAGTAAAACAAATAAGTTATTGTCATTTAAATCTTAAATCTCATAAAAATATTGTAAACACAGGAGCCACGGGTCAGTGCCAGCCTTTATTAGCCAGTACGCTGCATTTGATGCGATCTGGTGGCAGAAATGCTCGACTCCTTTTCAGCACATAAACAGGAGGGCGCTGTTCTAGCAGGGTAAAAAAAAAAGAAGCAAAACTTCAATCTGTGTTTACCCGTGATAAACAGAGCCTGCAGTAATTTTACCTCCATGATCGAAAGGAACAGTGTTTACAGGAAAACATGGGCTACTTCTGGAAAACCTGCAGAGTATTACTTCAAGGATAAAGCTACCAGTTGTCTCCAACATGGCCTCAATTTCTTTTCTTTCTTTTTTTTTTTTTTACAGTTATTATATGTAGGCATTATGAATAATTTGATGTGGAAAAATAGATGATACATGTACCTCTTCACAAGCATGCAGATAAAATAGTCCTTGTTTGTAGATGTAGTAGATTGTATAGAGCAGGCACAACCCCCCACAACCTATAGGCCCAGTGATCAAATATGGATGGATCCAAACAAGGTTACATGCATAGCATAGTGTAGCACTGTATAACATAGTGTGATAAAAGCATATTTACAGACAATTTAAATCATGTGAGATTAATGTATAAAGCATATAAATATGTACATGTATGTCTCAGAGCGCTTTACAATCTGTACAACCTATTCAAGCCCATCCCTTTAGAACTGTTAAGTAAAACACTGATGATGCTATAAAGGCAACATACAGCCTATTATCAGCTTATAAAGTGATGGCAAATGTGTTAGCAAGTAGCGGGCTAGCATCCAGCAGGAGACAGAGGAACATTAGCGTTTGTTTGGGGTGGTATTTCTGGAGATCCAACTGATGTAAGTCCAATATTCACTCTCCTCGCGGCTCCTGGTGGAAATATCTGTCTTTTAAATGTTCCACTGTGTTGAACCAGCTGTAGTCGCTAACGTTGTCCGTCAGCAGTTTGGTGTATATGGAGGGTTTATCAGAGCTTTCTTTTTTTTTTTTTTTTTCCGCTGATAACAGCTGCCTCATCCTGCTGAGAAGGTGAAATGAAAACAATGAGAAGAAAGATGCTAACGCTGAGGGAACCTTCTCTGTCTGTTTGTTAGCCTTCTACAAACGTCACCTTACACACTGTCAGCAGACCTGCGAGTTTTTGCGTGGACTGTATTGATTATTGTTTGTTTGTTTTTAGATTGAAAGCAAGTTGGCTAGAAAAAAAACTGATAGTTACCATGAACCGTTGACAGGTTGGCAGCAAGATACGCTGGAAAATAAACACTGATTTTATCTTGGTTGAAAGGACTGGGTGTTCAGACTGTAAGCCTACTGCCCCGTGCAGAAGTACATCTCCTATTTACCTCAGAATATAGATAGAAAACATGTTTCAGATTTTCAGAAGGAAGCAGGATGTGAGAAGATCTATCTGAATGCTGCAGGAACTGAGGCTAGCTAAGGAAGGGAGCAGCCTTTGTCCTAATGCACATCATGGCAGATATGTTTATACAGATTATACCACCCACGGCTAGAAGGAGGACTCAGATGTAGATAAATATTTGCCTGTGGATGCTTCTTCTCCTGTGGATGAATGGAGCACGGTAGATAAAGGAGGTGATTATGTGACTCTTCAGCTTTTAATGATTTTTTTTTTTGTTCCCTCTTCTTTTGTCTTGCCTGTTCATTTCCCATAGCTCATCATTGCTTTCCCACACGTTCATGTCCCTCGTCACGTCCTGGTTAGACACACTGACAGATAATGTCGAAGGATGGACGGACAAAGTGACAGGCAGTTGGAATTAGTCCTGTGTGTATTACAGTGCCAGTCTGGATCGTTCCCTCCGCCCCATGTGTAATAATATGACAAGACGTCTTGGCTCAAGGATCGGCCGCAAGGCGGATCCAGGCTAAAAGTGTTCAACATCACTGTAATGATAGTAAACGCAGACCATTAATCTTCAATTGTTTGCAGCAGTTAGTGTGTGTCTGGGTGTGTGTGTGTGTGTGTGTGTGTGTGTGTGTGGATGTTTTGCTCTGCCCTCACACAAACAGTGGAATATTCCTTTGGTTTTATATCATCAGAGAAGGTGAGAGCACATCTTTGTTAGTCTTCTACCATCTCATACTATCTCTCTTTTCCTCCAGACATCTTTCATTACATCTCCCTCCTTTAGTCTCTTTCCCTCTCTACACACACACACACACACACACACACACACACACACACACACACACACACACACACACACACACACACACCCTCCTCCCCCTCCACTCTCTGTATTTGCTTTTCCATATTTCTTTGTCTGTCTTTCACTCGCTGTTTTAAATTTTTTATCATCGCTTCTTGCCCCGTAGCGAGGAAAATGCATCTCAAGACAGACTGCTTCCTCAGAGCGGCAGGCTGAGGCAAGACACAGGTTTATTTTCCTTGGTGTGCACATGGTCAGCATCCACTCCTTTTTTTTTTTCTAATCATCTAAAAATGATTTTGCCGCTACGTCACTTGTAATGACGGCAATTTCTGTGCATGATTCAGTCTCTGATAATAAACATTAATTGTGTTCATGTCTTAACACACTGCCCATGTCTTCCTCCTCGTCCTCCTCTTTTCTCTGCTGCCCGTTGGTCTAATCGGTTCCCTTTCTTGGCACCTTTGGGTGCTGCCTTCAGAGGCTCCCAGGGAATGACAGTACTGGGGCAGAGAGGGAACAGCTTGTGTCGGTACAGCACATGGTTTTGGTTTTCTTAACTTTATGTATTATGCCTTGGTTTTTGCCTCAGGATGCAGAGGTCCAGTTTTTGAGTGCGTCTTTGTTTTTCCTTTTTTTTTCTTGTCTTATGTTGTGTTCCTCTTGAAATGGAGTCAAGTTTTGAGGCTGTAACACTTGGGAATATCATGGCGGGATATCCTGAAACCTGATATTACAAAATTAGCAGCCACTGGTCGGCGACTTAGCCACTCTAGTGTTAACAGCAGACACATAAACACACACCCTTGAGTTTGGCGCTGATACCGGCCAGGGCATCAATTTTTCCCTCATCAAATAGCCAGTAATGATTCTAATGCAGAGAGGGAACTTGAGTCAGACGTTCCCACAGGATATATTCTGCAGTTGTACGACAAAATGGAACTCGAAACAGAACAGGTAATTATCTTAAGTAATCTACAGTGTTATCTCCTGATGAAGTGTAAAGTAATCAGGTTTGTGTAAGCAAACATTATCAAGGATTTGAGTTCGTGATGATGAATCTTAAGCGAGCCGGGAAGAAGAAAACACAGGAAGGGACAGAAACTAGAGCACTGGCTCTGGGTTAATAAATGAGCTGGGTTTCATATTAGCAGCTGTGGCACTATATGCTGACGTTAGGCGTGGTATACAAGCACATCTCTAGGCTTTAGATAGGAAAAGAGAAAGGCTGATAACTGGTAGATTGCTGATTTAAATCTCACAAACCAGCTGGAAAATAACAAAATCCTCAGTAACTGCTGCCCAGGTGACTTTTAGCAACTTCCGTTTTGTTTTGTGATGTAATTCATTTTCCCCTGTACACTTCCTCCTCCCATTTATCATGCTCAGGGTCACGGGGCCACCAGAACAGCAGCAATAAAATTAATCAACCTTTGATTATTGTTTGATTAGATGGGTGTAAAGGAAACATAGAGATAATAAGCCATAAAAGCTGTGGGGTTTGATTAAAAGGCTTTTCCATGATGTATAAATCTTGGTCTGCTAAGCGTCATTGGACCTTTTAAGAGGGAGATTTTATACCTGCACAGTTACTTGAATTTGTGAGAATGAGCTGACTCACTAAAAGAAATTAAAGTGCGAGACATAAATCGCCCGTTTTTTCCCGCCTGTGGTGAATCTATCAGACTCCAACTGGAACTTTCTCTTTTTTAATGTGGCTTTCTCTCCATTGTAAAGACGCACAGGTGCTGATGTCATGAGGAGGGCGGGGTCACAGCCAGGATGACAGAGTTATTGTTGAGTCATCTTTACTGTGTCAGTCTGCTCGTTCATCCTTTCATTCACCCGGTCCAGTTGTTTATGCAGACAGTACATGTTCTTTTTCTGCTGTCATTTCAGACCTTGCCCCTCCCACCTGCCCGCCTTTCCCGCCTATAGACTCACCTTACTGGCTCCTCCTCCCGACTCACCTGCTCACCTGTTCCTTATTCCCTCATTAGTTCCCTAGTATATAAGTCCATCTGTTTCCGCTTGCTCTCTGCCAGATTGTCTTTGTGCCATGAGCCTTAGCTCGCCAGCGCTCTGTTCTCTTCTTTTCCTGCCTGTTTTGATCCTGATCCTGATCATTCATTGTTTGGACCTTGCCTGTGTTTTTTGCATATTGTCTCAGCCAATCTCTTTTCACTTTGTTTGCTGCTTGGATTTTTGCACCCTTGATTCTTCACTTGTACATCTGCCTCCTCAGTCGTGCTCGTAAGAACTGTGACATTAACATTTTAAGACCTCTGACAGCTTGTTTGTAAGATTTTCCACTGTATTTTTTACACACATTGCTCTGAAGATACGATTTCATTCGAACATTTGTTAAACTTGCCCTTTTTACCTAAATGTATCCAATTATATTTACTACTTTTTTACTTTGTTTTTTCTATTATCCAAAATTTCTTGGGCCCCGCCTTGAGAATCCACTGGTGTATAGAAGCTACAGAAAACCCTCTTCAGCCGTCAGCCTGTTAGAAAAAATGACATCCTTAAGTGAAAACAACCAAATCCCAAAGCACACTGAATTATTGATCACTTGGAATTGCCACACAAAGCCCTCTGTGACCACACAAGAAGACTGTAGAAGGCAGGGAGCTTGCATTAGCCAGGAAGGAAAATGCTCGGTTATGAGCTCACTGAATTGCAGTTTAATTAAGTAGACATGTGATTTTATTTGGAAATTGATTTTTCTTAACATCTGAGCAAAACGCTCTCGCAGCACAGCTGAGCCCACGCATGGTGTGTTCAACCTAAATATTTCAATTCACCATTGGTGGACTGGTTATACATTGCACACACACACACATTCTACAGTATATAATGTATATCTTGACTGAACATGCAAACATTGATTACATCCACAGTGGAGACGTAGTCTGTGTTGTTCATTGACTTTTAAACAGTGTCAGGGCCTCACGGCTGCCGAGCTTCGCTGCACGTAATGTGAGCGAAAATGTGATTCATGCTGTGAGGTAATTCACAGCTTCATCTATGATAAGTATTGTGGTAGGAAGAAAAGCAGGAAAGTACTGATGTAACTATTGATGTCTGGTGAATTGTGCTGTGTCTGCATGAAGAGTGTGAACAGTTCATTATCAGGAAATGGATGTTGGCATGCAGGGATATGAGGAAGAAGCTTGTTTGAGGAGAGTTCTAAGCGGATCTTTGTTTCGGATCTTGGTTCTTGTTATTGATCGTTGATTTAAAAGGATTACTACTTGTGTGTGTGCAGCAGTGCCTTCTTTTAAAGCTCTAAGTTGTAAAAGTTTGTTCCTGGGTAAATGTCTATCCAGATGTGAGGGTGAGTAAAAGGAGGACCAACATCGTGTGTGATGACCAGGCAGGTACGGATCTATCGTTTGTCTTTAGGCAATGTGGGTCTGTTGAGGAAAAGGTGGGAAGATAATTATAAAGACAGAAACACAGATATCGACAAGAACAAAGCTGAACTTGCTGCCTACAACCTAGAAAATCAAAACCCTTCTCTAATAATGTGCCAGGCCACACTAGCTCTGTTTCAGTCTTAATTTCCAATGTGTGTCGGCAAGTCTCTAGAGCTGTGTGAGAGTTAAATGAGTTGTTCTTCTGGTTTTGAAAATCCAGAGTAACCAGAGCTCCACTTTCAGCATCTGAAATCAATATCACAATGAAAATGATATTTCTTGGCATGCTAATGGCATGGGGATAGGCGATGGCAACGTCAGTCTTTTAGTCGGTCGATGTGCTGCTTTGGTTGAGATTGAAATCTCACAACAACTATTTGTTTGCGGCTCACTTAGTACAAAAAATTCATGGTCACCGGAGGATGAATCCTGCTGATGTTGGCGTCACCATGAGGTTGACAATTTTGATTTTTAGTGAAATATCTTGAAATCTAATGGATGAATTGCCATGAAATTTAGTACCAATGTTGATGATCTCCAGAGGATGAATCCTAATGATGGTGGTGATCACTGGACTTTTGCTTTGATGCCACCGTTAGATTGAGATTTGTCATTATGAGTGAGATTTGGATTGCCACAAATTTGGCACAGTGGTGCCCCCCCCCCCCAAGATGAATTGTCACAACTTTGATGATCAATAACATATGATTATATCAACTTGATACAATTTCACTTAAAATTGATGCATAATTATATTGAATTGCCAAGAGCTCATTTCATTTACAGCATCTTGTATGCTGAGCCACAGGCGGTACTGCGTTCTCTTCAGTGCTTTTAGGCAGTATCAGCTCCATAGAGAATACATCGGCATACACATTCAAAATCTGTCTGCATGCTCAGTTATTCTGTGGCAGCATTGAAATGGGGGTATTTGCATTTTCTTTTTATCCCCTAAAAACCTCAGGAGAGGATGGTTCTCCGAAAGTTGAACTAAAATATATAATCACCCACATCCTTTTCCCGGCGTCTGCTTCCCTTTCTCTGATTAAAGACCACCTACAGTATGCACATTTGTTCTTTTAAGTTCTTTAAGTTCTTTTGAATTCCCGCTGATAGCAAGTCTTGTTTATATGCTACTAATCTGCAACAGTCTTGCTTTGTGAGAAACTTAATGCTGTCCACATTTCCAGCACAATGAGGAAACATTGCTCATTGATGTATGTGTTTATTTTCTATTCTGTATAAAAAGGCTCAGAAAACAGTTTTTTATAAAGTCTACAGTTATGATTATAACTCTGGCTGAAAGCACACCTTCATACATGCAGCAAGGAGTTTTAACTAAACAAAAATATGAGTACTCTGTGCATCATAACCATACAAATAACAGTCAGATGGAATATTCAACCCACAGAAAATGACCCAACAGTGTGCGAATAGCTCATTATAAGTGGTAGCCGTGCTGAATATGCGTCGGGCTACAGGGACACTTGCATCATTGAAATTGATTTGAGGCAAATTGTTTTTTGTACATTCAATCTGTTGCCTCTGTTTATGTTCGGTGGAAGCAATTACATGGAAACTGAATGACTAATTTGAAATCTGTGTTGGGATTTTGTGGTTTCTCTGATAGTGGTCCACACAGATCCTCCTCAGTGCACCTAAATGATATTTAAACAGTTTCTCAGTGACTGCAATTGATTTTTTTTTTTTTTTTTTTTTTTTAACAGAGAGAAATGTAGAAAATGTGATACACAAACAAGCATTTAAGATTCCACCAATTTACAATATAAAAGAGAAAGTGGACTGACGAATCCACAGTAACAGACCAGAATGGAACCAGCTGAGTGCAACAAACATGTCAAATCTCATTTGATACGATTGAAGGTTGAATATACGGTACATTAAAACACTTAATCCATGACTAACCTTAATTTGTGTAGTGATTTATTGATTAGTTGTTTTAATAGATTAGCTTATTGATGAAGAGCTAAATACAAAAAAAATAGACATCTTTGTTTGCCCGCTGCTCAGTCAGAAAATCCAATTACTGGGTGCTGACACAATAGAAGCAGCACCGGTACAAGGTGGTACAACAGATGTGAAATGAAGACTTGTGGGGCTTATGATGTTATGTTTTTTCCCAAGACTCAAAACTGTGAAAGATCAATAAACGTTTATGGTAATTTCAGAGCCCATTGTATGGGTATGCACTACTGCCTTCCTAAGTTTACCAGCAGCCTTCCTTATCTTACCTTTCAGCCTTTAGAAATACAATGTAGAAAACACAATTACCTTCAAATGATGGTCAACTGGCCACAAAGCCGTCTGATTGAAGTAACCTAATTTACAACCCGGTGTTGTTGACAGAAGTGAAGCAGACTGTTATCAGAGAAAGCCACTCCTGGCCAGGTTACATGAGGATATTATTGCTACAGTAATGTGGCTGTTCCTTGGAAATGTATAGTGCTGAGCCCAGGAGCTGAAGTTTATCTTTGGTGTGGTCATTTGAACTCGCTGCCCCTAAAAAGCTCCGCAAATCTCTTACCTGAAACATATGTTTTTGGTTTTGTGATGTTGTGTTTCTAAGGTTCTTCATGCCTGGAAGTGAACTGGGCTGTTTTTTGTGTGTCATTAAGTGAGCAGCCTCTGTGCTCATCAAGTCTGCAGAGGTGTTTCGTTCAGACAAGATGCAGATTTGACCTTTCACTGCTTACTAGACGTTAAACAAATATGAACCAAAGTTGTTACACACAGTTTCAACAAAGTGGTTTCAACTTGTTTTGTCTTTTTGCTACAACACAAAATCATGTCATCTGTTATATCTACACGTTTGAGTCTAAAGAGGGGAAATGAGAGTTTACACTCTACAAATTGCTGGAGAAGTGAAATCTAGTTTCCTAGGTACAAAAGGGTATTAAAATGATTGTAATTGCCATACTTAGTTTTGAAATAATATAGATTATTACAGTGTAAACTCAAATTAAAGGAGGGAATCAAACCCTTTTCACACAAATGTGTTACTAGTCCTAACAACGTTCATCAGGTCTGTGATGGTCTAATGTGATTTCTTTCCTCTTCTCCTCTCTTCTCTCTAAAGGTTCAAGATCCTCATTAATCGTCACCTCACAGTACTGGTCTAGACGTCACCATGGGCCACTCCTCCCTCCTGTCCCCTGCCGTGAGGCTAGCAGTTGTCGCGGTGATTCTCCTCCTCAAGCTCCATCCCTCATTGGCCGGGGCCCCCCCTCAGACGAGCTTGGGTGGCTCCGTTTCTGCAGTGTCCACCAATAAAACTGAATGCAGCAAGCCTGAGGCGTGTGCAAGGGGGGTGATCCTACCTATCTGGGAGCCCCAAAACCCATCGTTTGGTGACAAGGTTGCTCGGGCGACAGTTTACTTCGTGGCTCTGGTCTACATGTTTTTGGGTGTGTCGATCATTGCTGACCGTTTCATGGCATCAATAGAGGTCATCACGTCACAGGAAAAGGAGATCACCATCAAGAAACCCAACGGGGAGACCACCACCACGACTGTTCGGATCTGGAACGAGACCGTCTCCAATCTCACCCTCATGGCTCTGGGCTCTTCGGCTCCTGAGATCCTGCTGTCCGTCATAGAGGTCATGGGTCATGGGTTTCATGCTGGAACTCTGGGCCCCTCCACCATTGTGGGCTCTGCGGCGTTCAACATGTTTGTCATCATAGGGATTTGTGTGTACGTCGTGCCTGATGGCGAGACGAGGAAGGTCAAGCACCTCCGCGTCTTCTTCGTCACGGCCACCTGGAGTATCTTCGCCTACATTTGGCTCTACCTGATCCTGTCTGTGATCTCGCCTGGTGTGGTGCAGGTGTGGGAGGGGCTGCTCACGTTCTTTTTCTTCCCCATCTGTGTGCTGTTCGCCTGGGTGGCCGACCGCCGCCTGCTGTTCTACAAGTATGTGTACAAACGCTACCGCACTGGCAAGCAACGTGGGATGATCATTGAGACAGAGGGCGATCGTCCACTTCCTTCCAAGGTATACTTAACACACTACTACTACTACTACTACTACTACTACCACTACTACTTAAAGTAATCCTATTACTATTTCCCCTTATTACCACCATACTAAAGCTTTCCTTAGCTGCTGAAACGGTAAAATGATTAACAGCCAACGAAGGTTTCTACCACAATGATCAACTTCCGAGACGGTTTTTATCTTTAAAGCCTAATTCTGGTTTATTTCAACGTGGGTCTTATTGTCATAGTTTAAAGTTAATTACTGACCAGGCAGAGAGGGGAAGAAACACATACAGATAGACAAGCAAACAGGTTTCAAGCAAACCCCCAATTTACCCAGATCTACTTTGAAGAGAAAAAAAAGCTCAGTGATAAAATTGTCACCCAAACCTTTGGTTTTAAACTTCCATCACAGTTAATGAAACGTCTCCCTGAACCAGCACAGGCTTGCTTTCACCAATCTTTGTTTATATTGACAGAAATGATGGTCACAGCTATGAAAATAATTCCTAAGTGGTGTTAAACCACACTTATCCTTTAGTATTGATTGCAAGCAATATGTTGAGATTCACACCTGTGAAAAGCTCTAACTCTATAACTGCTCTTTCAACCACCATCATTAGATGCTGCAGAGATTGCAGTAATAACAACCTCTTCCACTACCTCTGATAACAATCCCATCTGCTGCTATTTCATCTAAATTCAGCTGAATCTAACATGCTCAGATATTTGGACTTTTCACCTGAAAAACAGGTTTTTTCTCGTAAATATTTTCTCGAAATCAATCCATGATGCTGATGATGTTACAAATGATTAAAATGACATTGTTCTATGTCTGGATCGTGCCTCATGTAAGTGTGGGATTCTTAGGAGCATTTCAGAAGCTAATATCCCTCCGTTGACTATTATAAAGAATCTAAAGAAAACAAGTCATGCTGGGAACTCTCTTTTCCAAGGGGCATATAGTTTTAGACCAGCCAACCAGTAAAAATTAATTAAGCTGTCCCCATCCAAACATGCAGCGGAAAAAACAAAGAGGCAGATAAAGCACTCTGTGTAGGCGGAAGTGGGTTCATGAGTAATGCGTATCTGAAATAATTATCAGCATTACTGAATGGAATTCTGCCAAGACAAACTAATGCTATGAAGCATCTTACTGCAAACACACACAAATGCTTTTTAAGTATTGTTACTTTTTAATTTCCTGTTTTGACTATTATCTGCTGCTTTGTACGCATCTAATTACATTTTCAGCAATGTGGTGTTGGGGGCATTTATTCACCACTTGGTTAACTGAGAGTCTCTCACTGTCTGTTCTTCCGAAATTTGAAAATTACTTGTTATTATCTCTGCGCGTTTCTTAGATGAGATTATTAAGAATCACTCCTCCATTAGTACATGAAGAGCTCTTTTCATTTCAACTTCTGTCGAAAAAGAAATCGGTGAATAAAACCCAACCAAACAGTGTTCCTGAGGGGGATGCGTAATAATTTACACGTTTTTAAATTGCCTCAAGAGCAAAAACACATTTCACCAATAAAACTGTACTCAATGGAAAATAGGATGTGTACCTTTTTTCTCTGAGGGCTATAAAATGGTGTGATTTTCAGAAACAGGTGGCTAATGTATTAACATATCTAATAAAAACTGATGCTGCTATAAAAGTGTAGTAATGTGCACAGCAAAAATGTACATGTGTGGTTTGGGAAATTAGTAAAAATATCACAAAGCAGTCATATCTTAAAACCTGGCTGAATCCTTCCAAACTAAACTCTTTAATACACATATGAACATTCATTTTGAATAATTGCTTGGATGCTATAACAAAACCAGGGAATGCACCACACCTCAAAAACTAGAGCCATCTGCCTTTGTTTACATGGTTGTTATTGATATTTAAAATCATTCTTTGTGAACAGCCACTTCTCAGTTTACCTCCATGATACCGCCAGGAGACTGCTTTAAGACTTAGCATGTTGCTCCAAAGAATCAAACTCTATGGCACTGATTTAAAATTCCTTCCTCTCTGTTCATAAGGTGGACATTGAAATGGATGGGAAGATGCTGAACTCTCATGGTGTTGACTTCCTGGATGGCCCGCTGGGTTTGGATCTGGATGAGAAGGATCTGGACGAGGAGGAGACGCGGAGAGACATGGCCAAGATCCTGAAGGAGCTCAAACAGAAACACCCCGACAAGGAGGTGAGTGGGACCTCGCATAAAATGCAATGGCAGTTTGACATGAAAAACATCCTGTCGCTGCTGCTCCTGTCAGGGTTGTTTTCTTGTATAGGAAATGAAATGACAAAATAAACAGGAACAGATGGCGCACTTTTTCTATTTCCTTCTATTATCACAGTTGAGTATGGTAATGAATGCAGCTAAGGTCTCATCACAACCTCTCAGATTAATTTGATATTGATACATCTTTTAGAAAAAAGAAAATTGCAAAGGAAATGGAGAAGCCATTAAATCAATATAAATAAAAAGAGAAGCACAGATAGTCCAGTTCTAATATTGGCAGTTCAGTCCCCTAGGCATCATAAAAATATAGGAATTTCTTATTGCTGCAGACCTTTGTTGTTAACATAGTCTTATAGTGTCTACTTAGGTCTTGATATATTGTGCAGTATACAGTTACAATATAAGAAATTATATAAGCGCACTCAATAGGATGTATGGTATTGTATAGTACTGCAAAGATGATCAATTTTACAGAACCTACCTTGACTTGGCAGATAAAAGTTAAATAGATTGAAATAGAAAAAAGATTTAAAAAAAAAAAACCAGCAATATATTGTAGCCATCAAGCATGGCGTGATGATGTTTGTTCCAGCCTGTGCTCGTCTTATTGTTTGGCTGAGGTTTACCACTAAAAAGCATAATGGAAGCTGCGAGCATCGAGACAAGCTGCTGAAATGGCAACTCCTCTTACATGCATGAGAGAGCCTGCTAAAATAGGTTTTTACGCCTCTGCCCTCATCTCTGTATGGATTAACAATGAGGCTGATTAACCTGTTGTCCAATACTTGCTCAAATCCTTTCGCCTCACAGTCGTATTTCGACATCCAGTGCTTTGACACTGCTGCTACATTGTTGGTTGCAGTGGATCTATATCTATTGCTGAAAGGAGTTGGATCCCAAAGTTACAACTTCATTTTTGTTTGAGACCTGGAAATTGATATTGAAGAGGATGAAGCTACTTCTTTTTGTAGACACATGTTTTACTTATTAGCAAAGAGAATATAAAAATGTTGACAATCCATGATTCAGTCTGGCATGACCTTGTTGTTAGCAGTTGCTTGTGGAGAGATAAGCTACTGCAAATGTCTCTGATCTTAAACATCATCAACTTTAGTCCAATCTATTCCACTGATCTTCTACAATAATAATCTGGTAAGAGAGGAGGACCAGTGGGGTGAAGAAAAACCTTGGCATCCACCCAGGAATTCTGTGCATTTCTCAAGAATACCTCAGCAGGATGGATGTTTGCTCATGTCGGCTTGAACCTGGATCCTCTCCTTGACTACTGTACTTATGAAATAACAAAGCTTTTCTTGTCTCACTTTACACATCATGTACAGCTGTGTAAGACCTCACAAAGCCTTGTATAATCTGATCCATATGCCATATACACTGTTGATTGAAATTTCACCGTGCTTGATGTGTAACAACATGACTCATTCTAAAATCACTGTTCTTTGACTGTTTCTAATGTTAGATTCATCCACTTGATGCAGCATTAAGTCTTATTTATCCAGACAAGATAGATGAATGTCTGTAATTCAGCCAGTCAAGCCCAGTGTTCAACTATGACTCTTATTCGAGCAGACAAGTTGACAATAAAAAAGATTTTTTTTGTTGCCCACAGTAGAGGATACGACACCACATCCACTCATCATTCTGGAGGACATGTTTTTACACTGTTTGTGTGCTTCTTTATGTTTTTCTCTTTACCAGGTGGAACAACTCATCGAGCTTGCCAACTACCAAGTCCTGAGCCAGCAGCAGAAGAGTCGTGCTTTCTACCGTTGCCAGGCCACCAGGCTGATGACAGGTGCTGGCAACATCCTGAAGAAACACGCTGCCGATCAGGCACGAAAGGCCGTCAGCATGCACGAGGTTCGCTCTGATGTGGGTGACAACGACCCCATCTCTAAGATCTACTTCGAGCCCGGTTCTTACCAGTGTCTCGAGAACTGCGGCACAGTGGCGGTGAACGTGGTGCGTCGTGGCGGTGACCTGGGCAAGACGGTCTCTGTGGAGTACCGGACAGAAGACGGCACCGCCAACGCTGGCTCGGACTACGAGTTCACAGAGGGCGTGGTGGTGTTCAAGTCTGGCGAGACGATGAAGGAGATCCGCGTGGGGATCATTGACGATGACATCTTTGAGGAGGATGAAAACTTCCTGATTCACCTATCCAATGTCAAGGTGTTGACGTCAGAAGGCGAGGAGCCCGAGGAAAGCGAGTCAGCTAACCACGTGGACTCGGTGGCCTGTCTCGGCTTGCCCTCCGCAGCGACCGTTACCATCTTTGACGACGACCACGCCGGTATCTTTACATTTGAGGAGCCTGTATGCCACGTGAGCGAGAGCGTTGGCACCATGGAGGTGAAGGTGCTGAGAACGTCGGGGGCTCGCGGCGTGGTCATGCTGCCTTACAAGACGGTGGAGGGAACAGCACGAGGCAGCGGAGAGGACTTTGAAGACGCTCACGGCATCCTGGAATTTCAGAACGACGAGATCTTGTGAGTAGATTTGAATCATAATGACGGTGCAGTCGTTTCATGCTCTGTGTCCGTGTGATGTTGCGTTACTGCTGATG
Source organism: Seriola aureovittata (assembly GCF_021018895.1). Lineage (NCBI taxonomy): Eukaryota > Metazoa > Chordata > Actinopteri > Carangiformes > Carangidae > Seriola > Seriola aureovittata. Next base: position 20,446,424 of record NC_079377.1, read on the forward strand.
GTGTGAGAACGTGAAGGTGTGAGTGAGATGTGGTGGTCACGATGTGCGGACTGCTCATTGGGGATTTGACGAAATCCGAATTCCCCAACCCTCTATGTGTTTTTACCTTGTCTCTATTTTCTACTTTGACTCATTCATTTACTTCTTTTATCTTCACCAGTCTCTTCATTCCTCTTTGCTTTGGATTCTGTTGTGCTGCTGTTTTAGTCTGCTGTGAGATCCGTCGGTTTCTGTATTGCTGGACAGCCAGCACCATCGATTTGTCTTGTGAGTTGCAGAAGTAAGGGAAAGTGGGTTATTTGTTGGATCTTTGATGATTTGGATTTTAAGCAGATGGTCTTTAAGGACCTGGAAATTGAACGAGAAGTGTTGAAGTTTCTTTAAGTAAGGCACTTAATGGGAACCCAGGAGGAGCTGGTTGCTGGAAACAGTACAAGAACTCAATAAGCAGCAGGGAATCAGGGCAAAGTAGGAGCATCTATCTTGTCAACTTAATTCAGATACACAAAGACTTCTTCTTTTTTGGGTAATAAATCCAAGCTGCCCTTTTAGGTGGTTTTATACGGTCTGAGAACATCCCAGAGCAACCACTCATGCAGCCAGCTACTCTTTTTTTTTTTTTTTTTTTGGTTGTCATTCCTTGTGAAAAGGACTTGAAACTCTACTTTTCCTGCTGTGAAATGCTGCAGCCACAGTTGCTCTCCTTAGCCAAACGGAGGAGCCTTATTATCTGCTGATGACTCATGGTGAGGTTCATGATTGCTATTGGACCACATTTCAGGAGGCCTTTTCACCGCAGCGGTGAATGTGCTCACAGCCAGCTGCTGTGCCCGTCATCCTGACCCACTCACAATGTGGGGAATTAGCTCGAGCCATCAGCCAAATGTTTGTACAATGCTGACCACGTTGGGTTGAAACCAAACCAAATTTCCAAGTCCTCCTTTGTTCTTTAAATCTTTTATTGTGAAAACGATTGCTGTGAGTACACATTGTGACTAAATGAGTTATTTTCTTCCCACTCTTTTATGTGATGCTTACTTGGCATTAGCTGCTAATTCTGTATGACACACTGACTGAAATGTTGACTCAGGTATTGACAGTATTGATAGGGATTGGCTCTGAATAAAGCAGATATTTTGATCATAACGTATTTTACAACGTCATAACAGTGTTAGTTACTAAATTGAGCTCATTAACGGTGGAGCTCAAGCTCACAGCATCATCACGTTGCACGTAGACTCTGTTATAGTTGCTTTTCTAAATTGAAGTATTGGAGCAAATCTCCAGGTTTATGGCATCACTGTCATCAGAATCAGTGGTGGTGACAAATCTGTGTTTGATTGTCTTCATAATGATTCATCATATGGATTTGTGCTTGTGACTTTTGTGATTTAAATCTATTCATTGACCATCAGTTTGGCCGTGTGTTGTTACCATTCAATCATTGAAAAGCTGTTCCAAAGCTATTTTGATATGGACGCACATATGTAAAACTGAACACACACACACACACACACACACACACACACACACACACACACACACACACACACACACACAGACACGTGGCAATGTTCTTATAATGAGAGGTGAAATTGCTTGGGGGTGGAGGGGGTTCAGCAAGCTGGAGCAAAAATTATTGTTTTCTGTACAATACACAATAAGGTGGGCTACTGGTCTCTCTCTCGCTCTCTCTCTCTCGCTCTCTCTCTCTCTGTCTCTGTCTCTGTCTCTGTCTCTGTCTCTCTCTCTCTCTCCCTCTCTCTCTCTCTGTCTCTGTCTCTGTGTCTGTGTCTCTCTCTCTCTCTCTCTGTCTCTGTCTCTGTGTCTCTGTCTCTCTCTCTCTTGCGCTCTCTCTCTCTCTCTCCCTCTCTCTCTCTCTGTCTCTCTCTCTGTGTCTCTGTCTCTCTCTCTCTCCCTGTGTCTCTGTCTCTCTCTCTCTCTCTCTCTCTCACTGTCTCTCTCTCTGTGTCTCTGTCTCTCTCTCTCCCTCTCTCTGTCTCTGTGTCTCTGTCTCTCTCTCTCCCTCTCTGTGTCTCTGTCTCTCTCTCTCTCTCTCTCTCTCTCTCGCTCTCTCTCTCTCTCTCTCTCTCTCCTTGTCTCTGTCTCTCACACTCATACGGCAGTGGGCGTGTTCACGATGTCACCACAAATTACTGTTTGCAGTAAAGTGTTCTCCTGGTGGCCTGTGGGCCTGTTGGGCTCGTAGCTTTAGTGAGAATACAATAAACTTCACAGCTTTCAGCGGTCTGCATTTTTTTTTACTGTTTGGGCCACGTGCTAGTTTATGGGAGTAGTCAGTAGGCTTGGAGAACGCCTTGGACCATTAATTACCTCTGAATATTGCCTAAATGAATCTTTTATCAAGAACTGATGTTGGACTTATTATATTGATGGACTTACTTAGTTGAACTGACTTGACTGGACAAGTCTACTATTAAATATTGAATTAGGACTATTGTAAATCTATTTTTAAGTTATGATCCCATGGTTGTGGTTTGGATTTCTACAAAATTAAAAAAAGTTTTTCTTATTTATTTGCTTTGATTTTTCACTCCCACCATCCAAGAAGAAGGGATCTGTCTTTCCTCTGTGACCTCGTGTCTTGAGATCTTTTGGAGGGAAGTTTTTCTTTTTTTTGTCTTAAAGAGCTTGTTATCACTGGTTGGACATTGCCTGCTGTTGTGGGCCTGTGAAGATTAATTGATATGCTGGATTTGATATGGGATTATACAACATAAACTAGACTCGACTCGTTTAGACATGCACTGTGTGTGTGTGTGTGTGTGTGTGTGTGTGTGTGGGTGTGGCATGTAAAGCTCTGTCTTCTTTCAGCTGGCAGGCATCAGTTGTTAGTTGCAGTAGTTCGCCTTGGAAACCAGAAGTTTGCTTACAGTGCTTGTTTGGAAATGTTCAGATTGTTTTTGAGATGGAAGAAGGGTTATAATGACATGAAACAAAGTGTGCTGTCATGATGAATGAATGGGAGAGATGCTGTCTTAGTAACAGTATTCTCAAAGTATTCCCAGCCTCTTCCCTCTCACTCTCTGCTGTTTTTGGTCAGATTTGAAGCAGATGTCTGCAGGCCTGTCTTTTTCAGCCTGTGGCCGACTGCATAGTTTCCATAGCTTATAGCTCTTACAGCCAGGACTAAGTGGGTTTTAATAACACTTTGTCCAAATCAAATGATGGACTGTCCTGCTGGCTATCCTGGTTACTGGCTGTGTGTATGCTTGTGTGTACATGTGTGTGTTTCTCAGGGAAGAGAGGCCCAGAGATGGAGCAGAATCACTCTAGACTCCAGTAGCACTGAAGTGAGGAGCATTTCGACCATGGATGTATTTACATGTAGGGAGAGGCCAAGTTTGATTTCCATATCTCTGGTGAATTTTGGTATGATCTTACATATAGTTCAAAACGGCAGCCATTATGTATAGCAGCCTAATTACTGTTCGATATAAAAGGACCATGGTAGTTTTATCTACAAACAACATTACTGCTGACTACTTTCTAAAGCAACTCTATTTTATGTTATTTGCTTGTAGACTCAAACCTAGAAGACAATAAGGAAATTATGACGTGATGATGATGATTTTGATGTGAATTTAGTTGATTCTTAAAAAAACAAACAAAAACACATAACAAACAAATAAAAAAGCAATTGGACATTGACGCATAAAAACCCAAGTAACTAGCTTTTTGTTGAATGGACCGGATGGATTCCTGTGGATTTGTGGAAGGTGAAAGTAAATAAATAACTAGCGGTTTATACTACAAGCATAGTCTGTAGATGGGTTTCATGTTTACAAACATTAGCCAATGGGTGCGTGCACATTCAAGGTCAAAAACCGATGATGCTTGCACAGAAACCGATTAACAAGTCACACATTAGGCCTTTAGATTTTTTAGGCTGAAGTTAGTATTTGACTGTGTAATAAGCCGACAATAAATTCTGTGATCAAATTTGGCAGAATTGCAGGAATTTATCAAGGAGGCTAGTGGAGTTGCTCGTTAGCTGCTGTGTTAGCTGTACTAGCTAATTTCTGCTAACGAGCTAAAGTGGGTGAAGTGAGACTGCTTGAAATATCACCCAGTTTACCTTTTTAGATTTTAGAAGCCCAGTTGGAAAATCAGGTGTATGGAGAAACAAAAACTCCAGCAACACACAATCAAAATTGTTCTTTATTTAGTTGTTTTTACTTCTTCTAGATTTTAGACACTGTACTGTCATTTTACTGCCCTAAATATCAGCCTGTCAGTTCCCCTCCAGATTTCAGAGATATACTTATTATTTATGGGTTTATCTTTAATCTTTTAACATGTAAAATGATGCATATTTGTTTCCAGGCATACATTAGATACATTAGGAAAATGCTGGGCTGTGCTTTGTCTTCTGGGTAAAGTTTCACACTTTTAATGTGATGAGAGTTAAAAATAGCTTCTGTGGGAAAAAAGCCGATAGACTTGCTGGTTGTGTTGTTGCATGCACAGTAGATGAACACATACCATTAAAAACACATGCATAGATAAAGAATATTCACTAAATAAACGGCCACATGCCAAAGTATTTATAGCCTAAACTCATTTGCGCCACTTGTCCCATGATGGGCTTTTTTAGAAAATATGTGTTGCCATAGAAATACACAGTGTATGTCATAAATGAGCCGCTAGCGCCCTTCAGGGAAAAGCTGAGGACGTTTTTACTGCAGAAAAAAAGGAATTACAAAATAGCTGATCTAAATAGACTTGCCTCCAGGCTAACTCTACCCTGTTTCTGTTTCTTTGATAAAGAGGGAGGTAGAGATATAGGGAGGGTATAGTAAGAGAGATAAATGAGCGTGAATGAAGGTGTTGATGGGAGGAAGTTGGCAGAAAATGATGGAGTGGACAGGGCGGGGAGAAAAGTTTTAGACCACTTAAAGTTTTTGACTTTTCCTAACTTGCCATTCCTTCTTCCCTCCCCCCATTTTCTCTCCTCTATCTCCGTACAGTCCATTCTCCCTGTCTGTAAGAGGCCCGGTGCAATTTGTCTCGTGTGTGTGTGTGTGTGTGTGTGTGTGTGTGTGTGTGTGTGTGTGTGTGTGTGTGTGTGTGTGTGTGTGTGTGTGTGTGTGTGTGTGTGTGTGTGTGTGTGTGTACTCTGCTATCCACCTTGTGTTGTAATGCACCAATACAGATGCCAGATGTTGACAGGCTTATTAAACAGTTGTCTTTATTTCAAGTAGTACCACTGCTACTAATACAACAGTTTCTACCCCCAGTTGAACCACTATGGCTACACTGCCATTACCACTACTGTTGCTACTTCCATGGCTACTACTGTTACTGACTTACTACAGCCATCACCAGCGTTATTACTATTAGTAATAATGCTAACCCTAATGCTCCCTCGGTCTTCACAAGTCATTTAGTTTATTATTTAGTACAGAAATAATAATTGACTTCAATATGACACTCAGCTCTAATGCATATTTGTTTGGCTTGTTTAAACTTTGAAAGTTTCGTTTGCAAGTTAGAATCAAATGTGGGTCGGCTGTAAACATGGTGAAAACTTTCACCCTATTTATTCATTTACTGTTCCTTTCAGCAACGTTTAAGTTTGAAGACTGAACATTTGACTAATTAACTTGTTAGTATGGACAATTTTTGCTGTAGTATTTCTGCTACAACTACTACTGCTAATGCTCATCTACTACCAAAATGTAGCATCATCACACCTGTCATATGATGAGCGTTTCTATCCAGAGCACCTTCTAGTACCCTTAGTGGCTCTATTTTTATTATACTTGGTCCTGATGGAATTATCAGACCACTTAATACAAAATAGGCCAGCAATTTTTTTTTTTCCATAACTGTTGCATTAAAACTGTATTTTTAGACGGAGAAGAAGTGAGAGTCAGGTTGAATAAGTGTTAGCATATAAAATGTACAATGAATCCATACTGTGTGGTTCATTAGTTATCAATGAAGCAGTGTTTCTGCGGCAACAAGACACTTACAAACACATCAAGGTGAAAAGAACTGAGAAAACGGAGCACGAAGGTGGATGCACACAAATTTATACACACATGCATTCTCATGCAGTTGTTTTACTTGGTTTTGACCTGTACTCAGTCTCTGTTTGACCCTGTGAGGTTGAACAATACATGAAACAAACATACACATACACTAACAGAAGCACACACACACACACACACACACACACACACAGACCGTTTATGCAATTTACAGTGGCAACCAGTGAAGAAACATGGTACAGCTGAGAATCAAAAGGCTCTCTCTCTCTCTCTCTCTCTCTCTCTCTCTCTCTCTCACACACACACACACACACACACACACACACACACACACACACACACACACACACACACACACACACACACACACTTGAACAGACTGGGATGTCACACCCCAATAACCAGCACAGATTGGCCTTGTTGAGGTGCATGCTTCCTAAGATATAGGAATGTGTGATGTGCGTATGCGGTGCAATCGTATTTTAACACTATAGCCAGAGGAGGATTTGCTCGGACTCTGAAATGGCATCTTGCTTGTGTTTAAGGTTTATTTTAATCAGGCTTTAAGTGGACTTTACTTGTAAGATTCCCGGCAGAGCTCATAGTTGCCTTGAGTTCAGTTGTTGGGAAAATCATTCAAATTCCACTTTCAATACATCAGCTTCACCAATTTATGATAACAGGTCATAATGTTAGTGACCTTTCAGCTCAAGAGTCAAACTTCTAAACTCATTGTGTCTTGTTTGTCAGAGAGAGCAAGAACATCACAGATTACTGACTCGTGTGATAGTTACAGAACTGCCCCTTCTCTCAAACCTTCCAACAGCAACATCTGAATTTTTATAGCAGCTGTTACTCATACAGCTCAAAACTGAATTAGTCAATGATCAACAATACAGTCTGGTCTGACCAACCAGCTGTGACTCGAGGGCCGGGTTATGATGCTCAAAACTGAACTGTCGTCCGACTTCGAAAGACAAATGTAAAAAGAAGGGGTAAAAAGCAAGTCGAGGGGGGGGGTGATGATGATTATGGGAATAATGGAGTACATTTTCACAGTGTCCTGGACGGCTTTTGTCATGTGGTATCTGTTGTACACATGAAAAGTGACAGAAATTCTTTTGTTAATAAATGAAAAGTGAAGTTTTCAGATGTAAAGCCCTCTGTTGTGATGGCATGAAGGTGTGTAGGGTTGTGGTCTCGGAGGCTGTTCAGAGTATACAGACTATACTTTACTGCAACAGTCAGTCAGTGATGACAAAAGCTTAATTGAAGACTCACACAATGCAGAAACATCACATGGCTAACATCTGCAGACTACAGCCATACTGTCTCCAGCCTGTAAACAGGCACACAGACACAAAAACAAGCACTTCAGCCAACACACACAGACACACGTTTGTGCACACACATACACACTTGAATACACATTCACATACTCATATCAGTGAGGCATTAGAGGGTAATGAGGCTTGATGAGGTTTGTAGGTCACATGTGCTCACACGTACACACTTCATCCTTGTGTGGTACCATTAGTAAAAACCACATAAAAGCCTGTTTTTATTTATTTTTCTGTTGTAAAGGACCGATGAGACTGTGTGTGTGTGTGTGTGTGTGTGTCTCTGTGTGTGTGTTGACTATGCCTTTGTGGTGTCTTTGATTTTCATGTTTTAAAAAATTCATCTGTGTCACTGAACAACGAAGCAAACTGTAAAATATCTCACACACACACACACACACACACACACACACACACACACACACACACACAGTGCCTTATGAGGTGCGAGGGTTGTGTTCTCAGGTTACAGAGTACATGGTAATAACACCTCTCTTGGCAGGAGTCGCACACCTGTCACTGTGTGTGCATGTGAGTGTGAAAGCAACCGATTGCACTTTACTGCTTAAATAATACACATTACTTGAGCAGAGAAACTGACAGAAAACAAATCAGCTATAATTCTGATAATTTACTCTTTTACTACTCTGTTACTTGTTAAGATGTTCTTGCTGTGGTCACACAGGGCATGACGAACTTTTTTATTTGAGGTACTTTTTAATTAAATGATAAAAAAGATCAGTAGATTAAAGGTTCCATATTGAACACTTTTCTGTTGTTTAATCTGAAGTGTTGAAATCCTTAAGAAGATGTATTTGTGGTTTTAAGAACCAAAAACCATCTCAGTGTAGTTTTACATCTTCTCTCTCTAGAGCTCTAGCAACAACAGGTTGTTGAGCCAATCAGAGGAGAGTAGGCTCTGAGCCTGTTCTTCTGATTGGCTGACTGTTTTCCGAGTGATTGAATGAAAATGTAACAGATTTCAGTTAAACATTCAAAGAAACCAAATCTTGCAAGGTTGGATGGTGGGTCCAGATATGCCATTCAACGACTGACAGTTGTGACATCACAAAGTCACGGAAGTCCTGACAGCTCGTTTCAAGGCTCAGTTTCTGAATAAGGGCTGTGTGCGTTTTTCATTGGACTGAGTTCTTTTATACTTTCACTGTATTAAATTAGCACCTACACCTGCTTTATAATCAAAAAAGACATGGGTATCTCACTTTATACAATATGGGACCTTTTAAGTGAATAAGAAGAATAGTGGTTAGTTATGTGAAGGAGCAAGAGTTCAAGAGAAAGTAAGCATGTAGGAGCATGTGAAAGAGGAAAGAGAAAACCTAGAGACTGACATCATGTTCAGGCATTTTCTCACCCTACTTTCAATGAAAGTCAGCTCTTTCGTCAGGCACGCTGCCACAATGTTTCTTATTAAGGAGAGCGCAATCAATGTTCCAAAATCCCTTGTCAAGATCATTATGCAATCCTCAAAGTAGTTTTGTTTATTCACTGTATACAGCAGTAAATTGGAGCCGGCCTATTGCCCAAACAAAACGGATTAATTCAACCTTCTCTGACAATCCCATAAACATAATGAGAGAACTGGACAACACTGAAATATGCCATTTTCAGCTGTACAGCATGACTGTGCAGGATATACGAGCGTGAAAATTAGCCTGTTCAGTCTTCTTTCTTTTTTTTTACTACCATGAATAACAGAAAAGACGGGGAAGAGAGAGTGAGAGAAAGAAGAGAAAAGAAGGGAGGGCAGGTCAGTAGTTTGACAAATGAGCCCTAACCGACTGCCTCCACAAAACACCATCGCCTTGGCAACCGCTGGGATGGAGAGAGGGAGAGGGAGAGAGAAAGAGACAGACTGAGTAGAGTGATAAAAGACATGAGAGGGAGACAGAGGGAGGTCTGAGATGGAGAGGAGGAGAGGAATGTATAGATTGAGAGGTCATATGAGCAAACTATATTTTCCCGTTATTTGTTCTGATTACTGCCAGATGTGACCTTTGATAACGTTAAGTGTTCGTATTTACTGATTTTGATCTATCAGTGCAAACAAGAGGCCATGACTCATTTTGCAGTAATAAACTGACTATGCGTATCGCTGCTGAACAGCTACTTGATGCACTACTCCATGACATTCTGATATCAATCACTGTGCACTCGGCTGCAACTCAGTCACAGAATGACACGACGCGAACAGTCCATGAAAGCTCTCACAAAATGGTGCGGCAGGTCTTTGGAAGTGATGCTGTTTGTCTTTCCAAACAAAAAGATCTGGAAGCTATTAAGAGTAAAATTCAAAGGAAAAGATGTCCCAGTACTTCCTGTACTCTTTGATTAGCAGGTGGTTTCGGGGAAATTAAAAAACACAGATGTCCTTCTGACTTTGGCCTTGTCTGACTCAGCTGTTGCAGACTGTGGGTGTAAGGTCGTTATTGTCATCGCTATTGGAAACAACATCCTCGTCCGAGCTAGCCACCTATATGTTGACGAAGATTTGGATCATGCAATCGGACGACGCGTCTTTTATTGTCATCTGTGGCGTTTTCTTTGCAAGGAATTTTAATGACAGTGATTGCCTCCCCCCGGAGGATGAATACCATTTTGTGAGGCCACTGTTGCTGCATCCTGGGCTTGGCGCCGCCCAGGATGACTGTTTGGGTTTTTTCCCCTTACAGCAGAATGATAATGGTGCGGCCAGATAATTCTCCAGCCTTGACACAGCGCTGTAGAGATTGGTGTTGCTATGCGAGACGACCTCTGGCCAAGACGAGGCTCACTCATTTCACCGACCGTGTCACAGCTCCTATTCACAACTCTGCCGTCCAGCCCATTCAGCCCATTCAGCTGCTTGAGGAAAGGCTTATCCCATTATACAGCCCCACCCATTTGTCAGTGACAGCTCGGGTTACAGTTCCCCTGCACAGTTTGGGAATCCAGCCCCTGAAACAAGTATGGGCAGTTGAACCAGCTGAAGACTGATTCTTCTTCTTTATTTCTGACATCTGACTTTGTAGCTGGGAGCCGTGAACGTTGCTCACTGAGACTCACAGAGAGGAAGATTGGACTGCACAAAGCAAAGGTCTAAATCTTTGGCAGGTTTTCAAAGCGAGGACAAAAGGCTGATAGGACTGCGTTTGCTCACACAAACATACGCCGCATGTCAGTGCTGTGTTTACAGTCAAGGCTTCTATTGTGAAAAGCCAAAAGATAAGGTTTTATCTCAGTATCAGAGGATGGGAGTCTTGAAGGATTATTCCCTAAAACAATGTGGCAAGTACACTCTTGCTTTGACGAGAGAACTTCAAGGATTGATTCTGCTTTGCTTCATGTTACGGGACCAGAATCAGTGATTATCTGCTTCTGCTGCTTTCATCTGCTTCTGTCAGATCTCTGAGGAATTTATGAATTGTTGGGCTTTAACTGCAAAATCCTACATCTGCTCATGCTCATGTTAAGGGATATTTCATTGTGACGTCCTAAACCCTCTCACTTGCTCTTAAGTTAAAAGGTTAACTCTCTTTGCACCCAGTTCATCATTCTCTTTGTGTGCTGTAACTGTCCTCCAATGCATTGGCACAATTAACCAGGTCAAACTAATCTGCTCAATCTGCTCATCTCCTGTACACGGTCAATTAAGGGGCAATTTGATGATGAAGATGAGGCAGACAAGAGCCAGATTCAAACCTGTGGCATCTCCTCATCTGTGGTGCGGCTCTTTCCTCGGTGCTTATCTACAAGGGAAGCGCTTTAATAAGAGCGCTGGTGTACTCCCTGGCCTGTCTGCCTGTCTGCCCTAAGTAGTTTTAATGGATGACTATGAGCAGGCTAATACTGTTATGCTGATGTTAATTTTTTGGCGAGCGGGGCCTGTGATATTGGAACTGAATCTCACCGGGTTATTTATCCTCCACGTTAGTCACAGAGGCACCACAGAGGCAGGAAGACTGCCAAGTGTGTGTGTGTGTGTGTGTGTGTGTGTGTGTGTGTGTGTGTGTGTATGAAATTGGCAGGTAAAGTGAAACAGATGTGTCATTATTGTTTATGTTCTGGATTATTTCAATTGAATGTATTAAACTGTGTTAAGAGTTGTGCTACCTGTAAGCAGGTACTTGACTCAGGTTGTTGAGACTTGGGGACAATTGGGGCTCAGGATGTGCTTTTCTTTTTCTTTTTTTCTTTTTTTTTTTGGATTATCTTGTACTTTTGCATTGTGTGTTTTTAAATATGACAGTCAATGAGCAGCAGAAAACCGAAACAGACAGTAAGTGTAGCTTCTGTGTTCACTCAGAAAGCTAATGGCTACTAATGGATGTAAGAAAACAAAAACATGCTGAAGAGGAGCTCCCCAAAATTCCTCAGCGATCCAGGGAAGGTTCTCTTCACTGTGGGAACAATATGACCTGTATGACCACATCGCTGGTTTTGTTCAGTGTCATGATTCGAACTGTCAAGTTCAATTGGTAAAAACAAGGTTCAAGGTTTGTCGGCCTTGTTCATCTGGCCAATACTGGGGGAAAAATGACGTTAAGTTTGGAATCAATTGAGATAAATGATTATTATTATGAGATGTTATAGTGTCATGAGAAAAAACTTTCTATGTGTCCAAAGCAGGGAAATATATTCCTCTTTATTGAATGAATAAATGAAGTATTACTTTGGGTCAGGTCAGGTTCAGGTCTCAGTTTTGGCAGAACGGCTTGGGCTTAGACGGGTCAGGTCCCACGATGTTGGGTTGGGTTCAGGGCTCCGTTTTGCCTGTGCATATTTTCTGGCTTAAAAAATTGAGGTAAACCATATTTGAATTCGTTAAGAAGTCCTTCGGGAAGAAGAGATTTTCTACAACAAACTTAAGTGTGTTTGTTGTCTGTGTGAGTTCACGCATATTTTTAATTTGCCCATTAACACCTTTTCCAATGCAGAACACACCAACTTTACTTGTTGGGGTTTTTTTGTTTTGGTTTTTTTTCTCAGCGTGCTGCTCCATTAGTGCAGCGTTGCTGTGGGTAACCACAGCAATGGCTGGTGCAGTATGCGGTCTTTTGCTGCCAGTTGTAGTAAAAGCTCAGACCATTTTACGCTCTGCTGGGCCTCTCTTTCCTTCTCTTTCTTCTTCTTTGCCACTTATTGTACTGCACTGACAGAGAGAGACAGAAGAGAAGAGGAAAAGAGAGAGAGAGAGAGAGAGAGAAATCAATGGATGTACAGAAAAAAAGTGGACTGATAAAGCAAAGACGGTGAGGAAATGAATGGAGAAGAGAGAGAAGGGGAAAAACTTGGAGAGCAGAGTCACTATCAAAGGAGACACAAAGAGAAACCGCACAGGGAGCGAAGCAGAGGTAGCAACATACAACCCTTCAACTCCTTTTCATCCTCATCCTCATCCTCTCTCCCACTCCTCCTATATCTCTCACTCCACAATCTCTCCCCCTCCTTGTTTTTCAGACCCCAGAGGCATGCTAATGCCCTAACAGTAACAATATGTAATGTGGATTCCTTGATATTAAATACTTTTGGATGGCACTACTGTGGCTCGGGATGGTCAGTTAATCGAGATGAAAATACTGTATGTAAACAACTATTTAATCTACCTTCATCATCAGGTCAAAGTCTGTTAACTAGCAAATATTAGCACGCTAACATGCTAAAATAAGACTGAATATGGGAAACATACCAACATCATACCAGCATGTTAGCATTGTCAGTATCAGAATGTTAGCATGGTGACGTTAGCTTTAGCTCAAAGCACCGCTATGCCAAAGTAAAGTCATTTTTTACTTTGCTCTGTCCTCTTTTTGTCTTTTGTATTGCACGGGGGGGAAAGAGTGACTCAGTAACGCTGTATTTTATATTTGCCTCACTCTTCACCTTACTCCATCCTTTTCTTTCACTGTGATAAACAGAGACGTCAGCTCGCAGTGAGATCCAGCAGCACCAATAAGTCTGCTGCAATATAATCACACTTTATAGCTGATGGATTAAAGCTCTTAGCTGGCATTCTGCTCTGTCTGCCATTGGACACTTTCCCCGTCTGTGTCTACGAAGATTCAGGAGTCATCGAGGTCATGGGATATCAACAAGTACCACAGTACACTGTATCTGAAAGTGTTTCTCTCCCCCCACCCCCACCCCCACCCTTCATGCAGCCTGTGTGACCATTTTCTGTTTACAACACGTTAACATAGCCAGCATAGTTTTGGTCAGTTTGCAACAAGGGGAACTTTTCCAAAAAAGGATGAGGCTATGTTTGGCCACATTGGACTGATACTGGTACAGATGTGGTAGATGATGTAAGGAGTCCAGTGTTCGGGCTGCAGACTTAGCACACAAGTGCAGAGGGGTTGTTGTAGTTGAGTATGTGAGAGGGAAGAAAATTACTGCGTTAGCCACTTTTTAACACATAACGGAGGGTAGGAAGAAAGAAATCCTTCAACACATTTAAAGAAAGATCATTAAATATGCAAAATCTTCTCAATCACAGAAACTGTTCAATTGTCTGGATAAACAAGGTGATACCTGCTGATATTCCAACAAAATCCAATGCATACAATTGGGCATTGTCTATTTGAATCTATTTTTGTTGATCTTGTGTTTTAATGCCTGATTTCTAAGGAGGAAAATAAACCTGAGTGGGAAAGTAAAGGATAAGCGGATGATAAAATGTGTTGCCAGTGACCTAAAGACTTAGAGGAGTGGATTTATATTTGGAGGGTTGCCAGGTCGAATCTTCAAATGAGCTGAGACAATGTGGGCGGGTGAGTTGTCAACAACTATTGGTGAGGTGCCCCTTTTGAAATGAATCTACCATATAGGTGCTGCAGTGTCCAGCAGCATGAGGCCTGCTGCTCCACATTTTGCAAGAAACGCTCAAGGATGAGCGTGTCCCGCTCGTCCTTGAGTTAAGATATTATATGTTGAGAGGCCCCACTTGTACATTTAGTTCATTTTCTCCCCCCTCAAATACATAATAAATTCAGCGCCGTGCTTTCAGCTTTTCCTCTCGTTGCTCTCATCAAACCAAACCTCTTTGTCTCTCATTTCACTCGGGCTGCTGAGGGAATACTCTCTTAATGAGAGCAGCAGAGAAACACACAGCAGTGCTAATGAGTGGCAGGCTAGCGGAAAGTGAGGCAAAAAAAAAATCTGCACACTCAAACCTAATATACAGCATCGTATATGGACCAATTAGTTTTACTAACAATTTCAACGTTGTGACAGCGAACTTGTGTTTTATTTTCCTAATGAATTATTCAGTTGAACCTCATTCGGTAGCCATGCATTTAAATATGTCTCACTTAAGCAGATGATTTTCGCAGAGAATATGTACCATATGTTCACTTTACAGTTATTGAAGCTTAAATTTATGCTCCTGTGTTGGTTGAATAGTGAAACAGGTTATGTGGGGGTCTTGTAAATGATTTGCATGTTGTAAACTATTGTCTAACTGCTCTGCATGAAACATGTTTAAGATTTTCGTTGCAAAAAATCAGGAAATTAGAGGTGATTTGTGTGGATGAAATTACTGCAAGAAAATGCAACATCCTTGTGATGCAAAGCTGGATTCTGACTTTCTGCTGGATGAGGTATTTGCATATTTCATGAAGCCCACATGCTGATACATCTTTATTTCTCGGTATACAGTCATTAGCATTTCTGATGTGATCCATTGTTGCACATAGTCAACATTACAAAAAAAAAAAGCCCTTTGTGACAAGTTTCTGTGGGATACATCTCTAGAAAGGTTTGATGATCTAGACTAATCTAGAAATCTATTCGGATTCAATTGAACAATACGAAGGTACAGTGTGAAGTTGGGTGTGTGAGGGCGAACTGTGAGGTGTGATGCGAGAGCTGTGATAACCAAGTGGAAGTTAAACTGATTTGTGGTGCTTAGTGGCCCGAATCACTGCAATGGATTTGATGCAAGAGAGTGAGCCTTGCCTGGAGCTTAGCTGGGATATATCTGATAGCAGTCACAGTGTCACACACACACACGCGCACACACACACGCACACAAAATCCCTGCTATTCTGATAGCTGCACTGCTTGCTGCATGGTGAGAAAAGCACACACAACAAGTACCATGCTCCCAGGTTAAGTGCTTGCTGGACAGTGAAGAACACACACACACACACACACACACACACACACACACACACACACTCTTGCTGCAGCAGCAGCTGCAGTGTAAGCTAATCTGTACGAGCTCCAGTGTGCAGAATCCCTGGCTTACAGAGATCTGATACCGATTCATCTGTCTCTCTTTTTCATCTCTTTCTCTCTCTCTCTCCGTCTCTGTGTAGTGTTCAAAGCTGCAAATATGTTACATCCACGTGCTCCCCTCAATGAAACGGGCTGATCAGGAGAATACAGGCTCTGATCTTTGATTGATTTCACCTATTAAATCCACTTCAGTCATGAGGGATTTAGATGAAGCAGAGGAAGCAGCTTAGACATCTTTAAAGCTGCAGGGAACCAAAATCTGTGATTTCTTCGCTGTTGTCATCTTATTACCTTTTTTAGATTTAAAGCCCCAGTTTGCAGTTGTGCAAAGCACTATTTCAACTCCCTGTGGCAGGATCTATATGGTCTGTGTTGCAGGTCCCAGATATGCAACCAAGCACACAGTTATTCTGATGGAAAGGTTGAATGAGCAGACAGGATGACGTGGGGCTGTAGCAGGATTTTATTTGTATTGTCATACTTGAGACAGCCAAATAGTTCCCTTTTCTTCTTCAACAATAACGAAGTAAGAAAGATATTGACAAAAATATGATCAAATCTTTTGTGTGTTTGAGTGAAAACCATCAGCACTCTGACAGTTTGGCAGACAGGGTGCTGTACATCACTTGAAGATTGTGGTTTTAAGAAGCAATATTCCTTGACAGTGGAAAAACCATGTCATGCCACCAGATGAATTTTCCATGTAATCTATGATGACTAGATGTCCCAGTTTGCCAGAGACGGTGTCTGGAACTGATGCTTCGTCACCGGCTCGGACAGCCCTCAGAAAGACAAAGATCAGTCACTGCGTCCTTTTTTATCTTCCTCATGTCCTTCCTCAAAACTTTTACAGTCACTCATAAACATCTCGGCCCGTGTAGCTGCAGGCTCATCAATCACATTTTAACTTCTGACTGAAAGGAGAAAGAATAAGTCATTAAACAGTATGTGGGCTGTGTTGTTCTTTAAAGCTGCATGTGTTTTTTTCTTCTATGCATGTTGTCAAGGCATGTAGGTGTGCAGGACATGTTTTTTTTCCAAATTACCAGCAGCCATGCATGACTCAGATTCCAGTCTCTCTCCTCTCTCGCTCTCTTTCTCTCGCCCTCTCTCTCTCTCTCCCACTGCACACAACAACACAATCTGGCAGCTGCAGGCGCCAACCTACCTACTGTATGGCTTTATCCAGGAGGAAATATATATAAAGGAAATATAAAGGAAAAAAAATGTCATGATTAGATGGAAATGAGCTTTTGGTCGTACTGCGAATAAACTGCTCCATTGACAAGCTGGAAGTGAGATAAGAGCTGAGAGACGATGTCTTTGTGTTTTAGGGCTGGCGAGGGTCAAAGCAGCCGAGGAAATCATTGGATTTGTGCCAGTGACCTAACTTACACTCTGACTCAACAGATGTGGATCACTGTGATAAGCCTCACACTGTACGACTGCTTCCTTTGCACCCTTCCTTCCTGTTCCGCTTGAAGCTGACAGACAGCGCCGTCGCGGGGGTGGGGGGCCCTATGCGAACTTGACGTGCAAGCCCCTGCTCATTGACATGCACGCGTGTGAATCACAGCCACATGCACACAACTATTCTAGTTCTACTACACGCTAATCTGAATGCAATACATTGCCAGTAGACTAAAACACGTCGTCATGCACAGTGTCAGCTTTGCTATTATAGACTATCAAATCTATCCATCATTTTTCAGACAGTCACAGTCACAGTCACATGGATGAAGATTTACTATGGTATTATTCTAGGCGAGAGTTTTACAGCATTATGTTTATATTGCCTAAGCTCATCACTTGTTGCTATATTCTTTCAAAAGAAAAAATTCAACTGTAAAAACAAGTCTACTGGCTTATGACCGATGACAGTCGTCTCATCTTTCACTAGTTTGAAATATTGAATTGAAATATTCCAGCTGTCATTTTTCCACAGAAACGTCAGATATACATTTCAACACAATGTAGGATTACTTTTTCATACTTGTCATACAGTGCTTAGCCTGCTGTAGTGTGCACTGCACTGTAACTCAAACAAATGAGATGGACTCATCAGTCTGACTCACCATACACATTAATGGCTTAAGTAAAAGTCATTCCCCTCGGCGTCTTGGCCGCAAAACTCAGTGATGAAATCCTTGTAATACAACTCGGATGCAACATCTTCACATAGTCTGTCCTGCAATATAGAGATACAAAAATCATTTTTAATCAGTTTCAACTTTGAAAAGCGTTGCACATCCGATGCCACCGTCACTGGGATAGTCAATAAGATCCTGATCGATCGATGGAGTTGATCCTTTTGGAATTATCCTCAACTTGTGCAAGAGGTCCTGTGCGTTTCTGTCCTGAGATTTGGATGTCTTGTGCTCCGTCTTTGCAGGTCAGGGGCAAGGCTTCAGAGGTGAGAGTCCCTGTATTTGGCACATCTCATGCTGACAGACAACATTTTAATGACTTTGACAAAAACTTGAATTGTATATAAGGCTTGTAATTAGCCATTAGCCACTTGGAACCTTTTAGCCCATTCTACACCGAGGTTAATGACATATAAGAAAGTCATCTGGCCTGGCAATGAGTTCTCTTCAACCCCATTGTGAGGTTCTCAGCCATAAGTTTAATATAAAACACCTGTAGAAATTAGATCTTAGTTCAACATTTTGGAAAATGCACATATTTGCCTTCGTGCTGTGAGTCAAATGAAGAGATTGATGTTTGTACAGTATCTACGAAGCTACATCAAGCAGTCAGTTAACTTAGCTTAGCATAAAGACTGGAAACAGGCAGAAACAGCTTGTCTGGCCCTGTCCAAAGGAAAGAAAATCAGCCTTCTGGAACGTGTATCTGAGGGACTACTTTTGTCCAGGAGCAGTAACACGACACTCTAATGCTCGTCTTTAACAAATGTGTTATTGATCTTTTTTTTTTTTTTATCTAACTCTCAACAAGAAAATGTATTTGGCAAATAAATAAAAGGGAATAAAATAAAAGCCACACACACAAACACACTGTTGCACTTAGGGACCTTTTGGCCACAACCTCATGTGCCACATCTGTGTGTTATGATGTGGCACTGACAGTAGTTCCCTGTCATCTCTCTTGCCCTAGAGCTGGTCTTCAAACTGCAAAGTGTACAAGAAGAGAGGCAGAGAGAGATAGTGGCTGTAGCTGTTTAGCGTTCTTTCACCATCTTCAAGCTTAAGTTCAGTGGAAGTAAACATCTCCACAGACTTACCGCACATCTTGTAGAGAGTGTAAATATGGGAACCAGTTAAATCAAATTAACAATACACTTCCCGGTTTACACACTGACCTGACATGCAGGATGTGTGTGTATGTGTGAGAGACTTAGAATGCAGATGTGTGTTTTATGTACTGGAAGATAATTATTCAGTATATATACAATGCATGTATGCATGTTCTAATATTATGCAACAGATAAATTATCCATAATTCCTCCTGTCAGTTCGGGTCCTGAGGGATCCGACCCCGCTGAGTTCTCCCGCGATCCCGGGAATAGGAGTGTAATTCGGGAATTCCCAGCTGGAATTCCCTCGCAGCTTTTCCCAACCTGGAATGTGACAGTAAAGCGTCCGCGGAGGGATTTGGTGCGTACATGTGCGTGAGCTCTACCTCCATGTCCTCATATATCACTGAGCTGTCAGAAGCTACCGTTGTGTGGCTGCCACAGGAACTGAACCCGGGTTTAAGGCCGACTGTTTATCATTTGACCTCTGTGTTACGCGTGTGGTCTTACATCTGGGTGTCCAACCCCTGCAGTGAGGCTGCCTGTTAAAGTGGGAGTCTGATTCTGAATGTGGAGGCAGTGTAGTAGCATGAACATGATATTCAGTGTGTGGAGTCTTCATTTCTTTAAACAAACAAAAAAATGATCTGCCACTGGGGAGAGACGGTAATCGCTTGTTTCCAAAACAGATTACCTAGTTTCATATAATTTTTTTAGTAAGCGTAATGGTAAAACCAAACAAACCAAGCTTAATATGAGACTCTCTAGAGAATACAAATTACTGACTTATCTCCTGAGATTTTGCATTTCCCTCCAATTCAAAGGGCAATTTGTGCATCAGAAAACCTGCAGACATGGATCTGTGTTACAGACTATGGACCATAAATAGTCATTATAAGATTATAAATATAGTTTTCTTTAGAGACTATAGATGGAGACCATCCGGGAGTTTATGGAGATGAAAATCCAAAGAGTTTTGAGCAGATGCTTTTTCCCTTAAAGGTAGAGGCTATCTGTTCAGAAGGAAATGAGAAGTGACTATTCTAATGATAATTAATGATAATTCACTAACCAGTAAAATGTTTCCTGACGAATGAACCGCTACTGATTTTTCTCCCTCAAGAGACTAAAATGTATTGAACTAGAAAATGTTGCTCCATCTTACTGATTTCAGAGTGTGTATCCACGCATCTGTTGTTGTCCTCCCCCTGCGCTTCCTGTATGGAGAGGAAAGTGGGGGTGTCCGTAAGTTTATTAAGGCTAATTGCAGGTCTGTAATGAGATGAACGGTGACTGATGCTGACCGCACTCTTGAAGGTTAGCTGGGGGCAGTTCACCTGATTAAGAGGAATGAGGTTTTTGTTCCTTTGTCAGGTTAAAGTGAGATTACAGATAATCGATGGATAAGAAATAGACTGGTTGATGGATAGGTGATGAGAGAAATGGAGGAGAAGCTGCTGACATTCAATGTTTACACAGTTCAAAATCATTTTAAGTCGCCTTTTTCATACAAAGACTCTCTGAGAATTTTCTTTTCTCCCTGTCAAGGTGGAAAACCTTCAGCATGGCAGTAACTCTCCATGGAAATGCAGGCTAATGAAATTCTTTTAGCGTTACCGGTTGTCAAGACAGAAAAACCTGCCACAGCTATTATATAATCAAGGGAAACTCTGGGATAATTGGACATTAGAAAAATCAATAAACAAAATGTAGTAACTACAGCGATGCATGGTTTACATGTCAGCTTTGCAGAGTATTTAATAACAGGGCAACATGAGGAATTTGATATGTCATCCTGATACATAATATTTATACTAATATCAGCCCTGTTACTGACGAGAGAGGCAGCCGGTAGAACAAGGCGAATAAAACTGGAAAAAGAGTGCAGTGAAGAGAGAGAGGCAAATAAATCCACTCCCCCATCTATCAGCAATGGCAGGTTGTCTATATGTTGGAGGACTGAGCTATCCCACAATGCCCTGGTGGCCCCGCTGGATGTCTCCGTGGTGACAAGCATCTCCCTCGTGAGCCATGATTGGAAGAACGGACTGTCAGAGAGGACTGGCCCCTCAGGAGTGTGTGTGTGTGTGTGTGTGTGTGTGTGTGTGTGTGTGTGTGTGTGTGTGTGTGTGTGTGTGTGTGTGTGTGTGTGTGTGTGTGAGAAGATCTATGTCTTCGCATCACATATTGACAGTGAGAAACGCTGTCATGGCTGCTTCATACTTCATGTGCTCTCACACACACACACACACACACACAAACACACACACACAGACACGCATGTTTTTTGTAACTTGTGAGGACAATTGCTTTTGAATTGACTTGACATTCAATTCCTCGAAGCCTCAAACACACTGGTCCATACCCGACCCTCCCTGACCGCAACCTTCAGCTGAACCTAAAACCAAGTCTTACCCCAGGAACTATTAGACATGAATTTTCAGCCTCTAGTGAGCAGCAGGACACATTTTTAAAAATGCTATCAGCAATCATTTGTCTTTAAGCTCCGTTTTTTTGCCTCCTGAGGAAAATATATCTCTGTTTGCTAAATGCCTCGCTAAGTTCACTAGCTAGATGCTAACATTGTCTGTCTGCACTTTGCAGCTGGACAGGTGATTTACAGAGAGTTTATTAGAGCTTTATCACTAAACTAACTAAAAAAACTGCTCTCAGGTGTTGCTGGAGACAAAGCTGATGAGAGTATTGAACCAAAACAGGAAAACTGAAGAAGGGGAGGTGCAGGTTCTGTTGATCTGTGTCCTCGAGGGAGCCCTTTCAAAAGTCATAAAATCCATTGTTAATATAGCATCCTTGTTCAGTTCTTTGCTATCCGATAAATGAAATGAGCACATTTGATTGCATTTACTTTCAGATCCGTGCTCACAGAAACACAGTGACAATGTCGGAGCACAGTCTTCCTTCATGTGCGTTTCTCTCTGAGGTTGTTTGATTCTTCTGTTGTATCTGTGAAATATTTCCTGTCGGATTGCAGCTTTAAGGTCACAGGGCTGAGCAGCAGGATCGCACAGTAACATAGACAGGCCAGCAGTGGATGTAGGCTATCAGCTGATCCTGTTTCTAATGTAGCACACTGACTCCCATGATGCTGCAGAGGACGAGCGAGCGGGAGAGAGAGAGAGAGAAAGAAAGGCCTCAGGCTCTCCTCGCTTTTCATTATCTCTCTCATATGTCCTCCTCTATCACACTTTCACCCTCATTTTAAGTTTCTCGCAGGCGTACTTTAAGTCTTTCATCACTCTCAGCTCTTTCTGTGTGATCTCTTTGAACTTTCTGTTTCTCTCTTATCCTTCCCTTCACCCTGTGCTGTGATCCTCAATGAAGAGCACTGCATAAGTCCACGCCTAATTTATGACTATGACTGTTTAGAGCCTACATTTATATTGAAGCACACAATGTTGGCCCTCCATGCTAACTCTTAAAGGTACCCTGTGGAGTGTTTTTCACATCCCGTCGTTAGCTTCATGTTTTATCGCTGATCGACAGGCGGGGACAGTAATGCACCAACAAACACGTAAATAATGCACAATTTAAAATATTCAAATAAATTGGTTTTGCAGATGATTTTTGTTGAAAGAAATGCTCTAAACGTGTGTGTGTTAGAGTTCAAGAATAAACACATGAATGTTTACGAGAAAACTCCACAGGTCGACTTAAAGCATATCCTCTATCTAACTACCTTTATCTAGTAAAGAACATAAAACAAAACTGTTTATTTAGGAATAAAATGCTGAAAGTGGTTTTGAATATTCTCCCAACAACATGGGGTTTACTTTTGGAACTGAACCACATAGTCATAGTGTTGTGACTCTAGGGATGATGCTAGCAGCCTACTGTCGTGTTTCAGGAGCCACCTGCTTCAAAGGTCACAACCTCCGAAGGCGTGTCTGAAGCTATACCTCGAATGAAGCGACTGCAGAAGAATCACCACGGCCTAAATCCCAAATGAAACAAGTGACTCGCACGCAACAGATTTTGTGATACTGAGCCAATTCTGAGAAAAATAGGCCATATGACCTTTGACCTACTCAGTTTTGCAGACTTAAGAATAGACACAGCTGTAGTTGACTGTGTCAGACCTGCTCTCATTCAGTACAGTGTATGCTTACAGGCTAACATAGTGTGATATTACCATGTGCTCGTGGTAGAAATTAAACAAGTCCTGGAAATGCAAGTGAGCATTTATATTCAAGACCACGCTTTTTACATTTCAGCCCCTGACATTTTATTTTAATCAAATATTAATGCGTCAGCTGGACAACTGCCCCCCCACACACCCACCCCTGGATCAGTGTAGGTGGTCTGTGGGAGTCTCTTACATGTAGCTGAGAAGAAAATCTTCTTTTTTTTTTTCTTTAAATTTGATTCAAACACAAGCCTGGAGCAGTCCAAATTGTTGGCACCACTCTGCGAGCAAGTGGGAGTAAATAACAATACAAACCACCGCATCAACAAAAGATAAAACAACCAACATGGTATTTAAAAAAAAAAGTGAATGAAGGGGAGGAAGAGCAAGTGGTTGAGAACAGAGACTCCTCTGGAGGGCCTGCTGACAGTATCCAGCAATGGAAAATGGAAATGGAAAATAAATAGTTACTAATCTTAGCGCTAAAATAGTCTTTAATGGGCAATATGCAAAGCAAATGTATTATGGTTTGTCCTGGGTGTTTATATTCCTCAAGCATGGTGGCGAAAAGATATTTTCCCTGCACACGTTGATGCTTTTACTGTCCATGTTTTCAATATTTGACCAGGTGGCCAATCAGCTTCAACCATAACATTTTAGCTCAGTCTCTGTGTCTCTTACTCTCTGTTTATAATTGCGTAGATATACTCACAAGCTGGACAGGATGTGACAGCCAGACAGCAGGTAATGTAGGGCTGTAAATGGTTTAGACAGACACACACACACACACACACACACACACACACACACACACACACACACACACACACACACACACACACGAACAAACACTCTATCGCACAGACTGGCCCACAGTTGCCCTTCTGTCTGTTGTATGTCACACAGAGAACAAACAGGGACAGGCAGACACTAGCCATGCCCTGCTGTTTAGACACGGATCTGTGTGTGTGTTACATCCCCCGCTGTTTGGCAAGTCAGATCAACAGTATTTGAAGGTGTCTATCTGCTCCGGTGGTGGAGGTGTGTGAAGTCCCTCTCTGTATCTGACACATTGACAGTGAACACATTAAAGGCCCGTGTCTGCGTTGTGGTTCTCTTTGTGTCACTTTGAAGTCTTTAAAAAAAAAAAAAAAAAAAAATCTCCATTACACACTCTCTTCCTACCTCCTCTGCTTCCAGTGTACAGTAAAACTGAACTTTTCTTGACCGGCCCACACACACACACACACACACACACACACACTGCACTGCCAGCCTCCTCTGCTTGTCTGTTTTCCAGAGAACTGTTGTGCTTAAAATTCAGTCAAATATTGATGGGCAAACACTCTGATCAGTCTCTGTTGTCATTAGTGTATCTACACACACACACACACACACATGTAAGATGTGTTCTCTGATAGTGTTTTTGGCCTTGTCAGCAGGATCCAAACCTGCGCATGCAACCTGTACCCCCATGTGAAGCAGATTCTACCCTGATTATCATTTGTCTTCTTTATTTTCCTATGAAATCAGGACATCTGGCCATATATGAATACATGTTTTGTGCATGTTAATCTAACCACCGGCAGCTTGAGTCATTGTCTGCTCGGGAGGGGGATTTAAAAACCGCAGGAATTCCACTTCACTGATCAGATATGCGACTGATTTACCGCAGGACTGCATTTTGAACCGAGTCCAGATCGGAAAGAAAAAAGATGAGATTCCATTTACATTCATCAGATGTTTGTCACTTTGAAAAGGAAAAAAGAATGTGGAAATTAAAGCTTCAGGGTTGCAGTGTTGCATATCTGATCTGCGTACCTACTGCAGAGTAGGGGTGTCATCTATTGAGCATGCAATTAATAAATCCCACACTTAATATATACAACAGTGATATAATCTGCACACTGCGTCTGTGTGTGTGGTGAGGCTGTGAAGCTCTGCAGCATTAATAATTGAAATGAGTTTTATCCTTAGAGGCTATGTACTTTCTTACAGTTATACTTTGTGTACTAAAAAGCATATGTACACAAACATAATGTGCTGTACACTTGTCCCCATTGTGCTATTTATTTATTTATTTTTTTAACCTTTATTTATTCAGGGTAGTTTCACTGAGAGGCGACTTCTCTTTTACAGATCACATTCACACAACCACAGTCTGATGTGATCTGCCACCGAGCAGCTCCACTGGAGCCCAAGGGCGCCGCAGTGGTGTTGATGAGGGGTTGGATGATCGCTGCTCTTTCACTTTTTCCCACCCGGATTTAATCCCGCCGGTCCCGGGGGATCGAACCCGCGACCTTCCGGTCACAAGCTCCGCTAGCCTTTCAGCCACCACTGCCCCATGGCTACTCTTGACATTTTGATGCAGTGACACAGTTGCATGCACATGCCAGCACACAAACATGCTATACACAAACTTGTTTTTTTTAAATAAATAAAGCAGTGAGGAGGAAGAGGAGGAGGAGGAGAACAAGGATGCAGGAAAGAGAGAGAGAGAGAGAGAGAGAGAAAGAGGTGCGGTGAGCGAATGAAAAAGAAGTGGAAAGAAAGACCCGAGCAGAAAAATCCCGTTTCCATTGCTTCACACAGAGAGAGGGAGAGAGGAAGCCATAAGGAGGATGGCAAAGTGACAAACGTCTGGCCATAAACTGAAGCCAAGAAGAGACGGATCTAAAGAGAGGGAGGGGTGAAGGAAGAGTGAGAGAGAGAGAGAGAGAGAGAGGGAGGGGGAGAGAGGAGGAGGAGGAGGGAGGAAAAGAGAGAGAGAAAGCAGAATATGTAATTAAAGCTGTGATTACCAGGGTCTGAAATCATTTCTCCCAGTCTGCTGTGTTGGACTTGGCTTTTGGCGAATCTCTGGAAACTCCAAATGACATCAGTCGTTTCACTGTATGTGTGTGTGTGTGTGTGTGTGTGTGTGTGTGTGTGTGTGTGTGTGTGTGTGTGTGTGTGTGTGTGTGTGTGTGTGTGGGCATGCATTAACGTACAGTGTTTATCTTTGCTGGGGTGCTTGTTAGGCTAAGGTTGTGCCACTTAATGACCATTGTGTTTCAAGTGACTAACTGTGTGTGAGTGTTGAGTGACACGCATTCAAACAGCATGCCTGTGTTTCTGCTGATGTATCCCGGCCGTAGTGTGTGGTTGTGCACGTGTGTGTTATTCACAGTTAAGGTTTCCTGAGGGTCTGACAGTGTGTGAGAATTCATGGTGGATCAATAGAAACCCCTGACCCTCAGAGAGAGAGCGAGGAAGAGAAAGAGGTCAGTTATAACTGCTGATGTGAGACGAGCCCTTGTTAGACACTTTACAGTTGACTGCACTGATCTAGGACCAGCTACTGGAGACCCCCCCCCCCTTCATCCTTTATCTCTTCCTCTCCTCCTCTTCTTCCCACCATCCCCTCATTTATCTGTGCATTCAATCATTTGCTTTGTGTTTCAGTAGCAGCTGTAGTAAATTTATGTCTCCCTAAACAGAGCAGGGGGCCTACACCTTTCTCTCCCTTCAATACCTTCACTGACAAAAGATGCTCATAAAACACACGCTCACATCCGCGCACACACACACACACACACACACACTCACTCACTCACACAACCACACACCGCAAGCTCATGTTGGTATTTAATTAGTAAGACTTATGATTACTGCGTTAGCAATCCACAGAAAACACAAAAAGGCCTCAGTGCTTTCCTGTTCATTTCCACTGGCTCTTTCTGTGTGTGTGTGTGTGTGTGTGTGTGTGTGTGGATGTGTGTGTGTGTGTGTGTGTGTGTGTGTGTGTGTGTGTGTGTGTGTGTGTGTTGTGTGTGTGTGTGTGTGTGTGTGTGTGTGTGTGTGTGGATGTGGATGTGTGTGTGTGGATGTGGATGTGTGTGTATGGATGTGTTCTGCAGCGTTAACATGCTAGTAGTTTCCAGACCAGACCAGCTCTATTTTAAGGCTGGTGCTGACATGAAAAGAAAAAAAAAAGAAAGAAAGAAGACGAAGAAAATGAAAGAGTGGAATATAACGATATTAAATGACAGGAGAGAAGGCGACAAATATGAGGTAACTTTGAATCAGGGTGGAGGAGGACATGTGGGCAGTAAAGGAGTAGATGTGTGCTGTTAATCTTATGGCCCTGCTAGAGTGCCTATGAGCAAAGTCCAGGTTTATACTGTATTAGACTCCCATCTCTCCCTCCCTCTCTCTCTCTCTCTCTCTCTCTCTCTTTGTGTTGCTCTCTCTCTCTCTCGCTCTCTTTCCAACCCCCCCTTCCTCCTCTCTCTGGGGACTCTATCACAGGAATGTTTCCATTCCCAAGCTTTCAAAAAAAGACGAAGTTGCAGGGGTCAGTGTGTATGTGTGTGCATGTTTATGTGTACATGTCTGTGTGTGT
This sequence comes from Seriola aureovittata, assembly GCF_021018895.1. Classification (NCBI taxonomy): domain Eukaryota; kingdom Metazoa; phylum Chordata; class Actinopteri; order Carangiformes; family Carangidae; genus Seriola; species Seriola aureovittata. The sequence continues at coordinate 20,473,806 of NC_079377.1, forward strand.
GTGTGTGTGTGTGTGTGTGTGTGTGAGCATATCTCACTGTGTATGAGTGTGTTGAGGAGTGAAAAAAGTTTTAGTTTTTTACTTGTGTGTGTGTGTGTGTGTGTGTGTGAGTGAGTGTGTGCGCTGTTATTGATCAGGTCTCCCCTCCATCATTGGTTATCGGAGACGGCAGCAGGCCCAGCACATTGCTCCACATTACTCACTGTCTACACACACACACACACACACACACACACACAGACACACACACAGACTCTTCTTCTCTCCTCTTTTTTCACCTCTAATGGCAGCTAATGTATTCAAATGAAACACAAATGAAAGTAGGCTTTGTGGATCCATATGATTAGAGGCGTTCAGAATGAATATTGAGCCAAAGAGGATGTTTTTAAACCATCCCATCTTCATCCATCATCCTCAAACTCCAAAAAACAGAAAAACCCATCCTCATCTCTATCTTGAAGGAGCGTCAAGTATGATGAAAGTCACTGGACTGATGAACGTAGCTCAAGCTTCATCTTCCTGGGTCATCTGAGCTAAACTCTCTGTGACATAATACCTTGACAACATTTCTGTTTTGTATAAGACAATCACATTACATGGGGCATCTTTCAGAGCCTAAAACAGCCCTCACATATCTTCACCGATATGTGACGAGAGGTATTTTTGACTATGTGTAGTTGGAGGATTCTGTCAGATTTGTCCCGGCAACGTTTCTCCGCTTGTTCCTGGTGTCAGTAAAACTCCTCGTTCACCTCTTCAACTATCCTGGATGTATGAAGTGGAGCTAAAGTAGAAATCAATGAAGGGCCTCGTCTCTCTCCTGCACTCACCGCCGCTGACTGTCAGATGAGAGAGAGCGGCAACACGCGTGCTGTTGTGTGCTGTTGTTCACTCACCGGAGAATGAAATGGACCCAAACGCAGAGGAGCTGAACTTAACCCACTAAAACCAAATGGAGGTGAAGCGTAGTGGATACAACAAAAGAGAATACACAAGAACATGGTTGCACAGAGGTGATTATAGATACACACAAGAGATGGAGTAAAATGACACAAAAGAACAGAATAAAGGTTGGGTAATTGTCACAACTGGGGATTTTACAACACAATTTTCTGGATGTTTTTCAGGCGATTTTTTTCCGGTGAGGGTGTCTGACTCGCCTGAGTGAATGTAGCAGGAAGGTCTAATGTTCAGTAGAGTCAATGGAAACAGCAAGAGGTATGGTTTAGTAGACTCTCTGGAGACAGCAGGAGGTTCTGTCATTGTTGGAGACTCTATGGAAATAGCAGGAGGTTCTAATGTTTGGTAGACTCTTTAGAGACGAGAGGTTCTAATGTTTGGTAGACTCTTTAGAGACGAGAGGTTCTAATGTTTGGTAGACTCTTTAGAGACGAGAGGTTCTAATGTTTGGTAGACTCTTTAGAGACGAGAGGTTCTAATGATTGGTAGACTCTTTAGAGACGAGAGGTTCTAATGTTTGGTAGACTCTTTAGAGACGAGAGGTTCTGATGTTTGGTAGACTCTTTAGAGACGAGAGGTTCTAATGTTTGGTAGACTCTTTAGCAGATTCTATGGAGACAATGGTGGTTCTAAGGTCTAGTATGACTGTATGGAAATGGCAGGGCAGGGTGTTCAACTCATGAGACAGCAGGAGGTTCTAATGTTCAGTTGAGGCTGCAGAAGGTTCTACTGTTTAGCTGAATGTGGAGACAGCAGAAGGTTCTCATGCTCAGTGGACTCAGAAGGTTCTTATAAAGGCTCTTATCAAACAGCAGGAGGTTCTACTGTTCTGTGTTTTAATGAGTTCATGTCCCGGGACACCAGGCCACACTGCTAATGCCTGCACTAACTGCAGAATGAATGGACTATGGGTTTCACTTCATTATAATGCGGAGTCAGGAGGTCCCGTCTGGTTTCTCAGGTGGTTACAGAATGAATTACACTCTGGCTCCTATTAAATACAATGGAGTTCATAGGGTAGCATTAAATACAAATAGCTCTGTGTCTCTGACTCTAGCTTCGTCTCTGCGTGTCCCCGGGGTCATTTTAACTCTTATCACTTGAGTTAAATTTGTTCAGCAATTTTCAGCGAGTGTGAACGAAGAGTTCAACATTCTCTGGCTTTGAACTTTTTGCTATGAGTAACGCCACACGGCTGTGAGTAATATGACCGAACATCCAAATGACTCGAATGAAATGTGGTCTTCCAGCTTTTGTAAGCTGTGGTAATAAGACGTCAACAGTCCTGTTTTGCATCTTCTAATACACTGAGCAAATAACATTTAAACATGAAAACGAGCACAAGCTGTAGACTCATTGGGTCTTTTAAGGTGGCTTTTAACACGCCTCTGCCAATCAGAGGTCGTGAGCACAGCTATCCAGTTTGTATTTATTATTCTACCAGCAGTCCTCAGTGTTTTAGAAGTGTCTTGTATCAGAGGCTGAATGTCAAGAGGCCTTCCTAATGAACTTTAAGCCCGTCCTCTGCTGGGAAGCAGCATGGTACGACATCTGTCATAACACACACAGTCACACACACGCGCTTACGCACACCGGGAGACAGCAAGAGCAGGGCAACAGGTGTGTTTTCTGTCGCAGTTAATGAAGTCCATCCTTCCCTCACTTGCATTCCTCACTCTCAAAAGCCCATCGTCTCTCCCTCCGCACTTTCAGACGTCTCCCTTCTAACCATACAACATATTTTCTTATGAACGTCGTCTTTTCCAGTTCTCTCGTTCTGTGTCAACTTTATTCCGTCTGCTCCAGTTCGTCCTCGCCACTACTTTATTGTTTCCTTTTTTTTCCTGTGTGTCTCTGTTCTTCCTTCTTCACCTTCATCATTTATGTCTTATTATTAAAGCAGAATATTCACTGATCAGTCCTGAGTTTGTTGGTTTAGATTTTTGACCCGAAGTTGTTTTCCGCCGTGTGATACTGAAGATCAAAGTGTCAGATCAGAGACTGGAGTCAAAATACACCTTGTCTGGGATGCAGGTCACTGGTTTTCTGAGCGGTCTTCCCGTTCCTTATTCCCGCCGGTCATTCCCGCTGATATTCCCAGCAGTATTCTGGTTAAAACGGGGGCAGCGATCTGTTTCCCAGCGGATACCGGCCTGCTTCCGTTCCCCACTTCCACTGTCCTGGTTCAGCCATGTATTAATAGCACCTACCTACGGCGATGTCTGAGAGTGTGCGTCCGTGGATGTGGGTGTACGTCTGGATCTGTGAGTGCATTTTGGAAAAAGATAGAGTGGGACACAGGATATGCGAGTCTGACATTGTCTTGTTCATAATTTTTCTTTTAAAACAGTAATGTTGCATCCCCATTAATGTTGTCGCCTATATTTAATATTTGAATAACAAATTTTTGTATTAAGTTGTTGTGTCACAATTAATATCAAGACTTGGTTTGATAACTGTAAAAGCGGCTTAATAGCATTGCTGGCATTCTTCAAATAAACCAATAGTAACTGTTAGCCACAAGCTAACTGCCTAATAACAGACTGAAATCCCATGTCGTCACTTCAAAACAACGTTTTCCACAACAGCTGGTAGGAATTCCTCAGGGAAAGAGTCTTTATGTCTGTGGCTCACAATGCGCTGCATGTGTGTGTTGTTTGTGTGTGGTATGTGTGTATGTCTGATGCAATCGGGGTATCATCAACCAGGGAGCAAGCACCATGTTCTCTCACACACACACACACACACACACACACACACACACACACACACACACACACACACACACACACACACACACACACACACGAGGCTGTTTCCTGCAGGCTTGAATCTTTAGAGCACATTCAGTATCGCAGGAGGGGTTTGAGATGCAAGTACACACACACAAACACACACACACCCTCCAGCCTCCTCAGTGTATTATGGATTTGACCTCTAATATGCTAATTCTCAGGGTGGCAGCGAGTGTTTACCAGATGCACACACACACACACATACTCGCATTCACTTTCATGTGCACAACTGCAAATTCATGCAAAACCACACAACTACAAAGCTACTCACGGCAGCTCTCAATAAGAAAAAATGACAGGGCTCAGCACAAAGCTGATGCTCAAACACTGTGTGTGTGTGTGTGTGTGTGTGTGTGTGTGTGTGTGTGTGTGTGTGTGTGTGTGTGTGTTGTGTGTGTGTGTCCGTGTCCGTGTCCGTGTCCGTGTCCCTCGATCCCTCTGAAAGACTCTGAACTGTGGAAAAGTGGGGGGAAAAAAAAGAAATAATTATTGGGATGTTTATTAGATAGTGCGATGTCTGACCTACTTAACAGATCCCAGTGTGCTCACAATCACACACACGCATTAACTACACATTAACTGCAGATTAATTTATTATTGCTCAGATAGAAAAAGTCTGGTCTCAGGTGAACTGTTGAATCTTTATTTGTGTCTTTAGTATCTCTTCTCGTGTGTGTGTCCTGTTTCCATGTGTCTGTGTGTGACGCTCATCTAAATGTAATTAGCAGACTGTGACCACAGAGAGAACCACTGAGTTGCAGACTAATCTCAGGGCTGGAGTCTTGTGAATCCATAAATGAGTCATATGAAATGTAAACTGTGACAAGGGAGATTTTTATTCTGGGTTTTTTTTTTTGTGTTTTTTTTTTTGCAGCAGAACTGGTTTGGGTGAGACTCTGCTGTTGTGGTCCAGAACAGGATATCATTGAGCTTATTTGCCTGGATTATGTCCTGTTTATTGAGGTTCACTGCAGCAAATTGAGTTTTTACTTGCTGCCTGGATGCTCCCATCATTGTTTTGGTCTCAAATCTGGTACAAGATACACCAAACCTCATTTCCTCTCACATATAGCTTCCCCTCGTTTCTTTCCCTCTCCTCTGGCCATTGCTTTCTCTCTCTGCGCCAGCTTAACTTTATGATTGCTAATCGTATCCCACCTCCAGCTTACATAATGCACTACCTGCTGCAGCTGGGCCTCTTTTTAAGTAGAAGCTCAAGGCTAACAAGAGCGAAGATCTCTCCAGGAACCACAGCAAACAAATAGCTCCATACTGACTCACGGGACTGCAGTGTGTAGGACTCTCTGTGATAAATACTCAGAACATCTGTGATAGCTATGAAAACGGTATCCAACCTCTAATGTGGTGAAAATGCTTGTGAAAATGTTTTGCATGTTTCCAGTGCACTAAGTGAGCACACTAATCTGATGTATATTATGGTATATTTAACGAAACGATTGCACCAGAAACTCCAGACAAATGAATTGTTTTTAAATGTAGAATTCCCCAACGCTCTGGCTGTTTCTACAGATGATGATATCTGCTCATGACAGCAGTGATAGTAGCTATTACAAATGACAAACAAAGCACACTTCAAAAAAAATCATGTACAATTAACTGGATCTTTATTGTGGCAAAATGAATTTGAATCAAGTCAAAGGTCTAAAAACGTGGAGGAGCATTAAATACACAATGCACTTGCCTCTGACGCAAGGTCTGTATAATTTAATTGCCAACGTATTTTAAGAAAAAACGGCCATACACTGTATCTGCTCATGCACTGGCATGCCACTCAAATGGAAAAGATAACTCCCAAATGGGGAAATGAATCTCAGCTGCAGCAGAATGGATGAGTACATTTGCTTACGCTGAAAGTGAAAGAGAAGATGACAAATCATAAGAGCTCTTATGGGATACAATGACCTTTTTCAATTTGTCTTTGCTCCAATTATTCATCTTGCTTTTGCCAAACTGGTGTCTGAAATGATTCCAGTCAGTTCAGGCAGCAACATGGGATCCATTCTTTGAAATATTACACAGAAAAGAATATTTGCCCAAAAATGACTCAACCTACCTGTTTGGCGTTTTATTTTTTTCTCAAATATACTGTTAATAATTTATGTAGCTGCTATGATCATGAAGTAACCTGTTAAAAAGCAGTCTGAATATGGCGGGGGGGGGGGGGGGTTCATGTAAGACAGAACAGTAATATCATTTGGAAAATATGAGTGTTTCATTTTTCTCATAATTGTGCCTCCTGTGAATTTGATTGAGCATCGTTCACACTAATTCTGACTCTCAGGCTCAAGAACAGCAACCAGTTGTTTTTTCCAGCGCTGTCGATAAAAAAAAGTAGTTCCCTCCATTCTTCTTTATCCTTCACCGCTCTCTCATCCTTCTCTTTTGTTCTGCCCTTTGCTCTCTTTTCATCCTCCAGCTCTGCAGCCCTCTGACTCCCCTTAAACTCACCAACTTTGTAGCTTTTTGTTGAATCAGCACTAGCAGAGCTCTCTACATGGTTCTTCTAATCTCTGACATTTCTGCAAGTTTTTGCCTGACCCTCTCTCATTCCCTCTTTCCCTCTCTCTCTCTTTTCTCTCTCTCTCTCACTCTGTGTGTAAAACCTTTTTTTTCCATCAAAGCAACATCGGCGGGGAGACATAGCAGGATTACAAAAATGCTAGAGGGGCCCCATCTTACACATACGTACATGAAATACAAACAGTTTTCTTACATTCATAAATCACACACACACGAGTTTACATAATCACAGATACACACACCCAGTAACACACACACATTTCTACAGGATATCAGCTCACCCTTGAACTGTGGCAGGTGGAGAAGAGCAGGGGAGCTCTGTGTGTGTGTGTGTGTGTGTGTGTGTGTGTGTGTGTGTGTGTGTGTGTGTGGATGGGTGGGTGGGTGGGTGTGTGTGTGGGGGTGGGTGTGTGTGTGTGTGTGGGTGGGTGTGTGTGTGGGTGCGTGTGAGTGTGTATGTGTGTGTGTCTTACCCACTGTTAATCCCCACAGCGATAGAGTGATTAGTGTGCTGTTTTTCCTCTTCTCCTTCTCCCCTCTGTCTCTCTCTACTCACATATCACAAGACATCTCATCAGACTGTCAGGGGATGGGATGCAGCAAATATTTGTGTGTGCGTGGGTGTGTGTGTGTGTGTGTGTGTGGCAGTGCTGACAAAGACAGAAGAGTTGTTACTTGCCCATATGGTGACAAGGAAGGAGATGAGAGACAAAAGCAGGAGATTAAATGACAATAAGTTAGTGTTGGCTAGTTGCTCTGGGAAACCTAGCGACAGTAAGCCAATAACAAGCTCCATTCTATGGTGTTACAGTGAAATCAGGGCCAGTAAATAAGCATTCGCCCTCTCTGGCTTCTCCTCTTTGCTCCTGCAGAGAACCGGGCCTTAACAAGGCTTAATGAGGACCGCTTAGCTGTATAGTGCAATGCAGGTTAAAGCTAAAGTAAGTACTGAAAACCTTTGTTTGGCTCTTTTTCTGAACACTAAAGTAAAGCGTGATTAGCTCTCTGTGGCCTTGTTGTGGAAACGAGGAAACGAAGATCCCCTCCTGCTAAGTTGCAGTTGGTCTGATAATGGCGATCAGGCTGATGTGGGCTAAGAAGGAAACACACATAGAACCATCATGTGGTCCGCTCAATTCGTCTTTATGTGTATTGGCATGTAATCAAGTGTGTGTGTGTGTGTGTGTGTGTGTGTGTGTGCATGATTGTCTATTGTGTGAGGTCATGCCATAACGCAGGTCAGTGGACCAGCTGTCTTCTGCGTCTTTGTGTGTGTGTGTGTGTGTGTGTGTGTGTGTGTGTGTGTGTGTGTGTGTGTGTCTTTGTGTGTGCGTGTGTGTGTGTGTACGTACAGTGCTTGGCATGTTTGCAAACATATGTCATTTCCCTGTAGGAAAAGTTAACGGACCGTGTCTGAAGCAAAGCAATTTGTGTAATTGAATAGCTTGAAAGACTACAGATCCCCTCTACGTGTGTGTGTGCGCGTGTGTGTGTGTGTGTTTGTGTGTGTGTGTGTGTGTGTTTGTGCATGTTGGACATAAATAACTAGTCTGGACTGGAGAACATGTTTGTGTAGGCTGCAGTGCAAGCTCAACATGCACACATACACACACACATACAGTGACATAAGGGGCCCGCAGTTTCCATTCTTTATACTCCGTGGCCCTCATATGCTCAGTAACTCCTCTGCAACCATACAGAAATATACCCTCACTCGCTTTTTCTCATGCACTTTCTGTTTTTCCTTCCTTCCATCATTGCTTTCCACTTAGCACAGCAGATTTTTAATGGATAATCCAGTTTAGTACAAAATGAGACTTATTTTCACAGCTCCGGACATAATTTCTATTAGTTATGATAACATTGTACTCCCCAAGGTACAAGCTAAGATCAGACAGGTTGTAAAGAAGACATTTTTATTATCTAAGTAACTTTAATTGCAGGAAAGACTGAGAATGAGGAAATCCGAAATGGCTAAATAAACATCTGTGTGATCATCTGACCGCTGCTGTTTCTTCCCCCGTCTGACTTCTCAGATCCCAGCAGAGAACATGGCGAGCGCCATGTTCTCATTACCAATAGGAACGACGGCAAGAATACTATAAAAGACCCAAAATTGTAATAAACTGGAACGAATGTTTGAAATATTCGAATGGGAGGAGGAAGATAAGAAAAAGGGAACGAAGGAGAGATGGAGATAAGAGATGTGTTTGGTGGGAACAACCTTATTTGTGCAGCATAGCAATATGGCATCCCTGCAGCTCAGCAGTAAGGATGAGAGGCTGTGTGTATGTGTGTGTTTGTATCCGTGTAGTTGTGTGCGTGTGTGTGCGTCTCTGCTGTACCCGTTTTTAAACCCCTCACTTTGAGAAGGGGCTGACCCGTCACACTTGTTAGACACATGCACAAACACACACACAGAGCCTGCAGCACTGCTCCAGCTGTGCCACAGGCTGCCCTCACCATTAATTTGTCTGACTTCTCTCCTGTGACTGTTGCTTGTCACCGCCCCGTGCCCTAAAAAAAAAAACCCTTTCTTCTCCTGCTGCCTGCTGAATCACATGTACAGTATGTGCATGATGATGGGGGTGCAGCTGAAATAAACATGCTAATCTGCTACATTTGATGTAATTAAAGGGCTCTATCACAGATTTATGAAACGGCGACTGAAAAACGTTTCCTCATTTGCTCTATCTAAACAGTCAGTTTGGTATCTCCTCCTCTAATAATCCCACTCTACACAGGAAGTCATGTTTTACAGGATGTGTCTGATTGGTTTGGAATAATAGTAGTTAGCACGAACAGCGCTAGCCCAGCTTCTCTGAACATTAAAGGAAAGATCTTACACCCACAGAAACTCAAACATCTCCCACAACAAACACAAATAGATAATTGAAAATGATTCTGTTTTATCTGCAAACTGGGAATTAACTGATGTTTCCTGATTTTCTGATGCGGCTCATTTGAATCACACGATGCAGGGCTTTCTAGAATTTATCATATGGTCATTGAAGCACGAATAATCAGTTAATCAGTAGTTATTATAGATTCTTTCTCACTCGTTACAGTCAGACTTTCACTTTTTACTGGTTCAGCTCAAAATAGCAGATTGAAATCTGAAAACTAAATGTTTGTAAAATGAAAGAAAACATATTTGTCTTGATTATACTAAACCAACACTATAATATGCTGCATCTATTCATTGACCATTTTTAATGAAAATGATTGAAAACGATGTTGAGTCAGTTGTGATCTGTAAAAGAAAAATCATTTTTCATAACAGTCAGTGTCTTTCTCTTTGGTTATATCTGTTATATCTGTCGCTCTAGTTTTGTTCAAAGGCAGATGTTCAGCCAGATGTTCGTGCTTGTGTGTGTCAGTCTAAATTACACACACATCCAAACACAAACACACACACACACACACACAAACACACACACACACACACACACACACACACACACACACACTCACTAAACCGCCCTACTGTTGAGACATTTGCCAACACTGTCCTTTCAGCATGAGGTTTGCGTAGTAACGATCCCATCACTCCCTCCTATTTCTTTATTTTAAATGATCTTAATTCATTCACCCATTTGCTCATTCATATCACGATCCATGCAGCATTCATTCATTTTATCAGTTCACTTGTTCATTTCTTTCTTCATTCATCCGTCCATTTATTTGCACTTTAATTTCCATTCATTTGTTTATTCGTTTTGTTGTTATTCATTGATTCTTTCATTATTTAATTATCATTTTCAGTTCATCCGGACATTCATTCATGGATTCATACAGTCAGTCATTCATTCATTCATTCATTTATTTTCCTAATTTTTCATTCACTCCTCTTATTCAGTTAGTTTAGTTGTTTCTTGTTTCACTCTTTTCTTCCACACATTAAGTCACTTATTCATTCAAATTAAGTCATTCATTCACTCAGCTATGAACACTTAATTGTCTCTGCATAATAAACGTACATTAGTGCAGTCATTAATGTTTCCGCTGAACCAGGCTGCTCTCACGCACACACACACACACACACACACACACACACCACACACACACACACACAACACACACACAGAGCCTGCAGCACTGCTCCAGCTGTGCCACAGGCTGCCCTCACCATTAATTTGTCTGACTTCTCTCCTGTGACTGTTGCTTGTCACCGCCCCGTGCCCTAAAAAAAAAAACCCTTTCTTCTCCTGCTGCCTGCTGAATCACATGTACAGTATGTGCATGATGATGGGGGTGCAGCTGAAATAAACATGCTAATCTGCTACATTTGATGTAATTAAAGGGCTCTATCACAGATTTATGAAACGGCGACTGAAAAACGTTTCCTCATTTGCTCTATCTAAACAGTCAGTTTGGTATCTCCTCCTCTAATAATCCCACTCTACACAGGAAGTCATGTTTTACAGGATGTGTCTGATTGGTTTGGAATAATAGTAGTTAGCACGAACAGCGCTAGCCCAGCTTCTCTGAACATTAAAGGAAAGATCTTACACCCACAGAAACTCAAACATCTCCCACAACAAACACAAATAGATAATTGAAAATGGTTCTGTTTTATCTGCAAACTGGGAATTAACTGATGTTTCCTGATTTTCTGATGCGGCTCATTTGAATCACACGATGCAGGGCTTTCTAGAATTTATCATATGGTCATTGAAGCACGAATAATCAGTTAATCAGTAGTTATTATAGATTCTTTCTCACTCGTTACAGTCAGACTTTCACTTTTTACTGGTTCAGCTCAAAATAGCAGATTGAAATCTGAAAACTAAATGTTTGTAAAATGAAAGAAAACATATTTGTCTTGATTATACTAAACCAACACTATAATATGCTGCATCTATTCATTGACCATTTTTAATGAAAATGATTGAAAACGATGTTGAGTCAGTTGTGATCTGTAGAAGAAAAAACATTTTTCATAACAGTCAGTGTCTTTCTCTTTGGTTATATCTGTTATATCTGTCGCTCTAGTTTTGTTCAAAGGCAGATGTTCAGCCAGATGTTCGTGCTTGTGTGTGTCAGTCTAAATTACACACACATCCAAACACAAACACACACACACACACACACAAACACACACACACACACACACACACACACACACACACACACTCACTAAACCGCCCTACTGTTGAGACATTTGCCAACACTGTCCTTTCAGCATGAGGTTTGCGTAGTAACGATCCCATCACTCCCTCCTATTTCTTTATTTTAAATGATCTTAATTCATTCACCCATTTGCTCATTCATATCACGATCCATGCAGCATTCATTCATTTTATCAGTTCACTTGTTCATTTCTTTCTTCATTCATCCGTCCATTTATTTGCACTTTAATTTCCATTCATTTGTTTATTCTTTTTGTTGTTATTCATTGATTCTTTCATTATTTAATTATCATTTTCAGTTCATCCGGACATTCATTCATGGATTCATACAGTCAGTCATTCATTCATTCATTCATTTATTTTCCTAATTTTTCATTCACTCCTCTTATTCAGTTAGTTTAGTTGTTTCTTGTTTCACTCTTTTCTTCCACACATTAAGTCACTTATTCATTCAAATTAAGTCATTCATTCACTCAGCTATGAACACTTAATTGTCTCTGCATAATAAACGTACATTAGTGCAGTCATTAATGTTTCCGCTGAACCAGGCTGCTCTCACGCACACACACACACACACACACACACCACACACACACACACACACACACACACACACACACAGCCATCACAAAGGTTTAACAGTGGAGTATGAGAAAGGAGCGGCCCCCATTAGTACGTCAGGAGATAAAATACATAATTCAGCATGTGAAGAATATCTCTACTTAAAGCAGAAGAGATTACATTAAACATAACCTTTGCTCTGCAGGTTTATATTTGCTGGACTCATTTGAACTGTGAGCACGGGGATGGATGTATCTGGGGTCAGAGTTTCCTGTGCTTGATCATTAAAACTCAGATCAGCCTGGAGCTTGTCTCTTAGGACCAGATGGGTCCATACATACAAACGCTAAGACTGTGTGTCTGTCAACCTGATCCTCTCTCAACTTCTCCTTCAATTTAATTCATCTTCTCCTCCGTCATTCTGTCGCGTCATCCGTTTCCCTCCCTCTGCCTTTTTCCTCCGTCTCATTTTCCACAGTAACTTCTCTGATTACGTCAGAAACAATATCAGCAACAGTAGACATTTAACCAACTGTTGAGGAAAGCTGAAGCGAGTTATTTGGTTTATTAGTAAATTTCCTCATCTATCTCTGTGTGATGTAACCTTTCTTCCTCCGTTCACCTTTCCCCCTTTATCTCTCTCTTTCTGCCAGATGTGAATTCTCTTAATCTTCTCCTACATTCACAGGCAGCCTGGGAAGAAAGGATCTGTTGTTTTTTTGTCAACATGTTATTTTTTCTGATGTAACAGAGTCAGGGAGGTTTAGACGGTGTGGTGCAGGATTACACTGTGATCTGACAATGCTGGGGACAATAATACTGTAAGCTCAAGATCTGCTGTGTTACTATTGACTCCGCTGAAAAGCTGCGCTGACCAGGCGATTTTTTTTTTTTCTGCAGTTTTCAAGGTATTTCCAGAATCAGTCTGGAAAGCAAATGTACTTTCTGCCGCAGAGTAAAAAGAAAAAAGATGTTCAACGTCAAAAAACTGTCCCGTTCAGCCAAGAAAAAGTCTGGCACATCTCCCCCAGAAAACTGCAAATCATCATTTCCACCCTTCTGTTCTGGTACAGTTTAATCAAACAAGATGTAACGTGTTAATTAGTGTGCTTTAGAGATGCTGGTAGGTGGATTTTGTTACAGAGCCAGGCCAGCTGTTTCCAGCCTTTATGCTAAAGTAAGCTAACCACCTGCTAGCTGCAGCTTCCGTAGCAACAGATACAAGATGGTATTGATCCTGTCATCTAACTCACAGCAGGAGAGTGAATAAAATTGAAAATGACAAAAATGTCAAGCTACTGCTTTACAATTCGGATGATGTGAGAATAAAAATAAAAAAATAAAATCCTTCAGCTTCTCCACAGTGCTGTAAATTGATGAAACAGACTGTACATCGTGCGTTTGAGGAAGAACAAATAGCGTTGGTACAACGAGCCGTCAGGCATTTGGAGATTCTTAAGTCCTGATCAGCTGGACGTGCAGCATTGCTACCTGTCAGAGCAGAGCAGACTAGAGCAGACGGCTGGAGACTAAAGATAGACTGAGAACCCTCAGAGGAAAACCGCAACGCTGCCCAGCCTGGCTGCGCTCTGACACTTCCCCATAAACACGGAGAGAAAGAGGAAATCCCGGCTAAGGTTTGATTTTAGTAATGCGTGACAGCGCAGGTCCCTCCACACCGTCTCCACTGTCATCTTTTATTCATCTGCCACTCTTCAAATTCATATTTCATATCCACGGTGGTGTGTAAGTGTCTGTGTGTGTGCGAGTGTGTGCTGATGTTGTTGGGGGAGATTAGGAGGCCACAGGGTTTAAACCTGCATGTGTGTGTGGCGTGTAAAGAGTGCGGTGTGTGTCGAGGTTGAAGAGAGGGTTTATTAGGGACTATTTGCGTATCCCTGTCTCCAGCATCGACTGTGCATCTGACTTGTCACACGTCCCACAGCCACAGTGCACTGTGGGTAAATAATATGCTGTTGGGTTCATGTGGTGTGTTCAGGGCCAGCGGGGTTTCACAATGTGCCTGTGTCTCGGACACCGTATGCAGTGTCAGTTGATTCAGTCCCATTTTCATGTTCTATTAGAGGTGGGCGTTTTTAAGTTAAAGATGTTTGGGTGATAAAGCGACTGTTTATTCCTGCTTGAGTCACCGTGGTCGTTTCACCGTTCAGAACCTGTTAGATCAATAACAAGAAGGGCACTGCTGAGTTTTATGGCACTTAGTGTGTGTGTGTGTGTGTGTGTGTGTGTGTGTGTGTGTGTGTGTGTGTGTGTGTGTGTGTGTGTGTGTGTTCGTGTGTGTGTGTGGCGTGTGACGAATTGCCATGCACCTGCGCGAATGACTGAAAACTGAATGGTTTAATTTAGTGACCAATCAGAATGATCGATGGAGAACCAATTAGCCAAAAATCTGTGTGTGTGTGTGTGTGTGTGTGTGTGGGAGAGAGAGAGACAGAAAGAGAGCCACTGAGAGGGAAAGGGAGTTAAATGAGGTTGAAAGCTACTTTTGGAAAGCAGAGCACGTGGATAAATGGGTACAATGTCTTGATTGCTGGGTAATTTTTGAATAGATAAGTGTGTGAGCATATGAGAGTGCGTTTGTGTGTGTGTGTGTGTGTGTGTGTGTGTGTGTGTGTGTGTGTGTGTGTGTGTGAATTTGTGTGTGCGCATCCTGAATCACACCATGTCCAATTAGGTCCATGATTGGTTTGTAACAGCTTCTATTTTTAACCGGTACGACAGAAACACGAGGAGGGGCGTGTGATTAACCTTCTTTCAACCAGAAGCTCTAATGAGAGGATTCATGTTTTCAAAAAGACGTTTAAAAAAAAACAAAAAAAAAAACACTACTCGTAACATCTCTCTTTTCTTTCTCCTTTACTGTACACAACCATTATTTAGAGCCTTTTTCTTTGGCAAATGAAAAAGCAGCACATACTGTTACAGTGTCTTTAGCAGCAGTTTGACACATCCATCTTCAAAACGTGCCGCTGATTCCCGCTTTACATGATGGATGGCACCGACAGATATCTGTGGGATCTGTGGTGAGTATAATGAATGTTTCACAAGGTGTATTTCTGAAGTTGTGTATACAGCGTGTGTGTGTGTGTGTGTGTGTGTGTGTGTGTGTATGTATGTGTGTGTATGTGTGTGTGTGTGAGCAAGAGAGACGACGCGTTTCAAGGGCTTGGGATCATCTTTAGAATAGAGTGATTTATCATTACCTGCTTATTTTGTCTCTGTCTGTCACTCTGATTTTCCTCACTCGCCGTGGCGCCCTCTTTCATCTCTAGAATATAGATTTTAATCCCGGTTCCCTCCTGTTGAATATTGCATGTGGTGTCTGCCTTCAATCTCAGATACAGTCAGATGTAGGAAGTGGCAGGAAGACTGAGAGCCGACCCCTCTATCGGTAATAACACACCGGGGGGAAATTAGTGTGTAAAACAGCTGGAGTTCTGTTTATTAGAGAGATTTATGTTGCTTTGATCAGCTGAACTCAGCTTTACTCCCATCACATGCACTGATGAAAGCTGTCTAGGGTGTTTCGCATTTTAAGTTAAGTTATTAAGCTTTTATTTATTTATTTATTTATTTATCATATTATTTAAACCAGAGTGACTTTAAATACAGTATGTGCAGTTTAGCAATCAGCCTCATGAAGGTAAATGAAGTCAGAGTAGACGATAATGAGGTTTGATGACTCACTCATTGGTGCTCATCATGCAGCAGAGAGAGAGAGAGAGAGAGAGAGAGAGAGAGAGAGAGCATACATAGCTCTAGAACAGAAATGACCCATTTCGACCTTTTCCATTTAGAGAATTTATGCAGCGAGCTTGGATCTGTTTGCCACCTGTCTCATTCTGCTGTCTGCGGTCCGAACCGATGCTCATAATCATCCTTTTCTTCTTATAAGTTTGAAGAATATAAATTATAGACTAAAGATGGATTTGGATGTGGTGCCTTTGATTTCACCCATAGATTACTGAAGAAACGTGGAGGACTGGTGAATGATAACAATGGAAGTAAGAATGAATCATTCTGCTCCTGACAGAGTCTGATATGTCGTATTCCACAGATATATCAGGATGTTGTCAGAAAACCAGACGGAGCCAAACCTGAGGTGCCGAGGTGAAAGGCAGATTAACAGGTTAACGGGGCAAAGAATTTCTGATGTGTCCCGACGTGAACACTGATTTATTTAGAAATATGAACCATGAGAGTGTGACATAAAATAATGTGAAAGTCTTGAAGCCAAATTTCAGTAAAGGCCCCTCTGCAAGACAAAAATACAGTAGGTAATGTTGGAGGATGCAGCTCAGTTCACATTGCATTTGCAAAGTCAAATTCAATTACCAAAATATATTGACATGCAGTGAACCGGGGGATTTGGCGACCTCTGAGTGTTTCAGGGCCTAGGGGTCGGTTTTCTGCTTTGTCCAGTTGGTAATCAATTCTTCCTGAAGTGGAACGAGCAAGTGGCATCCACCATTTCAGACTCTGCATCTTATTGATAAAGTTAAATAATTTTGAAACTATTCACCAAGGCATCATAAGAAGGGAATGTGTCGGCATTTTTGAAAAATCACACTCTCTGGAAACTTCTGGTGGCGATGTAGGTGAGAAGAACAACACCACTGTCGTATCTGTCCACGAATATATTGAAGCACTCATTAAACTTTCGTGGCCGCTGTCTCCTGAGTTTATGTAACTTTTTCACTCTGGTGTGGAGCTACCGTTGCACCCCTGAATACCCACATCTCATTTTTAAAAACACAATTCTTGAAAGTAATTTCCTCAAAACGTTCTTTTTACCAAACAAAACTCTGTGAGGCAGAAGAGTTGGTGAATTTTGGGATTTTCAAGTAGCCCATGTAGCGACTAATGCCACAGTTCATTGCATGTCTCCACTGTGCTGTTGGCTATCTCTAAAACGGGCTGAGGAGTAATGTGTGACAGCCCCCCCCCCCTGCAGGCGCGTTTAAGATGGTATCTCCCACTGATGTATGTCTCAGCTTATATCCTCTCTGGATTCCTTCTTTGCTCTCCTCCAACTTAATCACTATTGATCTCCACGTGCTTTGCTCTCCCTCCCTCCTGCACTCTTTCCTTCACATCTTGAATGTCTCAGCTTTTATCTCCCTCTCTCTCTCTCTCTCTCTCTCTCTCTCTCTTTTTTCCCTTTTAATTTCCTGTATCCCACCTATCGTTTCTTATTTCACTCCTTCCCTTCACTCCTTACCTCCCCTGCCTTTTTGCCTTTGTCTGTTTGGTCACGTCTCCGCTCTCATTCCCTCGCTTCACCCTTTCTCTCTGTCCTCCTTTCTTCCCTGTAGCCTGTGATAACTCATTTTTCCAACTCAATTTGTGTCTTTCTTTCTTTTGTTGCTCATTGTTTCACTCTCTCCATGCTTGCAGTCCTCCTATCTTATTTCCTTCCTCCCTTCCCCTCCCTCTCATTACTATCTTACTCCCTGTTTCTTTTCCCTTTCCTCCCAAGTTCCTCCAGGTCCTCAGATACCGTGGTCACCTTCTCTCTCCTCCTTTCTTTCCTCACATCCTTCCCTTCTATCCTTAAAGTGCCAAGAGTAACACAGTTTGATTCTGCCATCCCTCTGCACCCCCCTCCCCTTTCCCCCCTCTCATCCTCCTTCCTTTTTTCTCAAAGCCTCAAAGAAATGTTGATTCTCTCTCTCTCTCTCTCTCTCTCTCTCTCCCTCTCTCCCTCTGTTCTCAATTCAGCCCCCCCCCCATCTTGACTATCTTAACTTCATCGCATAGATTGGATGAGCGAGGAATGTCAGACAAGATCTCTCTCTCTCTCTCCCTCTCTCTCTCTTTCTCTTTCTCTCTCTCTCTTCCTCATCCTTTCTGAGATGCTGAGGAATTTAAGAAGCGTTTTATTGATTGTTGCTTCGAGGCAGCATTTTTATGTGGGATGGGAGTGTCTTTGTTTGTGTGTGTGTGTGTGTGTGTGTGTGCGTGCGTGCGTGCGCGTGTGTGTGTTTGAACTCTTGCACATACAATCAACACACTGCCAATGCAGGATTATGTGCATGCCCTGTGGTGTTTGTTTGCCCCAGAGTGTGTTGTGTGTGTATGTGTGTGTCCATGCCAACAGTGCATTTTGCCTATTTGTGTCAAATCAGCACAAGATGAGGAGTCTGACTGACTTTGGTTACATTTATCCATCAATGACTGTCATACAAAACACACACAATGCAGCTGTAACACAATAGAATGTTTTCAATGTGAAAACGGTTATTTTCCAAAACATTATATTACCATAAAAACAAAATCATCATCAGTAGTCCATCATTCAGAGTCTGTAACCATAGTAACCTATTATTACTCTTATTCTCTTATTCCAACATTTGATTTCTCATATTGGACAGTAGATGATGAGAAATAAATATCCCATTACTGGAACGCTGTTTTATTCCTCTATATCATTTTGCCTACGAACAGATGATGTATCACAGAGTTCTCCAGAAGTAAAACTTTCCCAAATCTGGCCAACAGCAGTGACACTGCCCGCTCCTCTAGCCTGTAACGTTTCCAAGAAAAACGACTTAAGAGTGTAACACATGGACGCAGCCACACGATCCCGTTGCAGCTTGCACTTGATAAACGTATCGAATAAATAACAATAAGTGCGATTGCAGTTCTTCTTTCTGTATTTGTATTTGCATTCGTGTGTGTAGCGGAGGCGCTGGAGTCCAGCCTGGGCGCTCCTACTTGCCTGGAGCAATTTTTAGTGCTGGACTCAAACCTCATTCTGCTGTCACACGCATCTTTTTCACTTCATCCCATCACTCCCTCCGTCTCTCTCTCCCTCTCTCTACATGCCGTGAGTAGGCGGACACCGTCGGAGGTGAGAAGTGAGAGCACGAATGCGTGCCGGTAACCATGGAGACCCTGTCCTAATTGGCCAATGGCCTGGGAGGATGATTGGCAGCTGTTGTCAGTGAGAGCTGTGCATGCAGACAGGCAGAAGAGCCGGACGGCCCCAGATGGGTCCTTAGGATATGAGAAGAAGATGAACAAGAGGAAGAATTTATTCTCCCCATTTCCAATTTGAGCCTTAAAATCAATTTCTTGAGAGACTCAAATGCCTGTCGGATGGGCTGTGCAGTTTAGTGTGTGTGTGTGTGTGTGTGTGTGTGTGTGCGCGTGCGTGTGTGTCTCAAGTGTGTTTGTGGCAATTTACTGTACGTATGAGACTGTCCTTCCAAAGAGAAACAACAGCATCAGTTTTCTCAGCAAATCCGCCAAAAATGACACGTTTACGCTGAAAATGACCCGTCTGTCGGGAGCGAAGGAGGAAATAGTGTGATAGTGCCACAACATCAGCAGAGCGAGGAGGTCGGCGTGCATGCAACAGAAATCTGAGTTTAACATGGGAGACCAGTGTGTATTAATTTCCTGTTTCCAGTCAGCGTTGGCGTCTTTTAACCGTGACCACGAGTGTTGATTACAGCGATGATGAAGGTTCCTCTGAGTTTTAACCCGAACCTCTTGTCAGACCAGAAAAGCGCTGACTAATGGCATATTCTGTCGACTTGTTGGTTTCTGAGTCGTTTTTTCATGTGTGTGTATTGGTGTACAGTTCGTGATTACACCTATGCTTTTGTCTTTGTGTGTGTGTGTGTGTGTGTGTATGTGTGTGTATGTGTGTGTGTGTGTGTGTGTGTGTGTGTGTGTGTGTATTCACATGTGTATCCTTCCAGCTCCTGAGCGCCTCGAGTGCTTATCCCTGCGTATCTTGATCTCTGTGTGTCTGTGTGTGTGTGATGCCCGCTGATTCTCGCGTGGGTGTTTCCATACCTGTGTGTGTGTGTGTGTGTGTGTGTGTGTGTGTGTGTGTGTGTGTGTGTGTGTGTTGTGTGTGTGTGTGTGTGTGTGTGTGTGTGTGTGTGGGTGTGTGTGGGTGGACGTTCAGAGAGTTGATGGGCGGCTCGGCTCGGCCTCTGACTGAGCCGACATGCTTCTCATCATCCTCTCTCTCTCTCTCTCTCATCCTCTTTTATTCAGGATAGAATCCGTGTGGTTCGGCTTCCTCTTGCTCTTTCCAGCTCACTGTAAAACATGTTCATTTAGCAACCAGGCTTTTTATTGTTCCTCATGTCATTACAGTGTTGTGACAGTTTCCTTGTTTGTTTCAGCTGTGTACAGATATGGAATTAAACCAACACTGAGTCGCTCAGATGGAAGTGTTGAAATTGAACTTTGCAGTGTTGAACCGAGATTTTTAGAGTCTTACACGGACTTTTGCACATGTGGAAGCATTAAAACAGAAGTTGCGCTCTTTTTGCTGACTAACACAGGCTCCACACACACACTCACACTCACACTCACACTCACACATACACACATAAACGGAAATATGATTTTCCAGCCAAGGAAGGGCAGACGGAGCCGATAAAAAGATGTTTTCCTCTTCATCACTCTCCTTTCTCCTTCTCTTCCTCTGACTCAGTTTTTTTCCTTTCCTTTACCACTTCTACACACACACACACACACACACACACACACACACACACACACACACACACACAGTCTTTCTCTCCTCTCTTCCTTGCTCTCTCACAAACACATCCACACACACACACACACACATCCACACACACACTGAATCCCTCACTCACTTTTCTGTCAGTTTTTCATTGTTTAGAGAAGCAGTGTAAACTAGCTGCATATTTTCCATGACTTCAGGCTTTCACTGCAGGACAACCTGCCACACTAGCCTACACACACACACACACACACACACACACACCACACACACACACACACACATACAATGTTAAGTGTATGTGCACATACCCAAACACAAAGTCACAGTAAATGGAGCATATCATTGTAGTGAAATAACAGACCGGTCGTGATGCGTACAGTACACAGAGAGTGTCAGTGTAAGTGGGGCATATCCCTCTAGTGATGCGATATCACAAACTCAACCTTTACTTGGTTCACAGCTTTTGGAGAAGCTCCATGTTTAGTTTAAGAAGATACTGAATAATGTCAGGGAACGAGAGAGAGGGCGGACTCAACCAGACAGTTTTGCTTGTTAGCAGCCATAAAGTGCAAGTGGACTCAAATACCCAAAACTCCTGTAGAGCATCCAGTGTCAGTGTCTGCTCACAAGTACTCAGTTCTAAGATATTTTCCATAAAACAGCGAACAGTCCAAGAACTATTCACACATAAACAAACCAAACAAATTTTAATTTGTTACTGCCTTTCAAGATAACGTATATAACCGTACGGAAAGTACTATTTTCTGATCTGCCACCTCCATAGTTAAGGTTTCGTTAAGTTTTAGCACTAAAACTAGTTGATGTGAAGCACATAAGGATATACTGTATGTTGAATCAATGTGTAAGCATTCATTCACAATAAGGATGGTGTTTCCACTGCAGTCTGTTATTTTCTATACCAGACCACCTCAAAGTTGATTAAAGGAGCAATATTTAAGTTTTGCTATTGCTAAAAAAAAGTCAACGTTAGTTTTAAAAGCTGTTTACTTACTGGTCTTGCTGAAAGCGTCAACCATTGTTGCATTTACAAGACAAGTAATTATCGTACGCTCTCTGAGCAGGGCTACTTCTTCAGGGCAGACTGAACGCTACAGTGACTCGGTATCGGAAAATTATGAGATGGAGATGGAATAAAGAAAAAGAAGCCATAAAAATAGATGCAAAACAAAAGGGTTGCTTTCCATCAATTAAGGAATGAAGTTTGACATGTTCAACATGTTATCAAGAGTAGATAACAGTAAAATATAGCCTATCACAATGAATGTTAGAATATTTGGTGTTTTTATCAGTTTATGTGGGACTAACAGTAAATACAGTATTAATCTATAAGTCATGCAAAATTAAAAATACTTACTTATGCCATTACAGGAATAAATAGCACGCACATGCACACCCACACACACACACACACACAGTCTGTCCCTTCAGTGTTTTGTTGTGCTGTTTAAGAAGCTTGTCTGTGGCTGTTCCTCCATTCTGCTCTGCTTTGATGTGGAACTGGTGCAACACTCCATCAGGGAGCATTAATATTATATCACCACACACATACACACACACACACATACACTAATACATGCCTATGAGCAGATGCAGCTACACACAAACACACACACACACACACACACTCAGACTCAATGCCTTATGACACATGCTGCATGCTCAGGCTGCTGCATCACTTCACTGCGGCAGAGCCTCTCTCTGTCTTTGCACAGTTAACTTTGAAATTAAGATAAACAGTCGTGCAGTAATGAAATGAAAACATTCTTATCGTGACGGTGGTATTTGGCCAGTGTGTTGTCGTATATGTCTGCATTAATATGTCTTAGCAGTGTGTGTGTGCGTGTGAGTAATTTGGCTTCACCCTGAAGACATCGTCTCACAATTTACTCTCGCATATCAACCACAAACATGAGCTCGCTCTCTGTGTGTGTGTGTGTGTGTACATCTGTGAAAAGCCATACACACACATCCGTCCAGTGTAAATCAATGCCTTTCTCTGTCTTTCACCTCTCATCCTTCTGTTATCAGTCGACTCCTTGTCTGTCGCCTTCTCTTCATTTCTCTCTTTTTGTGTTGTCTTTTCTTGTCTCTCTTTCTCTCCCGTCTGTATGAATAATAGAAGAGGCTGATGTTGCTTTGAGGTAATTGGATGAAAAAGCTACTTGGATGGATGGATGGATGGATGGATGGACACGCTGCTTTATGAATGGGATTAGATAAAATTGATCTGTTTTCCACTGCTGTCCCTGTTATAAGTGAATTAAATCAAATGAAGAGAGAGTGGAAGAGAGAGGGTGGCAGGAAGAGAGACTGGGGGAAGAGCGGGTGGAGAGACATACAGTAAGAGAGAGAGAGAGAGGGGGAGGGAGAGACATGGGGAATCCCTTCCTAAATCACATAAAAATAAACCACATGTGAAAATTACTTGTCTTCCTCTCCCTCTTTCTGTGCGTGTGTGCTTGTAACATGTTAAGTGTTTCCATATGAGATGCACACACACACTCATACACACCATACACACACAAGGGAGTGAAAAGTTTCCATGTTTAGGCTAAGTGAGTTTTAACATGACAGATGTTGACTGTTACTGTAGCACTGTAGCCTTCTGTGTTCCTACACACATGCACACACACACACACACACACATACATACATAAATACACACACACACACACATACTCACACAGAGTACTATTTTTAACCTCTTTATGACTTTTGTGAACATGAAGTGTAAAAGGATACAGAAACATACACACACAGTCATTTATAGATGGAAAATGTGTAAGGACACACATTTACACACACAAACACACACATATATATATAAACACACATTTTCCAGTGGCACTTTTCTCAGTCCAGTTCACCGGTGGGGGGTGGGGGTCAGTTACAGCAAGTTGAAGAAGACGCCATGTGTTGGTGCTATAACTGTTTAAAGCTCAGGTGACAGATGGTTTCCTCTGCTTTACAAAATCCTTTTTAAAAAGCGAGTTGATAAACGCCGCGTGCTGACAAGCGAGAACCAAAGTTGATTTTTCAGTTACTGGAAATTTGCGGGTTTTTTTTTTTTTTTCCTGTCAGCAGAAATATCGAAGCGGACTGATTTGATTTGTCGTGTACCAAGCTGATGTTCAGTACAAGGTTTATTTCACTGACTGAAATGTGTGCACATCTGAGCACAGTATTTTCTCTTTTTTTGTTTTGTAACTTGGAGCCAGAACTTTCACAGAATCAAAATAGTTTGGTAGAGTCTGTCATAAGAAGAAGTACATGAAATCCTGTAGGGATTTTCCAGACTGTTATAGTAGTATCGCTGTTTATGATCATTATGAATTAAAAACTACATTTATTTCAAAATTCTACTTCAATAAAGGATGGAACTCACACATTGAACATGCCGAGTGACATTACAATGTATAGATGATAAATTGTGTCCAAAGCCTCACCTCTTCAACATTATGTAAACACACAGAGTTGTGTCGGATGCAGAGGAAGACATCAAACGGCCCGTGTGCTACAGTAAGCCTGCTGAGGCTCTGCTGCAGCTGCACGCAGAGCAAAGCTTTACTGATGCTGTTCTCTGTGGAAAACCTGTGCCGGATCTGCTACGACAGATTGGGGTTAAGATTTTCCTTTAGGATGCTTGGAACAAAAACCGCTGAAACACTGCAAAAAAAATAAAAAATAAAAATAAAATAGAAATAGATGCAACCAGAGTTTAATGTGAGAGTGGAATCCAGGAGCAGGCACGCTCACGTACATGTGCGTACAAATATTTAAATGTGTCTCTGAGGCAGAGCTCCTGTTGGCATAATCACAGTGACAATGAGCAGATGCTATGGCTGAATATTTCTGGGGATAGCGATGTGAGGATGCAACACACATACACACAATATACACACCGAGGATCCTTACAATTGAGAGCCGAATCATCTCCACCGCTACAACAGCCAGAGG
Organism: Seriola aureovittata; assembly: GCF_021018895.1. Lineage (NCBI taxonomy): Eukaryota > Metazoa > Chordata > Actinopteri > Carangiformes > Carangidae > Seriola > Seriola aureovittata. Next base: position 20,498,291 of record NC_079377.1, read on the forward strand.
TAGCGTTTTATAATTTTGTTATTGTATTCTTGCTACCTGAGTCGTTGTGGCTCATGAATTAAAAAATAAAAAAATTTAAAATACAACACTGAAGTTGAGTTAAAGTGCAGATTATACCCGACAGCATCTACACGGAGCATCCACCCAATAATATGGAGAACACTAATGACCAATGTGCTGCAGCCCAGTTGGGAATTGGAGAAAAAACACAACAGTGGTGTTGTAGTTTTATTTGGGACGGCTTGTTTTAATGCTTGTACGACAGTGAAATTATTACCTGCAAAGCTAAATGTGTGAATTAAAGATGTTTATACCGACCCAAACTGTTTTTTTTTACAAATTGTAAAAAGAAAAGACCAGAACAAGCAAAATTCAAGCTATTTTATACCAGGATGTAATCTAGACCGAGCAGATGTGGAGCTATACACGAAGCAAAAACCCTTGACTTGAGTTTGTACGTAAGGGGGAATGATGAACAGAAGGATCTTCACCTCTCAAATCTCCACAGATGCCGTAATCGTCTAGATAATATCTCTTCTTTTCCTCTTCTTCCTCTTCTAACTACTTATTTTGTCTCAACTAATTTTCTCTTAGCCCGTGCCTGTCCTCTTACTGAATTATCTCCCTCTCCGCTTTCTGTCCCTTTCTCCCGGTCTCATTTTCTCTGTCAGATTAGATCACAGATTTTGCTTTTGCCTTTACCATCTGTCCTCCAAAACCAGGCTCCTTAAGATTCCTTTCAACTCCTCAGCTTTTAATCAGCAACTCCCTGCTCCTAAAGAAAATGAATCGGAGTCCCATAAGGCTTGGGGGGGGGGGGGGGGGGGGGGCTTCTCTGTGAGTGTATGAGTTTGTTTTGTTTTGTTTTTTTTGTTTGTTCTTTGGGTTTTTATGCAGGTCCTGAAAGACACAAAAACATCCTAAATTGCATTATCAGACTTGGTGTGAACCTTCTTAAAAAAAGTATGCTGCTCATTTTACTGGTGAGACAAAATGAGGGAAAACAAGAAGAGGAGAGAGGATTTATAGAGAAGAAGGAAGGCGGAGACGGTAACAAGACAAGTGTTGTTACCGTGAAAAAGATTGAAACAGTCAGTGACAAACAGTTTCTCATTTCTGTGCCTTCTCCTCATCTTCGTCCTCTTCTTCTCTTCGCCTGCTTGAAATCCGTTAAAATGTCAAATGAAATGAAAGTCTCTTTTTCTCCCAAATGTGATACAGTAACTTCTACATTAGATTATCTGTTGTGTAACAGACGCACAACTTGAAGGATAAGTCTGGTGTTTCTCCTGTATTTTTCTCACTGGCAGCAAATCCCATGAAAAGATCAAAACCAACAACCTTCGATGCTCCAGTATCGTCTGTGTAAACCCTGATGAAGCTGATTCTGCTGAGCTGTATGAATATAAACACTGTAGTTTATGTTGAGTTGATCCTACAGCACATACAGCGCACTAAAGCACCAGATGTCTGTTGATCGGCACCAGGAAGTAGTCCCCAACAGTCTTGACTCCTGTGCTAAAGATTTCTTTTTTTTTATAATTAAACTTTTACTTTTACTTTACTTTTACTATGTGTATTAGGAATGAATGGACTCATGTATGTATGTATACATGCACCTGACAGGCGACCAAGCAGCCAGTCAGAGAATCAATAAAGCAGCAAGTGAGTTCGTTTATCCATCCATCACAGTAACAGACTGACTTTATCCCACTCAGTCTGTCCTCTCTCTTTCGATGTCTCCGTATGTCCACTCTGTCCTTTCACACAGCCTGCCGTTTCTCCTCCCTCCATCTGTGTGTGTGTGTGTGTTTGTGTGTGTGTGTGTGTGTGTGTGTGTGTGTGTGTTAGAGTTTGCGTGCAGGACTGAAAGGAGGTGGAGGGGGTGGTGTGTAGGTGTGTGTGCACTCTGATCGTGGCGGTGAGCGTAGCTGTATTAAAAAAGAGCAGAGACATGTTAGGCCACCGCGCTCCCGTTTAATCAGATCTTGTCTGCTGCTAATTCACTGTTTGAATTGAATTGTCTACACTGTGTGTGGGGGGGGGGAGTTTGTGACCTCTGATGTCAGTCAACATTTAAATGTGATTGGCTTAATTTCTGACAAGGTAATGTGTCGTGAAATCAAAGTTAAAAGTCATTTAAATAGTGAGAGCTTACCACCACCACCCCACCCCCCCACCCCCACCCCCACCCAGAGGGGACGCAAACTCCACTTTTACACTCTACTGCCTCAATCAATACAGAAGCTCATGAGAATTTTCACTGTTGTACGGCTGCAGCCAAAACTCAAAGCTCTTTGAATTTAATTCAGGGTCAGATTTGTCCTTTTAGCTCCCAGTTTTTACATGCTTCACAGAGTGAATATGAATCTGTATTAATGAGCATCTGGACAGATAGAGACTCCTGATCGGTGTCCCAGAGTGGCAGAGTGGAGCGATGATAAAAAAAGGTGCGATTCCTTCAAATGAGTTTTGGCTCTAACCTGAAACAATCCTGTAGCAAATTCGCAAATTTGAACTTTAAATGAACTGAAGCCTTTAGCACATGCTTCTGGTTTTGATTTTGACGTTGCATTCATTCATGATGCAGCAGCATTAACCAACCATGAGGCATCATAATCGTCATGGCGAACACAGCTGACTGAACGAGGATTCAATTCAAATCAACTTCATTATCCCTAAGGGACGTTTGGCGAAACATAGAAAGCACAAAGGCTTGAATATAAAGTGGATAAAAGCTACTTAATTATTATATAAATATGTAAAACTTATGCCATGGAAGATCATTACATAACATCTGGCCAGTGTGAGGACAATCAACATCCAGTTTAAGCTTTTAATTGATTTTACAGATGATGACTGTGAAACAGCAGCCTCATTAGATTGTTTGTCCTGTTTGTTTTTAATCAAGATTGTCTAATTGGTACCTGATATCCCTCCATGTTAACGGATCATAATGAGGCCGCGTGTGATCAGGAGAAAAGCAGTAAATTATCGAGTGAATGAAAAGAGAGAAAATGTTATTGGTGTTAAACTCTCTTTCTTTCTCTTTCTGTCCGTCTGTCTGTGTGTCTCCCTAAACCCCAGCTCTGTAAATGTCACAGAAAGCAGAGACCATAGTCTTGCAGTGGTGTAAATACTGGCTGCTGTTTATCAAAGGTCACACCCAGCTGGGGTCACAGTGGAAAAATGGTAGCCCTCACTGTTTGTACAACACCCTGAGTTTGTCCAGAACTCGCTGTTCAAACGTGGCCAGTTCAAGGAGCAAGCTCGAGAGTCACAGCGCAATCCTCACCTTAGAGTTTCTCTTGCTGCAGATGATTCTTTAAAGAAAGTTTTTCTACCAAAACGACCTTGAAAACTTGAGATTTAAAATGCCATTTTATTATAATCACCATCTGATGACGTCGTGTGTTTATCTGTTGAAAGGTCTTTTTAGCTCTCGTATTACTTTCTTCTTTTAACACAAAGTACAACATGCTTGTTTTAGATTATTTTGAATCACACAGGCTCTCGAAATGATAATTTACTGGCGTCAGAGGAAAACTGGAAAAATGTCATCAGCATGTTTAGTGAAAAAATGGCTCATTTGCAAATCAAACCCTTCAAGGATCGCTCTGATCTCTCCACAATTTACATGATGTGTCCTATATTCACTGATTGTGTGTGCGCGTGCGTGCATGCATGAGTGCGTGCGTGTGCCAGCCTGCAATAGCCTGCAATTGGCAAGGTCCTGAGGGAGAGGCAGGCGGCCATCTTGGCTCTGAAAGACAGTAGCTTCAAGAAACTAGAGAAATCCAATAGGCTCTTAGAAATAAGGACTTGTGTGCGTGTGTGTGTGTGTGGGTGTGTGTGTGGTTGTGTGTGTGTAAATCCCACAGGTCTTGTATGATCCAGTAAGTTCAGACTAGAGGCCATTGATCCTTCACCATTAAAGCCTGAGCAGTCGGGGTCACATACTGTAACACGGCATCGATTGTCACGAGAGAATCTGGTTTTTAGCCTCCAGCCGACACTTATCTTGACTGGCAGCTACTGTTTATTTAAGGTGAAACAGCACATTAGCTGCATTAGCATGGGAATGAATATGGACCTTTACAGGCATCCTGCATTGAAAGCAGGGATGCAGATGTTATATTTAGCCAGATGTTGGTGATAATTTACTGTGAAACTGATCCCATTTGGATGGAAAGAACAACAGCAAAAACCTGGTGAAGGATGGAAAAGCCACAGATGATAACAGACTGCTATCAAATTCTGTATGTTGCCCCTCTATTCACCCCTGAACGCCGTATGTCAAAATCTAACAGAAGAATTTTGGAAGGATTATTGTTACGATGACTCATAACTACAACAGCAAGCAGCACAGGTCCATTACTCTGCTCCAAAATCTCCTCAGGTTGCACCTCTGAAACCTCAGCAGTTCTATTCTGAGATGTTTGATGTCATCGGTGCCTTGCTGCCTGGAAAACAATGCCATTATAGTGTGTGTGTGTGTGTGTGTGTGTGTGTGTGTGTGTTGTCGCTGAATCTAATGCTACAGTCCCATCAATCAGTATGTTGTAACATTATAGCTCAAGGCTTCGTGCTGGCATCTCTCTATGTTTTCCTCCCCGGAATAATAATAGCAAAGAAAGAGACTTTAATATTGATCCAGGTCTGAATGTTTATTCCACAGTTTTAGCGTCTGTAAGTCCAAGGAAGCATCAGCTCAATGCCAAAGAATGTATCAAGTGCGGAAAACATGTCTGTAATCGCACATGCACCAAGATACCCATACTAAAAACAGCTCCACGTTCACACTCGTGTTCATAAAGGCTGTCTTCATACGCTCGCCTGTACTGTGTGCACCTACGGACCACACGCGTGCACTTTTCACACCATCCACGCGTCCTCTGCACAGCAGGCTTGACACTTTGCTCCAAATGTAATTTTCCAGCCAATTAGCAGCATCATTGCATTGTGAATTTTCAGACCCCCTCAGTGTCTGACTGGTCTGGGGATGGAGATGCTGAGCTCTCTTCCCACTGGGAATCCACCTGTTCATCTCAACCTACACAGTAAACGAAAGCAGTGTGCTCGTGTCTCTCTGTCTCTCCATCTGACTCGATTTTTAGTTCAATGTGTTCTCTGGTTTCCTTCCAACTGATACATTCTGACGAAGCTGAATGGAAATAACTTGATACAAAAGCAATGGAAACACATTTCTTCCACAGACTTTGTAAATTTTTCTGCAAAGTTTTTATCCTCTCTGACATGTAAACGATATGATGTGGAGGTTGCATATTTAAATCTCCATCATACCTCTTACCTTTATCTTTGTGTTCATCTTTGGATTAAATAATGAAATAAAACCAACATCTTGCGTTTAAAGCAGTGTTAATACATGTGTGGCCACTAGGTGCAACAAGCAGGAAACAGAACACTGACATAATACCAACTTAAAAAATGGACATGGTCAACAAATAGTTGCCTAATTACACATTCGCAGACCCAGAGCATTCATTTGGAGTAATGTGTCTGTCCACCTGATGGATGGTAAATCCAATACTCACTCTCTGTTTAGATTTGGTGAGGTTTCGACAAACCCCTGAGGGAAATATCTGGCTCTTTAGCTGCTACATGCTCCGCTAGGTTCACTAGCTAGCTACATAGCTTTGTCTACAGTTTGGTGCCGGACTGGTCCTGTGCAGCGGCTTAAGTTTTTTTGCTGATAGCAGGTGTGGCCGGAAATGAGGTTGACAGTGTTGAGACTGGATCACCACAGTAAAGTCGGGTGCTGTAAAACCAAAATGAAGATGGGGGATCGGTCAATAAAAGCAACAAAACCCTCCAATATTTGACACAAATTGAATCCTTTCACCTTCATTTGTAAGCTGCTGGTATGATAATAAACATTGATTTAACTGTTACCCACAAGTCAGCAAGTCACCTACAGACTAAAGAACAACATGGAGACTGTTTGGGCGGTGCTCTAGTATTAATTTGCACGTCACTGAGAAATCCTCCCGACTGTGTTTAGGAGTCTTTTGGCTTAGCGAGTGAAACGAGAGAGAATGTGGGAGAGAAGAGTTGAAGTGCAGGAGCAGATGGGGTGATAATTATGGAGTCGCTAATGAAACAGACCAAAGAGGAAACAATTTCTCAGTTGGTCGCACACGCACACACACGCACATACACACACACACAAACACACACGTGTACACACATGTACACACAAAGGTAAACCACACACATACACAGCAATACAGTACAGACAGTTTTGTGAGCAGTTTCATACACATACAGTTCTAAAGCTGTCATGCTGGTGAGACATTATATACATGTACACAAAGACAGATTGGTTATTCACACGTGCACACACACACACACACACACACACACACACAAAGCAGTGTTTGCAGCTGCACTTGTACAGCTGCCAGTGCCTGCAGTCCGACAGTAAAAACTCATTTAATGTTTCAGTTATTTTTTCCATGTGTTGATCATGTATTTTGGATGCAGTTTTTTTTAATTGTTGTATACAATGGTTATTGTGTTATTTATTTATTTGATCTATAATTGTATGGGTACATAGTGTGCAGTTATTTTTCATATCACATTTGTTGGTGCTTTGGTAGTAGAACTGAGAAATGTCAGTGTTGTTTTGGCTGAAGAGAAAAACAAATGCTATCAGCAGCTACCAGCTAATAGCACACTGACCCGTTTAGTGTCTGCCAGGTCAATATTTGAAGGTATAGTTTCGGATTGTGAAGTCATGTTCACACGCTAAACTAAATTCATCTTTTCCTCTTAGTTTTGGCCTTCCCATCTGTAATCAGTAATCTATCTAAAATCAGAGGTTACGTTTGTGTTGTAGCTTTCATGAGCACGAGAAAAACATTAAACATTAAACAAGAAAAAGGACTCGCAGGCTGTATTTAAACAGTGTGAGTAATCATGTAAACCAGAGGCAACACAACAGAGGTTTAGCTGATGTTCAGCAGAGGGACCAGACTGTCCCACTCTCTCTCCAGAGCGATCGCTGTGATGCTCAGTCGGTTGATTGCCCAAACAAGGATGAGGAAAAAAAGAGGAGATGTGGCTCTTCTTCTGTGGTGGTTGTTTTAAAGAGGAGAACTTTTAAAAAAAACAACAACATGAAAACATTAATGTGGCCGCAAGTGGTAATCTCATATAAACAGTGTTTCCAGGTCTATACGCCTTAGTGTGACGTGATCTAAGCGCTGTCATCTCCCAGCATGAGTGTTTCTAGGCAAAACACACAATAAACAAGACTGACAGTAGGAGGTGTGTATATGTGTGAGTGTGTGTTTTTGTGTGTTGTGTGCATCTTACTTGGAGAAGAGAAGTTGCCAAGTCACGAGTTGTTTACCTTCCAGGCAAGGTCACACACGCTGAATCTCTGCTTCTGTCTCACAGCAACACACACACACACACACACACACACACATATTGCATAATTACAGCGTACATACATCCTACACATAATCACAGTCTTGACCTCTCCTCCTTCGCTGCTCCGTGCAGCATTATAGAGTTCAATATTTGACCACAGTATTTCAATATTTAATTTCATAAATAAGGTCATGAATACGCGATCAGCTGAGACACGCACATTTCAAAACTCTGAGACCTGATTTCTATGAAACTCGGATGTGTCACTGTATGTGTAATTAGTATGTTTGCATTGACAGTTTGAATTGTGTGTCACTCTTGACTTCAGTAGATTGTAATAGTGCGAGACAGCAGGCCCCGGTAACCAGCAGAGTGTGTGTGTGGGAGGGCGTGACCTTTTCGGCAGGTTGACGTTAGGTTGTGATTGACAGGTGTCCGGTGACATCAGGGAGGAAGTGAGGTGCTTTGTCACAACATGCGCACGTCACTGTCACATAATGATGATGTTAGTTATTCTAAGAGTGAGACGTGATGCAAAGTGTGTGTGTGTGGTGGTGGTGGTGGGGGGGGGGGGGGGGGGGGGGGGGGGGGGGTTGCTGACAAGTTTCCTCTTTGCTGTGGTGTGAAAATGTCCCACAAAGTCAGAAACCCAGGACAGCAGGAACCGAGAACACCCCCGAGGAAATTCATGTGGATTTAAGTTATGAAGAAAAGGCAGTTAAAGCTGGTTTAAGTGAAGGAATGACATCAAATCTTACATTGTGTAATTTATAAAATGGCATGTACATGAAATTGCCTGTTAGAAACTACAGCAAGGGTAAAACATTTACATTACATCTACATTTCCTACATTTACATTTAACATATTCTTTAAAGAACTGGGTCGTCGCATTTAGTATCAAGGCTTGTAATGTGTGTTCTTAGTCTGTAATGATACAGCAGCCTGAGCAATAGTCAACAGTCAGTGTAAGGTATGTAGTGAAAAAAATGTAAACTCTAGATTTGGTTTGTTCTTAAAGTTAAATCTCAGTTGTGTGAGTGCACATGAAAAAGCAATATGCACTGACCTGGGTTTAATTTGTGTGTGTGTGTTTGTTTTTGTGTGTGTGTGTGTGTGTGTGTGTGTGTGTGTGTGTGTGTGTGTGTGTGTGTGTGTGTGTGTGTGTGTGTGTGTGTGTGTGTGTGTGTGTGTGTGTGTGTGTGTGTGTGTGTGTGTTTGTTTTTGTGTGTGTGTGTGTGTGTGCGTGTGTGTGCGTGTGTGTGTCAGCAGCTGAAGTGCCCTTGAGTAAGGCACTGCATTCTCTCCAGCTTCAGAATTGCAGCTTGTCCTCAGATGGATTCTCACCAGAGAGTCGACTGAAAATCAAGCCACAAGAACGTGGCTCTCTCTTCTTTGGTGCTCTTTTGTTAAGATTTTATACGACACACTGGACACTTGCAAATTAGCTTTCAGATCAGGACTGACTGAATCCAATAATTTTCTTTTTTCTTTTTTCTTCTTTTTTAAATTTATTAGAATGGTTGGTCAGGGTCGGACAACCCAGCCGGTCTAATCAATAAAACGAGAAAGACTATTCCTGATCAATACAAGAGCTAATCTGTTAGCCCCGGCAGCTGCAGCGAAGAGCTGCCTGTCTGCCTCTAACTGGAATTCACTTTTTATTTTTATTGACTAGTCATGTGCTGAGCAGGCACTCTTAAGAGACAGTGACTCATGAGTAGGAAGGGCACACACACACACACACACACACACACACACACACTCTGACCCTTGTGCTGCGACTAATGAGCAGGTGAGACAAGTCAAATTGCAGCAATCAGTCAATGTTTCATCACAGACGCCGATCAAAAAAATCGCACCCTGGAGACGTGTTAATGCTGAGAAAGAGAGTAAAGGTGCAGCCCGCTGTAAATATATGAATATGACCACAACTTTCACTGGTAACTGAGATGCCTCTCGTATTTAGTTTATTAATCCATTTCCATTCCATCAATTCGCATTGCCTTGTGGACCAATCTGGGAAGGGTTAACAGTCAATATTGGAAAGGCAATGTTGTATTTTCAATATTACATCTATGTTGAATCAGCCTCACTGAGGTTACATTCCTAGTTTCTTTCACATATCTGATGCTGCGTTTGTTGCATATAATAACATTTGGACCATAGATCATCTGGGTTGTGTACAGTAGTTCAGTAATATAATTTCCAACCCATGTCAAATAGTAGAATGGGTAATTTGGTCCAGACTGTAAGTATCTGTTTCTTATTGATATGTTTTTAAGAAATTATTTTACTTTAATTTGTAATAATTTAATTCTGACAGCAGATGCAGAACAAAACCAGCAATGAGAAATAGTTGTTGCTAGGTAGAAATATTCAACAGGATGATAGTGGACACACACTGTACAGTTTCTGTGGTGCTAAGAATTATTGCTAATTAGCAAGAAACACAATGTGACCAACCTGATGTTGCATCGAAATTAAATTGTTGACATTCATACATACATAGCAGCTGGACAACAACAACCTATCATTGATTTTTGAGACGTCCCTCAAACCGAAAATAGAAAAGACAGACCTCCTCTATTCTATTCTTTTCTATTGTGATAATTCCATGATGTTATTTTCTGAACCATCTGTGGCACAGTAACTGTAGAGGCCGCCTGTTGCCCTGGGCAGCGCAATGCTCAATCGTGTCGTTAGGGAAACAACAGTGGGAGCTGAGTGGGGTCAACTCGCCTGTGGATGGATGGATGGATGGATGGATGGATGGATGGATGGATGGATGGATGGATGGATGGAGGTGAGTTCTGTCTGTTTGTGTAACAGGTTGAAGCCAAAGGACAGATGATGCTGAACAGAATGTGAAACATTTGGTTTAGTGTCTGTTTTCTGTGTTGAGAGAGAGAGAGAGAGAGAGAGAGAAACAAACTAATATTTGTTTTTCTCTCATCCTTCTCTGTCTTTCTGAGATTGTTTGGTTCATTGTATGTGGTTACTATGACAATGATATTCATTGTGGTGTTGTGAAGAGGCCATCATTTTCTCTTCTGGACTTACAGACTACTGCTAAAATACGGTTGGTGTGACGAGGTCCGCTCCCTGTTTGATGTTGATTTGTGTGGTGAAAGGTTGTTTGTATAAGATGGGAAAAAGCAAAGCAATATGAAAGGCAAGATGATGTTGGAACCAAAGAGAGAGCGGGAATGAAAAGCAACAATTTGCTCTCTAACAGTCATCCATCTGAGGGTAATGACACTGTACATCCAGTCGTTTCTCGGGCCTCACCTCATTCAGCCGGAGGGAAAATAGAGAATTACATGAGGGGCGTTTTTTAACAAGGGGAGAATGCAATCTGCATGACTGCTACCAATGCAATTGCTTTCCATTTCATTCTTTCTTTTCCTCCGTTTCCGGTCTGCAAAGGGCAGCAGAACATTAAATTCACCGTTATTATCAGCACACGGAGGATTCAGGGCTGATAGATGAGCTGTTTCTAGCCAGCAGGTCCAGTTTTACATTTTGGCCTCAGTTTGATTTGACTTAACGAACCAAGGCTTAATTTTACACAGTTAATCAGATTAAGACAATCGTTCAATTACAACATTACTTAACGCAGTTATTATCTGCAGGTCCTTAAAGACGTTCATCAGAACCGGCTCTCCCAGCCCTTCCTCCTCTCTATCCTGTGCCAGGGGTTTTGCTTTGTGGGGGAAAAAAAAAAAAAAGGCCTCAAGAAGTAAAAGAGATGAAGCAGGAACCGGTTCATATTCTGCTCATGCTGGTCATTCCCGATGCCTCTGACTGATAACAGACTTTGAGATCTGAAATGCCAAGCAGGCCGAGCGTGGTTGCCCATCTGAGTTGTGAATCTGAAAAAGGGTTGTGACCTGGGTGTAAGCTTAATGTATTGCACAACCCAGCGCAGGGTGTGATGTTTCATCTGCGAGGGGAGTTTTCCACTTGACAATGACGGACCTGCTGTCAACTGTAGCCTACTTACGTTACACTCAGTACTGGAGTTTCTGTTGAAGTGCTCAATCAAAATTGCAGAGGGCGATGATTACTCCAGACCCGGTGAAATTGCCAAAATGTCTCTTCTCATCTTCCTCCATCTCCCTCGCTCCCTGATCCCTCCGTCCGGATCAGCGGTAGATGGATAGATGGAAAGATAGATAGATAGATAAGGCTTTTGGTGTTTTGCATGCCAGCTTTGGCAGAGTGTTAATCACAATCCAACATATTGATTCAGTCATGCAGGGCCAGAGAAATGACTTTATTATGAATTCTCAATTAAGTTTTACCCCCCCGCACTTCATCATGCAAAGGGATTAGTGTGGTGTTTTGATGTTTAGTTGGCTGTTTTCCTCAACCCGATGCTTGAGGAGGGAAACTTTTCTTCATAATAGCAAAACAAAAGTTTACTTTCGTCAAAATTGATTGCAGTTAAGTTTAAGATTTTCTGGACTTTTTCCAAATAGCTGAAAAAAATCCGGTTTGACAAATACTCGTTTTCTTCTGGCCCAGTATACGCCCAGTTCCAGGGCCCGGATCTGGCCCATAAGCAGCATGATTATTCATGTCTGATGCTACTTCCACATCCGGACCAATTCTGGCATGCAGACAGAAAATCTTCCGACTTATTGAATCATATTTGTTCCTAGAAAGATGCATCATGTACACATTAAACAGACACAAACATCTGGTGCTTATGAACATGTCTGAACGCCTGCCTGCATTGGTTGACCTTTACCTGACCCCCAAGCCTGTCAGGTGACTCCTTCAGGCACCAGTTTAGCATGTTGACCTCCGTTCACCTGAGTCACAATCTCTCCATCTCCTCTTCATCGTCCTCTTTCTGTCGCTTTGTCAACTCATTTACTTTGGTACTTAAAAAGCCAGAATATGTTTTTATACTGATGTAAAAATGTCCTCATGATGCTGCTGTAACACAGAGGAGCTGTAGAAATAGATTTCACTGTGTCAGTCTCGCCATCTCTGTCACGATCTCTCTTTCCTTTTCCTGTCAGTGTGGCTATATGATCCTCAGTGATTTATAAAGGTGTGTGTGTAGGTCAGTTTTCTGTTTCTATGTCCGGAAAATGAAGTAATGTGTGTGTGTGTGTGTGTGTGTGTGTGTGTGTGTGTGTGTGTGTGTGTGTGTGTGTGTGTGTGTGTGTGTGTGTGTGTGTGTGCGTGTGTGAGTGTGTGTGTGCGTTTATGACTCCCTCCTGCCAAATGTCTGGCATGCCTTTTGTGTCAGATTTCATTCCTGTCTTCCAGATAATAAAGTTTGTGTGTGTTTTTATGTGTGTGTGTGTCCATGTATGAATGAAAGAGGGAGAGAACCAGAGAGAGAGAGAGAGAGAAAGAAACAAAACGCTCACACACACAAAGAGGGTCAAACCAGAACAGGAACTCTTAACACTGTTTCCAGACTTAAATACACATGTGAAGACTTGTTTTGTGTGTGTGTGTGTGTGTGTGTGTGTGTGTGTGTGTGTGTGCGTGCGTGCGTGTGCGAGTCCGTGTGTGTGTGTGTTTGTGTGACAAGTGTGGGTCAGCTATGCTTCCGCAGAGGAAGAGATACATTTCACCTCTTCTGACAGCTTCAAAGAGCCGAAAACATTCAGACAAGATTTCTGTCACACCCTGAACAAATCCCTGACCCCAGAACTATCTGTTCCACAGACTAAGATTAGACTGGTGTCACTGGAGCATCAGGGAGAGATGGAGTGATGGATGATCAGAGGAAAGATGGTTGAGAACCCAGAGGTTGAGATTTAAAAGCAGTTTTTTTGTCCTTTTTATTATTTACATCTGGTTTTCACTGCATCAATCTGTAAAATCTTATATGAGTCATAAAATGAGTGTGTCAAAATGAGTCAAAATGAGAATAAAATGAGTCTTTTTAAATGTCATTTTACAATTGATTTTAACTTGTGATAACCTTTTATATGACACTGTTTAACAGAATAGTTCTGAGGATTTTCTAACTTGGCAAGAACTAGATCCTGAATGAAACACTAAATACTGTGATTTTGTGCACAGGAAATCTTTGCCGTTTAAGAGTGAAATAGATACACAAACACATCCTGACTAATTAAGTCATTGCACTTAGATAAATCAATATTAATCAATTTAAAGAAAATAAAGGCCACAAGAATTTGTTTTGTCTCTTTGTCCTCTTGCATCATTTTATTGATTGATTAAGCTGACCACCAGCTGTCAGCACAATACAACCATATGTGGCTAAAGAGGGAGAGAAAAGATGGAGGAGGGTAGACAGAGATATGGCTGTTTATCTTCTCTGACTGTCCACTCTGGGCCCTGAACCTCAGGTTGCCATGGCGTCGGCTGTATACATCCACCCTTGTATACACATCCTTAAAAGGACACAGGTCAAAAGGTCACTTGTGTGAATGCATTGGCCATATATGGGCATGTGCTTATACTGTACAGTATGTTGGATATACAGATACAACTCATGTTGTATCTGTTCTGCATTAGTGTGACATAGGCACAATTTTTTATTTTTTGCAAAACAATACTGATAGTCATCTGCAATTGTAGATATTTTTACACTGAACCACTCGAAATGAATGTAATATGTTAAATAAAAACTTTTATACAGATAATAGCGAGCAGTAAAACACGTCCATCCATGCGTGTGTGGAATCAAACAAAAACCTCATATTCAGTCTGGTTAATGTTGCCCACATAGTTGAAAAGTGCACCATTCATCCACTCTTCAATATACTGATTTTTCATAAAATGCTTATATAACTACTGACATAAAGACACGTGTCTTGTTTGCCGCAAATGTAAGTTCCACTTTCCAATCCAAGAAACTTGCTTAGAAATCATCCAAAAAAAAAAAGATGTTTAAGAACTTGCCAGAGAATCATCAGGTTTTTAAGTTTTATTCAGTTTCAAAACGAGACAGTGATAGTGATAGTCACTACATCCAGTGGTACAGAGCAAACAGGAACTGCTGATAGTGAATTTAGCATATGTATTTTTCCAACAAGTAAAGAAATACTGACCAAAAAAAGCAGGATTCAAATAAACCAGAGTCTATGCACATACGTTTTTTAGATATGTTATATTATGTTATAGTAGATTGATAATCAAAGCTTAAAAACAGTAGAATTAGAGATTAGAATAAAAAAATTAAACAAAAGGAGGAGAGAGAAAGGATGAGAGAAAAAGAAATTAAAAAAAGTTCCTGCTCTCTCTCCTCTTTCCTGACTATCTCTCCACCTCTCTCTATGTCTCTTTCTTTATATCCTCTTGTCCTGCCCCCGGGCATCCGTAGGCTATAGCCATTTAAGAGAAACTGGCAGCAGAGCCATGGAAGTGCCTTGGAAACCGAGCCACGCTGGCCACATGTTGCCGTGGCAACAATCCGACCCCTCTCCCTTCTCATTCCCACTACAGCGCAAAGTGGAACTGAGAACTGGCAGCACTTTAACGAACTGAACTCATGTTATGTCTTTGAATTAGATAGTGAGCCTTGCTCTTTATGTTTTAAGTATTTTCCTCTAAACTCTGATGGTTTCACATTTATTCTAATAATGAGAAGTGGAAAGAGAGAGAGAGAGAGAGAGAGAGCAGGGTTTCTGCAGGGTTCACAAAGTTAAAGCTAATGCTCTTTTATTCCTGCCTATAATACAATTTAATACTTGTTTCACCATCATTCTGGCCAAAATAAGAAAATATGATGGGAAACCAGTAAAGACAATATGACCTAAAAGTATTTTTCATCACTGCCCAACAGTATATAATTATCATGAATTAGATTAATGCAACCTGGAAAAGATAAGTGGCATAAAATGGATTGTGTGGAGTGTATTAACAAATTAAACTACTTTTGCAAAAGAGAAAATATTTAAAATTTAAATGTAATTAAATGGGTTTTTTTTTTAAATGATTAAAGGAATTCAGTGCTGCAAAACTTTTCAAGACCTGTAGATGAACTGGAAATACAAAAAAACAAAAAACACACATAAAGACGAGGATAGATGGAAAAAGTAAGTGAAATAGAAGTGAAGGAGACAAAGAACAAGATGTTTTCATCATGGCAATACATTTTAATTGACTTGGTTTATTGAGGTTTACACAGTCAGGTCAGCCAGTATTAAAGTGCTTGCAAGTGTAATGTTGAGGTGCCAAAAAAGCTGTTTGAATCGACAGAGAGAGGGAGAGAAAGAAATCAGTGTGAGAGAGGGAGAGGGGAGGGGGAGGGGGGGGGCGGAGGAGAAAGTGAAAGAGTTATTGTCATTGAATCACGCCAATAAAGCACAAGACAGAAACACAGAGCGCTGGTGAAGAGAGGAGGTGAATGTGACTCTTCACTTGAGGCTAGTAAAAAATTCATTTGAAAACTGGAGGGGAAATTGGAGAGATTTGGAGTTTGCGTGGCAGGGAGAGAGGCTGGCATTGCCAACTGGAATAGTGTGCCATTGCTAAACTTAATCAGCCAACAAGAGGAGGAAGAGGAGGAGGAAGAGGAGGAGGGAGAGGTTGAAAGAAGGGGGACAATGTGAGCTACTGAATCTGTAGATTGAGAGGAAATGTCAATGGGAGGAAAAGGAAGCAAAAAGAGGATTTTTTTTTCCTCCCTCAGAAGTTTGTAAAGGAAAATGGCAAAGAGCAAGCGGCCGACAGAAAGACAGTGAGGCATATTGTATGGTTTCCAGGCCTGTGAATAGCTCTGCCATTCGCTTTTCCCATGCTGTCTTTTGTGTGGTCAGACTCGGCACCAGCGACCCGTTCATAGGCTGCAGCCGCTTCCTGCTACCAGCTCAGAGCCGGCTGCTGCAGGTTGCACAGGTTCACAGCAGTGGTTTAGAAAGGTGGGGGGATGTCCAGTACTGATCAGCTACACTGTTGTCTAATAATTGTTTCTCTGTATTGATGAGTGATTTCACATGTTTTCTCTGTCAGATACTTACCGGATACTGTTTTCTACTTTTTTAGAAATGATACCTCAGAACAAGTTAGTTAACATGCTCTACTATGGGACTTGATTATATTGTATGGTAACCCTGTCTCCTAGAAATTACATTTATATTCTACTAATTTGTCACTGGCAACTTTTGTTTGTCTTCCAGTCAAGGAAGTGCTGAGTACTAAGCAATTCAATTATTTTTTTCAGAAATTAGTAGAATGTAAAAATAATGTCAAGGTTATATGAAGATGCAGTTTATCTGTTCATCCACACAAACACAAAGTTTGTCAGAGGCCAAAAACGTTAGAAATCACTGTTTTTTAACAATCTGTTGTATTTAAAAAGCTGGTTATATAATCCATTGTCTAAAATCTTCATCTTGAAATGAACTAGTAACTCAAACTGTCAAATAAATGAAGAAACTACAATATTTCCCTCTGAAATATAGTGGAGTGGAAGTATAAAGTAGCATAATGTGGAAATGGAAAAAAGCTCAAAAATGTACTTAGACACAGTATTTGTGTAAATCTGTTCACCACTGGTCAAAACAGCCCATTGTTTGCTTTTCTACTCATACTGGGCAAAGTTCAGGTATCAGTGCTATATTGACCTAATTGGGTCAATTTTGACCCAGCAGTGAAAGAACAGTTAGATTGACAGGTGATCAGTGCAATGAAACAAAAGCACGGCAATAGGTTCTTCAGCACCAAAGATCAAGACCCTCACTCACCTTCACTCCGTCACTCCGTCTTTGCTCAATGAATTTGCCGCAGTAAATATATACATTTCAACCGGCAGTTTTCCAGTTCGCAGAGTGTAGTTCATGTACTTGTCGTCATCTATATCAAAGTGATCTGTTATCTGATTTCACCAGGTGTGCTCTATTACAGTCTACACTGCATAAACCTGCCTTGTCTTCCTCACACACACGTACACACATGCAGTAAATAGCCTCACCGACTCTCTCTCACATGAAGTGGATGATTGAGCGTGTAGTCAAGGCAATAATGACGGAGAAAAAAGAGGAAAGTAGCGAAGGCTAGCAAACACACAAACATAACTACAAACACAAACACACACACACACACACACATGGTGGTGAAATGAAGGGGAAAAGAATCAAAGGATGGTTTAAGAGTAAAATGGGTTCTTGCTGTTTAAATGGATTCTACACTCTGAAAGGAGGAGACGCAGAGATCAAGAGAAAGTCAAGAAAGCAATAAGTGAGTAAATGAAAGGAGGGGTAATGGACGTATCCCCCTCTTTCAATTCAGCAAAGATTAAATTAGCTTCACCTTTTCATCCCTAACAACCTTTATGGTGACTCATCGGCAGCGCTTGGTAGCAATGAAACACCTGTAACAGCAGCTTATGTCTAAAAGAAATGTGTCTGACTTTAATTAAAAATATGTGTTCAAAGTGGCAGCATTTCTTTCTGGGGGATACTTACTGATGTGAACAGGAAGCCACCTTAACACCTGGCATTTATAAACTGTGCATTACATATGCAGATTCTGCATTCAGTATATCATTTAAATGCAGCGCCAGTGTTTGCATTAAGACCTGATCATGATTAGATCCCTTGTGACGGCCATGCACATCGTCAATGACTTCATGTCTTTATCTGCCTGGTGTAGTGGTGGAGGAAGAAGCTGTCTTAGAAGTGAAATGCCAAAGATGACAGTACAGGAGCCAGTCAGGAGAGAGAAGGAGAAGAATTTTGATAGGAGATCCGTTTAAGAGGAAAGTGCATTGGAGAGGCTGATGTAACACAAGAGGGAAAATGTCCTTTTAGGCTCAAATGCTAAAATCCCATTCTTCCAGACTGCAAATTAACAAACCATTGTTTTGACTTTTAGACGAATTATAGTGGAGTGCATTGCAACCGCATCAAGTGCATGAATATAATTCTGTATTTTGACACATTAGAGAAAGATTTTAAAAGATATGTGTCAGAAAAATAGAGTCAAATGAGGAAGAGAGCGGAGGGAGGAGGGAAGAGAAAGTCAGAGGAAAAAAAAATATATAAAGCAGAATGATAAAATCATCTGTCCCAGGGTTTGACACTGATGGGTGAGAAATCTGAGCCCAGATAGTACAAGGAGGTTGTTCTGATGTAGGGTGGAGTGAAAGTCTTCGCATCTGACAAGCCAAACTATAAAACCTAAACTTGAATGTCTTTCCTGGCTGAAACTCCCCTGAAGGTCCACGTCATTTTGTCGTCACGTTGGGAGATGGGGAAAGAACAAAAAACACGCACGGAGAGTCGCACAGAAGGAGCTCGAGTTATCCCGCTGGAAACAGGAAGTCAGAGTTTTGTTTAAAAACAAGTAGAACAGATTAAAAAGAATCCGATGCAACTCTCCACGGAAAATATTAAAACATTTGTCTGCCCTTTTTTATACAAAATTCAACAGCCAAATAAAAGCTTTTTAATCATCTGGGAGGTTTTGGGTTTTTTTTTTTATCCTTGTTTTGCCACCAATCCTGTTTCAACATCCTTCTACACAAAGTTGTAATCCTTTTATCTTTCATGTCTTTAGTTCTGACATCTGACAGTTGCGCTGTTCTCTCTCCATCATGCTTCATTTTGCATCCATGCATCATAGAAATATTCTTTAATATTGCCTTAAGTCATATTTTCAATGTTATGCTGCTAAAGTGGAGTTTGGTAGTAGAAAATAAAGTGACCTTAAACATAGGGTTTGAGCTCAGGCACACAAAACTATTATCTATGTGTTTGAGGTCATATGAAGCCTTTATTTCTCAGGCTGGAGGTGTGGTTTAGAATATTGTAATGGAGCAGTAGATAGACATACGTTTTTCACTTCCACAGTTGTGGCTTGTGGCTCCAGAGGCTCTTCAATCCACTTGACTGTGCGTCACTCTCCATCAGTGCTGATCCCAATCGTGCAGCTTAGATAGAGCACATAAACGGCCTGGAAATGGTGGAGCACCGCAGCTGGTTTGGCAGCTTCAGCTGATTAGCATTCATATCCTCTCTTTTGCTGCCTCTCTGTTCTACACACACACACACACACAGTTTCATTATGGAAGCAGTTGGTTCGTACATATAGAACAAAATATATGCACTATATTTAAAAATCACTTTGTTCTGCAGCCTCACCATCTGTCACTCCTTGTCCCCTTCTTCACTAACCTATGACTATTTTTTGCTCTAATTGCAATGATAGGCTGCAGGGTGTGTGTGTGTGTGTGTGCACAAGTCACTTTGTCCAGTACTTGTAAATTGCTGAGCTAAGCAATCTCTTACTTAATCCTGACTGGAATAACTAAAGACACCATTAATTAGTGTCTCTCTCTCTCTCTCTCTCTCTCTCTCTCTCTCTCTCTCTCTCTCTCTCTCTCTCTCTCTCTCTCTCTCTCTCTGACCGTGTCCTGACCTACTATAACTCATTAACTGTGTAGCACCATCCTTTTATTTAGTATCTTTTGAATAAACTCTGTGAACTTATTGTCCTGTTAGCGTCCGAGCTAACGGGTAATAAGTGTCAGTGGACATGTTAACTGACTGTGTAGCAGGTTTGTAGCTCAGGGAGCTTTTTTTCCCCCCTCTGTCAGTAACTGTTCATTAAGTGAAGTGATGTACCATCATGACAAACGCACACCATGGGGAAGTAAATGGCCCGGCAGGCCTACACAGAAAAAAGAAAGACGCTTAGTAACATACTATGGCTGGCTAACGCTGCTATGCTCCTGGGTTGCTACTATGTTCGCCATTAGCTCGTCAGCTAAGTCATTAAGTCATCAACTAGTCCCTGTGAGTTGTCGCTATGTCACTAGTTTTCAGCTCCATTCAACTCCATGTTGTACCACACACACACACACACACACACACACACACACACACGTAAATGCTTAGAAACCACCGCAGCTTCCATCAGTTCTGGGGAAGTTGTTGTAAGTTATCGTTACATGGCACACACACATGCACATACTCACATACATGTGGTTTCTGTTACATTTACAAGCTCCTCAAAGACGTTTCCTGTGCTAAGCTGCGTCTGTGTATGTGTGTGTGTTTATGGCTGTGTGTGAAAGTGTATGTGTGTGTGAGGGAGTCCCCAGGATTTTCCAAACTCCTTATTAGGTTAACAGATATACTGCAGATAGGAATGAAGGGGAAACGAGATAGGCAGACTGAGGAAGAAGACAGGGAAACTCCCTCTGAGGATAGAACATAGTTTAAATGGCACAGAGAAGGGTCTGTCTCTCTTTCTCACACACACACACACACACACACACACACACACACACACACACAATACTTAGGCAAAAATGGAGAGTGGCTGCTGTTTATGGCTTTGTCAACTGTTTTGCATAGTGCTGTCCAATAAAAACGACCATTACCATAAACATTATTTTTACAGCTCTGTTCACTATCTGACTGATATAATGACTCTGAGCTGAGAAAACAAGCAGAATGGCCGTCACTGCAGATCCTCACCGACCTCCTGGCTGAGCTCAGAAAGCTGTAAAAGCTTCTCAAATGAAACAGAAACAGATTATTGAACTAAACTTTGTATCCAGGTAGAGTTGCAGTACAATCTTCAACAGCTGGCTCCTGGAAGCTTCCCTGTCAAAACTTGATTTATTTTTTTCCTCCAAGCACTTCAGAGTTTAACCACAACCATATTTTCATTCATACTTTTCATTCATGCTGAATATTTTCAAAGGAATTAGGATTTTCCTCCTCCCTGCTTTCATTCTTTTAAAGGAGCTATTTGTAAGTTTTGCCACTGCTACATAGCTAATGTTAGCATTAACAGCTGTTTACTTACCAGTCAAGAAAAAAATGTTAGTTTGTTGAGCATCAAACTTTAAGAGTTGTCTCCAGCTTTGGAAAGCAATGCCAATATTACCTCTTGTTTCTATCACATTTGTTCTTGTACCAAAGTTAGCATGCTAACTTGCTAGCCCCAGCCCATCTCGTCACTTTCTGATAGCAACTCACTGTAGCCTCCAATCTACACTAAAGACGGAGCACTCGTACCAGCTATGTTGTTGTCACATGCTGATGAAGCTCATTTGGTGCATTCGAGAGCAAACTCAGTAGCTCAGGATGTTGTTTTTTTTTTTACATTATCTTGCAAACAGCCTCAGTTTAATTCAAATTTAAGCTGCACTTGTTACATTAAATACATTTCCACTTCAGAGCTCTGCCTGAGGCACTTCACCATACAATAACTTACTTTTGTATGTAGATATATTCAAATATGACACATGTAGCATCTTTATGAATTTGTTAATGTATGTACCTGAAATGTCTTTGTTTTGTCAGTTTTACCCTGAAACAGTGAGGAATCAAAAGCTTTAGTGAAGTATATTTGTTAAAGGTAAAATCAGAATCAGCCAGTCATAGAGAAGCAAACACATTTTCCCTCATATAAAGATACGACAGATTCATAACCAAAGACACACAGACAGAGAGAGACAGAGAAAAATTGTTAAACCTGTCATCCGTGTTGGACCAACAACAGCCCTGGTGTGTGTGTGTGTGTGTGTGTGTGTGTGTGTGTGTGTGTGTGTGTGTGTGTGTGTGTGTGTGTGTGTGTGTAACCTTTTGTGTTTCCATTAGCCTCCATAAAGTCAGGATTATGTGTATTAGTGAGCAGAGTGGAGCTTATTAGAGGAGGCCTGGCTGACGCTGTCGGCCTATTGTTGTGGTTTCTCACTGTGGCCAACATCATTATCAGCTTTGTCTTATAAAACCACTGCATGTAAACAGCACTCACCCACACACACACACTTAGTGCTCTCTGTGCTAAGCTGTATCACACATAAACATTTACAAACTCTTGCTAATAAAATCCAACACTTCACTGTTAGGTTTATATTTGCACAAGTGTCGGCACCAACTTATACGCACACTCTTGTTCTCTGTATGTTAAAAAGTGTAAGCTCACGTAGCATAAAGGGTTACACACACACACTCACACACACAGGCACCCGAGCTGACGTTCAAACACACACAATGTACATATGTGCACACACACACACACAAACTCACACACTTCTTTTGTTTAGTCTGTGACCGAAGTCCACCCACCAGCAATCTGTTCCACACAAACAAAGCAGTTCACAGTCTCGAAGGCCAGCTCCACGCACACACACACACACACACACACACACTCACACACACACACACACATACACACACACACACACACACACACACACACATACACACACACACACACACACACACACACACACACACACACACACACACACACACACACACACACACACAACACACACACACACACACACACACACACACACACACACACACACACACACACACATACACACACACACACACACAAACTAAACTCCCACTTCTCACATTTAAACAGTTTGGACAAAAGATATGCAAGCAAACATACATGCTAACACACACACAAACATGTTCACATGTTGACGGTAAATTTGTGATATGTAATTTTTCACAGCACATAACAACACAGTTACACACACACACACACACACACACCACTAAAGACAACACACAGGTTTGTTCCATCACTGTGATGACAATCAGACTTGGTTGTCCACTACCCTCCTTCCTCTGCTCATCAGCACACACACACACACACACACAGACACACAGAAACACAGACACACAACATTTTTCCTCCTCAAACCTAAAATAAAGTGGCGGTTCCCAAACTCAAATTTTCCAATCCAAATACGTCGCTAAGGCAGGTTGCTGAAGAGAGGGGAGTGACCGGCACTGCTGCCTGCGCTTTACAACTTCCTGTGTATGTTCCTGTGCGTGTTTGTGTGTATGTGTGTGTGTGTGGCGCCATGCAACAGAATGGCTCTAAGGGTAACCACACACTGTCAACTATGTTTTCCCAGCTGGATACTAGATACAGTACGTGCGTAAACCTCGACAGTACACGTTCGAATAGAAGAATGCACAAAAAAAAAGGACTGAAAGACAGCATTCAAAAGGGCTTTTACTTTGAAGTTCCTCTATCACAGTTGCAGAGGCCGTCATAAAGTTGAATCATATGAAAGACTGCAGTATGTGTCAGAAAACAAAACTGTTTTGTGATGGAAATATAGACACTACAAATAAATATCTGTACTCCTGAAATTCCGTCTGTAATATCACATGATTTATCATGACATGGACACGTTTTTCATATAATTTAAATATGAATAAAATCTTCTAATATCTTAAAATGGTCATTCGTCTTTCGTCTTTGAAAGATCATTCTGATGATCCAACTGGTATTTATCTGCTGCAGAGAGTTTATGCTTTAATAGTCTCCCATTGTTTTTTTTGTCATTGGCATAAA
Source organism: Seriola aureovittata (assembly GCF_021018895.1). Classification (NCBI taxonomy): domain Eukaryota; kingdom Metazoa; phylum Chordata; class Actinopteri; order Carangiformes; family Carangidae; genus Seriola; species Seriola aureovittata. The sequence continues at coordinate 20,521,974 of NC_079377.1, forward strand.
TTTGCTTACTCTCTTAACGCAGAACTGCCAGACGTTGCCACATATCTTTCTCCATCCTGCGTGCTAATGTTCTCTCTTTGGGAATAAACAGTTTACGGTATCGTTATTAAGTGTTATCATGGAACAACAGGGACATGTGGATAAAGTTGTTGTTTATGAGCCAAATCACGTCTACAAAAAAAAAAAAAAAAGAGCTTTGTCAGTCAACACTTTCATGGCAAATATTCAGGGTCCAAATTGCAAAAGCACCAGAGCCAAAAACCTGCAAAATCATTCATTTTGCAGATGAGGCGCGTGTGGAAAATCATGACAACCGAAAGCCAAACATGGACAAACTTGATCAGCAAAAAGGAAAAGTGAACATGAACAGACAGTGAAATTGTATTTTGGCACAATCAGATCGCCCGCTGGTTTGTAGTTTATGAACCTATCCTGTTTTTGTATTATCGATTGTCTGTTTATTCCATTATCTCTAATCCTCCACTCTTATTCTAGGTGGGTCTCTATTAAAATTGCAGTGAAATGTTTTATAACCCCTGACAGAGGCCAAGTGTTTTTAAGTGTTGCAAGAATCTTGTTTATGAAAGACAACAGAGAGGAAGAGCGAATGAATCAGAGGAAGGAAGAGAGGAGATGGCGTGTGATGGAGGAGTGATGGAGTGGAGATCTGTCACAGCTGCTCAGATGCTCAGACTTGTTTTTCTATGCTTTTTAGCAAAGTCAAATGGAGGACGTCTCTGTGGAAACACAGATGCACACACATTGTGGTCCCTGAAGTAATGTGTGTGTGTGTGTGTGTGTGTGTGTGTGTGTGTGTGTGTGTGTGTGTGTATTTTGAATTCCTGCAGCTGAAATTCCTTCAGTGTGTCCGTGTGTGGGTGTGATAGCATGCTAGTGTGATACATTTGTGAATGCTGTCATGCAAGTGTGATACCACCTCTGTCTGCGGGAGTGTGTGCTGTGGTATTTCTGGCGTTGTGAGGACCAATTTGGCTTTCAAGACGTGAGAGTGACAACGTTTTTTGGAAAGAGAGGAAATTTTTTGGGTTGACCTCTGTCAGAGAGCTTTTTGAAGTTAGGTGATCTATTGGCGGAAATGGAATATAATATTCATAATTATGTTTTTATTAGTGTATAATGAAACTATGAACAATTGTGTTTTCCTCAGCTTAGAATGAGCCTTTCATATCTACATAGAGGGCGGGTCCTCTCCCACGGGGGGGGGTATTTAGGTAATTACAGTCAAGATACCACTGAATCCCACACACTGGTGCTTTAAGACTTTATTTTAGGGTTACTGGTAGGTTTAGGTTTAGTTTACAGTCAAGGTAAGGCACCAAGAAACACACTAACACACTATGTCAATGAGAGTCCTCATAACTACATAAGAACATAAACATTGATGTGTGTAAAGAGTGTAAATTTCACATTCAATGTGCCACTATCACATGTTTCTTAGCACATTTCCTTCTCGATTATTCTTACTGAACCATCACATGGCACACACACACACACACACACACACACACACACACACACACACACAGAAAAGTGTGTCTTCACACTGTGTGAATGTTTGGTAGATTAACATGTGATTGAATGCAGACACAAAAAGAGTCGCCACTTACTACACACAATGTAAACCACTGTGCAATGTCAAAGTCTTACACACATCATTACACACACACATATGTACCGACACACACATAGAATATGGTGTGTGTACAGTATGTGAACTCTTTCTCTCTCTCTCTAAAACACAATCACTTGTCAGTACACACACACACATACACACACCCATCAATGGTCTGGAAACAATCTTCTCCACCCCTGTTGGTTACCCAAACATTGCGTTGCCACGGCAACGGGACAGCACACTGTACGGCCAGCATGTTTGTCATGTCATGTGTGTGTGTTTGTGTGTTCGAGTGAGTGTATATGTGTGAAACATGAGAGAGAGAGAGAGAGAGAGAGAGAGAGAGAGAGAGAGAGAGATGAGGGTTCAGATAAAGATGATAAATCCAGTTCATTGTGGATGAATTACATCTGCATGGATGCACTGCCTGGAAATGCTTGTTTGACTGTGAGACTATCTGTGTGTGTGTGTGTGTGTGTGTGTGTGTGTGTGTGTGTGTGTGTGTGTGTGTGTGTGTGTGTGTGTGTGTGTGTGTGTGTGTGTGTGTGTGTGTGTGTGTGTGTGTGTGTGTGTCTGGGGCTGTGTGCGAGGCTGTGTGCGAGTATGTGCGTGTGTATTGTGTGTGTTTTTCCAGCGAGATGGTCATCTATGAGGTTTGCCAGCTTCAACAGAGGAGTCACCATTCCCGAACTTGGGAAAACAGTCCACCAATCTGTCTCTGCACAAATGATTCATTGCCATTTTATGCATATATGGAGGGCTAAATCACTGTTTTTATTCTCTTCCCACACACAGTTTCCTATGATTTCATGTCATCACATGTCCAAATATCCTACAATGGCACTGACGAATTAGGTTAATGATACAAAAACATTTGTTCTGCTGCCTATTTGATAGAAACATTGGTTTTAAGGGAAATGCAGCCCAAAGCCTTGTACACATGAGACTAGTGTTGCTTCAGGTCTTAATTGCAAAGGTCGTCTATGCAAATCTGCCATGTTGTCATCTATTAAAAAGAAGAAAAAAAGAAACCTTTTAAAGTCAAAGTCCTGCCAAAAGATGGTTCATGTGAAAATATTAGTCTCATGAATCAGCAATTTGGTGTTAACAAGGCTCGGCTGGTTTTACTGCATTATTTCCTCTCGTCCTGAGTTATGGAGGCTGCAGTGGAGTTTTAATGAGAGCTTTGATCTAACAGTGTGGGTGCAAAGTGAAGAAATGCATGTAGTTACTCAGCATGAATGAGCCGCTCAGAGAAAGAACCAGCAAACTGGTAAATATGAGTGAAACACTAACTCTGTTTATCTCATGCAAATGTGAGTGGTGAATTTCCCAATCATAAAATCTCCCTGTGTACTTCTTGTCCACTGGTCATTAGCCTTGTATTCACT